>NC_092379.1:146789806-147107861 GCF_030028105.1 Mobula birostris
GATCTGAGACCAGTGATTCTCTAGTGCGTTATTCATCTCCTTATCCTGCATATCCTTTCTATCACCTATAAGACGCGTGTTCAGAGTGTGATAGAATACTATCCACTTATTTTATTTCGAGACTTAGAACAGCTTGTACTGGAGCCTACCAGAGAGAACGCAATTCTAGATTTAGTGTTGTGCAATGAACCGGATTCGATCAGGGACCTTGAGGTAAAAGAGCCATTAGGAGATAGTGACCATAATATGATGAGTTTTAATCTACAATTTGAGAGGGAGAAGGGAAACTCGGAAGTGTCAGTATTACAGTTCAACAAAGGGAACTATGGTGCTATGAGGGAGGAGCTGGCTAAAGTTCAATGGAACAATACCCTAGCAGGGATGACAGTGGAACAGCAATGGCAAGTGTTTCTGGGAATAATGCGGAAGGTGCAGGATCAGTTCTCTCCAAAGAGGAAGAAAGATCCTATGGGGAGTAAGGGGAGGCCGTGGCTGACAAGGGAAGTAATGGACAGCATAAAAATAAAAGAGAAGAAGTATAACATAGCAAAGATGAGTGGGAAGCTGGAGGATTGAGAATCTTTTAAAGAGCAACAGAAGGTAACTAAAAGGGCAATACGTGGAGAAAAAATGAGGTACGAAGGTAAACTAGCCAAGAATATAAAGGAGGATAGTAAAACCTTCTTTAGGTATGTGAAAAGGTAAAAAATAGTTAAGACCAAAATTGGGTCCTTGAAGACACAAGCGGGTGAATTTATTATGGGGAACAAGGAAATGGCAGACAAGTTGAACAGGTACTTTGGATCTGTCTTCACTAGGGAAGACACAAACAATCTCCCAGATGTAATAGTAGCCAAAGGACCTAGCGTAATGGATGAACTGAAGGAAATTTATATTAGGCAGGAAATGGTGTTGGATAGGCTGTTGGGTCTGAAGGCTGATAAGTCCCTGGGACCTGATGGTCTGCATCCCAGGGTACTTAAGGAGGTGGCTTTAGAAATCGTGGACGCATTGGTAATCATTTTCCAATGTTCTATAGATTCAGGATCAGTTCCTGTGGATTGGAGGGTGGCTAATGTTGTCCCTCTCTTCAAGAAGGGAGGAAGAGAGAAAACAGGGAATTATAGACCGGATAGCCTGACGTCGCTGCTGGGAAAGATGCTGGAGTCAATTATAAAAGATGAAATTATGACACATCTGGATAGCAGTAACAGGATCGGTCTGAGTCAGCATGGATTTATGAAGGGTAAATCATGCTTGACTGATCTCCTGAAATATTTTGAGGACGTAACTATGAAAATGGACAAGGGAGAGCTCATGGATGTAGTGTATCTGGACTTTCAGAAAGCCTTTGATGAAGTCCCACATAGGAGATTAGTGGGCAAAATTAGGGCACATGGTATTGGGAGCAGAGTACTGACATGGATTGAAAATTGGCTGGCTGACAGGAAACCAAGAGTAGCGATTAACGGGTCCCTTTTGGAATGGCAGGCGGTGACCAGTGGGGTACCGCAGGGTTCAGTGCTGGGACTGCAGCTGTTTACAATTTATATTAATGATTTAGATGAGGGAATTAAAAGTAACATTAGCAAATTTGCCGATGACACAAAGCTGGGTGGCAGTGTGAAATGTGAGGAGGATGTTATGAGTATGCAGGGTGACTTGGACAGGCTGGGTGAGTGGGCAGATGCAGTTTAATGTGGATAAATGTGAGGTTATCCACTTTGGTGGTATGAACAGGAAGGCAGATTATTATCTAAATGGATTCAAGTTAGCAAAAGGGGAAGTACAATGAGATCTAGGTGTTCTTGTACATCAGTCACTGAAAGCAAGCATGCAAGTACAGCAGGCAGTGAAGAAAGCTAATGGCATGCTGGCCTTCATAACAAGGGGAATTGAGTATAAGAGCAAAGAGGTCCTTATGCAGCTGTACAGGGCCCTGGTGAGACCACACCTGCAGTACTGTGTGCAGTTTTGATCTCCAAATTTGAGGAAGGACATTCTTGCTATTGAGGGAGTGCAGCGTAGGTTCACAAGGTTAATTCCTGGGATGGCGGGACTGTCATATGTCGAAAGATTGGAGCGACTGGGCTTGTATACACTGGAATTTAGAAGGCTGAGAGGGGATCTTATTGAAACATATAAGATTATTAAGGGATTGGACATGCTGGAGGCAGGAAGCATGTTCCCGCTGATGGGTGAGTCCAGAACCAGAGGCCACAGTTTAAGAATAAGGGGTAGGCCATTTAGAACGGAGTTGAGGAAAAACTTTTTCACCCAGAGAGTGGTGGATATATGGAATGCTCTGCCCTAGAAGGCTGTGGAGGCCAAGTCTCTGGATGCCTTCAAGAAAGAGATGGATAGCGCTCTTACAGATAGCGGAATCAAAGGTTATGGGGATAAGACAGGAACTGGATACTGATTGTGGATGATCAGCCATGATCACAGTGAATGGCAGTGCTGGCTCGATGGGCCGAATGGCCTACTCCTGTGCCTATTGTCTATTGTCCATTGAGACACAGCGTGGAACAGTCCTTCCAGTCCAATGAGCTACAGCGTACCTATTTAATCCTAGCCTAATCATGGGACAATTTACAATGACCAATTAACCTACCAGCTGGTACAGTTTTGAACTGTGGGAAGAAACCGGAGCACCTGCAGGAAACCCATGCTCACATGGGAAGGACTTACAAACTTGCTTACGGAATATGCCAGATTTGATCTCTGAACTCCATATAGTGGAGATGGTGGAGTCAAGGGATATGGGGAGAAGGCAAGTACGGGGTACTGATTGTGGATGATCAGCCATGATCACTGTGAATGGCGGTGCTGGCTCGAAGGGCCAAATGGCCTACTCCTGCACCTATTGTCTATTATCTGTTATCCAAGACAATGCAATCTGCTGATGGTCTCTCCGTACATGACCTGAAATACTCATTCCCTTCAATACCAACAGTAGCAATGGAGGATTGATTATATCTGTCAGCCATTCCCCAACCTGCAAATGAATTGGAAAAACAAAACAGTGTAGCGGTGTGCTACACACAGCGCTAGAATAACCACCCGGAGTCGGTGAGTTAGAGTTGCGATGAAAGAGATTTATTCAAACTTCGCGGCCTGCTTTAAAGCCTTCCCGTTCCCGCCCTCCCTGGGGTGGGATTGCTGTGGGGAATGCATATTCCCAGACCCTTTCTGCGTGCGGGATTTTCCCCCTGCTGGTGAAGATGGCCTGGGGCCCTTTTTGGGGCTGGCCCTCTGCCTGCGTGCGCTGTTTCGTGGGCCGGTTCGTGTGTGCCAGAAAGTGGGTCGCCACATAACCCGCACCCCCCCCCCCCCCAGAACTGGCGATACCTCCCCCAATGTCCACAGTCTGGATTGGCCTCTGTTTGGGAGGTCTGCCTCTGCGCCGCGATGCCTGAGCCTGGACCGACTGCGCCAAATCCACATGGGCCGGTTTGAGTCAGTCCACCGTGAAAACCTCCTCTCTCCCCCCAATGTCCAGCACGAACGTGGACCCGTTGTTCCTGATCACCTTAAACAGCCCCTCGTAGGGCCGCTGTAGCGGTGCCCGGTGTCCGCCCCGTCGTACAAAAAGAAACTGACAGTTCTGCAGGTCTTTGAGTACGCAGGTCAGGCTCTGTCCGTGCTGTGAAGTGGGATTGGGGGCCAGGTTACCAAGCCTCTCCCGTAGTCCGTCCAGGACTGCTGTGGGTTCTTCCTCTTGCCCCCTTGGGGCTGGTATGAACTCTCCTGGGACTACCAGGGGTGCGCCGTACACCAACTCGGCCGACGAGGTGTGCAGATCCTCTTTGGGCGCCGTGCGGATTCCGAGCAGGACCCAGGGAAGCTCGTCCACCCAGTTAGGCCCCTCCAGGCGGGCCATGAGAGCCGATTTCAGGTGACGGTGGAAGCGCTCCACTAGTCCGTTCGACTGTGGGTGGTAGGCAGTTGTGTGGTGTAGCTGAGATCCTAAAAGGTTGGCCATAGCCGACCACAGGCTGGAGGTGAACTGGGCGCCCCTGTCAGAGGTAATGTGGGCCGGTACCCCAAAGCGGGCTACCCAGGTTGCGATCAGTGCTCGGGCGCAGGATTCGGAGGTGGTGTCGGTGAGCGGGACTGCCTCTGGCCATCTGGTGAACCGGTCTATCATAGTTAGGAGGTACCGCGCTCCTCGTGACACTGGCAGGGGCCCCACGATATCCACATGGATGTGGTCGAACCTCTGGCAGGTGGGTTCGAACCGCTGCGGCGGAGCCTTGGTATGCCGCTGCACCTTGGCCGTTTGGCACTGCGTGCACGTTTTGGCCCATTCACTGACCTGTTTATGAAGCCCATGCCACACGAACCTGTTGGCGACCAGCCGGACGGTGGTCCTGATGGAGGGTGCGCTAAGTTGTGAATGGACTCGAAAACCCGCCGGCGCCAGGCTGCTGGGACGACGGGGCGGGGTTGGCCGGTAGCTACGTCACATAGTAGGGTCCTCTCACCTGGGCCTACGGGGAGGTCTTGGAGCTGCAAACCGGAGACTGCAGTCCTGTAACTGGGGATCTCAGCGTCTGCCTGCTGTGCCTTTGCCAGCGCTGCATAGTCCACCCCCTGGGACAGGGCCTGTATGGTAGGTCTGGAAAGTGCGTCCGCCACGATGTTGTCCTTTCCAGAGACATGCCAGATGTCCATCGTGTACTCGGAGACGTAGGACAGATGTCGCTGCTGGCGGGACGACCAGGGGTCGGATACCTTCATGAACGCAAAGGTAAGCGGTTTGTAGTCTGTGAACGCGGTTAGGGGCCTACCTTCTAAGAAGTACCTGAAATGCCGGATTGCCAGGTATAGTGCCAATAGCTCCCGGTCGAAAGCACTGTATTTGAGTTCAGGTGGTCGTAGGTGTTTGCTGAAGAACGCCAGGGGTTGCCAGCGACCCTCGATGAGTTGTTCCAGCACTCCACCGACTGCTGTGTTGGATGCGTCCACCGTGAGGTCAGTGGGAACGTCCGTTCTGGGGTGCACTAGCATCGCAGCGTTTGCCAAGGCTTCTTTGGTTTTAACGAAAGCGGTTGCGGAGTCTTCGTCCCAGGTAATGTCCTTGCCCTTACCCGACATTAGAGTGAACAGGGGTCGCATGGTTTGGGCTGCTGAGAGGATGAAACGGTGGTAGAAATTCACCATACCCACGAATTCCTGCAGGCCTTTGATTGTGTTGGGTCGGGGGAAGTTGCGGACCGCGTCTACCTTGGCGGGCAGCAGGGTTGCCCCGTCTTTAGTAATCCTGTGGCCCAGGAAGTCGATGGTGTCGAGTCCGAACTGGCATTTGGCTGGGTTGATTGTAAGGCCAAATTCGCTCAGGCGGGAGTAGAGCTGGCGGAGGTGGGACAGATGCTCCTGCTGACTACTGCTGGCTATGAGGATGTCGTCCAAATAGATGAATGTAAAGTCCAGGTCGCGTCCCACCGCGTCCATTAGCCGCTGGAAAGTCTGTGCGGCATTCTTTAGACCAAACGGCATTCGGAGGAATTCCAAAAGTCCAAACGGGGTGATAAGTGCTGTTTCGGGGATGTCGTCCGGATGTACAGGGATTTGATGGTATCCCCGGACGAGGTCTACCTTAGAAAAGATCCTTGTGCCGTGTAGGTTTGCTGCGAAGTCTTGAATGTGCGGCACAGGGTAGTGGTCTGGTGTTGTAGCCTCGTTCAGTCTGCGGTAGTCACCGCATGGTCTCCAGCCCCCCGTTGCCTTGGGCACCATGTGAAGGGGGGAGGCCCATGGGCTGTCGGATCGTTGTGTGATCCCCAATTCCTCCATCTTCTTGAACTCCTCCTTCGCCAGTCGGAGCTTGTCCGGGGGAAGCCTTCGAGCACGGGCGTGGAGGGGTGGTCCCTGGGTCGGGATGTGGTGCTGTACTCCGTGTCTGGGCATGGCTGCCGTGAACTGCGGTGTCAGTACTGATGGGAAATCCGCCAGGACCCTGGTGAATTCGTCGTCGGACAGCGTGATGGAGTCCAGGTGTGGGGCTGGCAACTGTGCTTCACCCAGGGAGAATGTTTGAAAAGTCTTGGCGTGGACTAATCGCTTCCCTTGCAGGTCGACCAGCAGGCTGTGGGCTCGTAGAAAATCCGCCCCCAGGAGTGGTTGGGCCACGGCGGCCAGTGTGAAGTCCCACGTGAACCGGCTGGAGCTGAACTGCAGCCGCACCGTGCGGGTGCCGTAGGTTCGTATTGTGCTGCCATTTGCGGCCCTCAGGGTGGGTCCCGGTTCTCTGTTGCGGTTGTCGTAACTCGTTGGAGGTAAAACGCTGATTTCCGCTCTGGTGTCGACCAAAAAGCGGCGTCCCGACTGCTTGTCCCAGACGTACAGGATGCTGTCCTGATGGCCAGCCGCCGTAGCCATCAGCAGCGGCTGGCCCTGGCGTTTCCCGGGAATTTGCAGGGTGGTCTGCAGCGGCGGGCCTTTGTGCCCCACCGCTGATGGTAGAAACACCATTGTTCGTTGGGCTCCTCACTCCCGTCGCCGGGTTTTGTAGGCTCTGCTGCCGGGCCTGGTCTGGTCTGCCGTTGGGCACGCGGCTTGGTAATCTGTGCGACGGGCGCCCCTCTCTCTTTCCTGGCATTCCACAGCACATCTGCCCGGGCCGCCACCTCCCGGGGGTCGCTGAAATCTGCGTCGGACAGCAGCAGGCATATGTCCTTGGGCAGTTGCTCTAGGAACGCCTGCTCAAACATGAGGCAGGGTTTGTGTCCTTCAGCCAGGGCCAGCATCTCGTTCATTAATGCTGACGGTGGCCTGTCTCCCAAACCATCCAGGTGCATTAAGCGGCGTGCTCGTTCGCGCCGTAAGAGTCCGAAAGTCCTTATGAGCAGGGCTTTGAATGCTGTGTATTTGTCGTCCTCCGGGGGCAACTGTATAAACTCTTCAACTTGTGCAGCTGTCTCCTGGTCGAGGGAGCTCAGCACGTAGTAGTAGCGAGTGGACTCCGAGGTTATCTGCCGAATGTGGAATTGTGCTTCTGCTTGTTCGAACCAAAATTGGGGTCGCAGCGTCCAGAAGCTTGGCAGTTTTAACGAAACTGCATGAACAGATGCAGCGTCGGTCATCTCTGGTCCAAATATCGTTTGGGCCGTCGGGGTCACCAATTGCAGCTGTGTGCTACACACAGCGCTAGAATAACCACACGGAGTCGGTGAGTTAGAGTTGCGATGAAAGAGATTTATTCAAACTTCGCGGCCTGCTTTAAAGCCTTCCTGTTCCCGCCCTCCCTGGGGCGGGATTGCTGTGCGGAATGCATATTCCCAGACCCTTTCTGCGCGCGGGATTTTCCCCCTGCTGGTGAAGATGGCCTGGCGCCCTTTTTGGTGCCGGCCCTCTGCCTGCGCGCGCTGTTGTGAGCCGGTTCGTGTGTGCCAGAAAGTGGGTTGCCACAACAGCGCATTTTGTTTTATTTTGTCCAGTGTGGGTGACCTCATATTTGCTTAAATTGAAATCCGTTTCGCTCAGTTTTTCCATTTGCTTGATCTAATGTTGCTTTATGATTTAATGTTTCCATCTACACTGCTGATGTTGTCTGCCTTTGTGTTACAAGCACACTAAACAAAAGGTTTACAATCCCATCATCCAGGTCATTAGGTCAGTGAGCAGTTGTGTCCCCAAAACTAATCCTTGGGGGGGCCCATTGGCGTGAGCCAAGAGTTCTGCCAACACGACCCGGGACCGTCTAGGTTAGGGATTGCAAACCCTTTTTATGCCACAGAACAATGCCATTGAGCAAGGGGTTCATGGACCTCAGGTTGGGAACCCCTGGTCTAGATAGAGTGGACGTGGAGAGGATGTTTCCAATAGTGGGGGAGTTTAGGACCAGAGGGCACAGCCTCAGAATAAAAGGGCATCCATTTAGAACAGAGGAAGAGGAATTTCTTCAGCTAGGTAGGGGTGAATCTGTGGAATTTATTGCCACAGACGGCTGTGGAGGCCAAGTCCTTGGGTATATTTAAATTAGAGGTTGATAAATTCTTGATTTGTCAAGGCAGGAGAATGGGGTTGATGGTGATAATAAATCAGTCCTGATGGAATGGAGGAGCAGACTTGATGGGCTGAATGCCCTAATTCTGCTCTGATGTCTTATGGTCTTATGGAATCAGAAGGCCAAGAGCAGATCTGATTCAAGTAATCATGACCTTAGGCAGGATTGTGTAATCCATGTTAAAATTTAGCAGAGAGTGTGAATTGAACAGTGGCAAGGCTAATTAAGCCTCGGCTTTGCAGCACCAAATACCTGCATTTAGCCCTGACATTGGATGGTGTCTGGACTTTCCACATTCTCCTTGTAATTGTATGGGTTTCCAGTTTCTTTCTCTGTCCCAAAGAGATGTGGGTTGGGAGGTGAAATTGGCCCTAGTTGTACATGAAGGGTTGAATCTGGAGCGAGTTGGTGAGAACATGGGCAAAAATACAAAGAGAAATTCATGTATTGCTGGTGTGCACAGACTCAATAGGCTGAAGGGCCTGTTTCCCTGTTGTATCCCTCAATGACTCCATGTGGTCAAGGAAAGTTTCATTGAAACACAAATACTTTAAAAGCGGCATTTAGTATTAAATAGTCATTCCAACTAAACCTACCATTTAAGAATAGATTCCTCCAACAATCTGTTTAATTTACAGGCACCAGACAAAAGGAATGAAAGACATTTAGTTTGAAGTAAATGTGGGTTATTTTTTAACCATGCAACCAGTGCTTCCTTCCTCTTTACTGAGTATTGCCAGAAAATGAAATTCATTAACAGTACTTAGTTGCATGAGATTAACCATTTTTAGATATCTTCAGAGTATGATTTCCTGGATTTACATGGCAGTCATTTGGGGGACTTAGGCTACAACAAATCCTTCATATTGCCCCCTGAGTACCCATGAACCTGTACTGAAACACTTCTGAAGTGCAGCTGATGTTGTTACTGAACACAATGCAGAAAACTTTTTACCAGGGCGGAAATGGCTACTACAATTTTAAGCTGATTGGTAGAAAATATAAAGAGGAAATTGGAGGTAGTGTTTTTTTACACAGAGATGGTGGGTGCATGGAACACCCATCCAGGGTTAGTGGTAGTGACAGATACATTAGGGACATTTAAGAAACTCTCACATGGGCACATGAATTGAAAGAAAAATTAGGGTTATGTGGGAGGGAAGAGGGAAGAGATCTTAGAGTAAGCTAAAAGGTCAGCACAACATAGTATTAATATAATATTAATGGTAAGACTCTTGGCAGTGTGGAGGATCAGAGGGATCTTGGGGTCCGAGTCCATAGGACGCTCAAAGCAGCTGCGCAGGTTGACTCTGTGGTTAAGAAGGCATATGGTGTATTGGCCTTCTTCAATCATGGAATTGAATTTAGGACCCGAGAGGTAATGTTACAGCTATATAGGACCCTGGTCAGACCCCAATTGGAGTACTGTGCTCAGTTCTGGTTGCCTCACAACAGGAAGAATGTGGAAACCATAGAAAGGGTGCAGGGGAGATTTACAAGGATGTTGCCTGGATTAAGGAGCATGCCTTATGAAAACAGGTTGAGTGAACTTAGCCTTTTCTCCTTGAAGCGATGGAGGATGAGAGGTGACCTGATAGAGGTGTATAAGATGATGAGAGGCATTGATCGTGTGGATAGTCAGAGGCTTTTTCCCAGGGCTGAAATGGCTGCCACAAGAGGACACAGGTTTAAGGTGCTGGGGAGTAGGTACAGAGGAGATGTCAGGGGTAAGTTTTTTATGCAGAGAGTGGTGAATGTGTGGATTGGGCTGCCGGCAACGGTGGTGGAGGCGGATACGATAGGGTCTTTTAAGAGACATTTGGATAGGTACATGGAGCTTAGTAAAATAGAGGGCTATGGGTATCCCTAGTAATTTCTAAGGGAGGGACATGTTTGACACAACTTTGTGGGCCGAAGGGCCTGTATTGTGCTGTAGATTTTCTGTGTTTCTATGTTTCTAACATTGTGGGCTGAAGTCAAGTTAAGTTTATTGTCATTTATCTATATACATGTATATAACCATATAACCATATAATATATATAGAAATGACAAAGCGTTTCTCCGAACCAGGACGTAAAGCACTGTAGTGCAATACATATAACACACAATAACTTATGAACGTTAAGGATAAACATCTACAGATGAATCACACATAAGTAACAAACTAAAGAGCATTAATATTAAGTATTGTAAGGTATGGAACAGATTAACCAGGGTCACTTCGTATATGATGTGGCAGCCAGTTCAGAAGCCTAATGGCTTGGGGGAAGAAAGCTTTTCTCATCCTGACTGTTCTCGTTTTTATGCATCATAGTCTCCTGCCTGATGGTAGAAAGTCAAGGAGGATACTGGATGGATGGGTGGGATCGTTAATAATACTAAGAGCCCTGCTGCTGATCGATATCCTTGATGGATGGGAGGAAGACCCCTGTGATGCTCTCAGCTATTCTCACAGTCCTTTGTAGGGACTTCCATTCTGATGCTCGACTGCTCCTACAGCTATTGGGGATGCAGTTTGTTGTCAGGATGCTGTTGGTAATGCTTTTGTAAAACACAGTAAGATGGTTGGGGGGGGCTTGTATTGTTCTATGTTCTGTGTAACAGTAGTCATTTTATGCAAAGTGAACTCTGCAAATCACAAAGAGAAAACCAATAATGTTGCTGAGGGATGAAGAATGGCTGGGGTATAGGGATGTATGGGGAACTCACTGCTCATTGAACAGTGCTGTAGACTTTTCCATTCCCCAGCACACAGTACGCAGGGGTCAGTTTTACACTGCTTCTGTTACACCCTGTGCATTGCAATTGATCAATTTCCCTTGTTATAAACAATGCAAGTACTTCCTTCGTGTTTCCATCAAGCTTCCTTTGATCTCACGCAGTACTGTAACTTTGCCCTATAGCTTCACAAAAATCAGCAGAGGAATGATCAGCCTGTTCACTCTGTAGGTTTCACAGTTTCACCTCCGGCAGTGCACAAACCCTAGATAGCACTAGGTACCACTGGCTCACAGTTAGTGCTGGGGCCTTTCTGCTCTTGACAGCTGTTAACTTCCTCCTTTTGGAAAGCCAGAAATAACACGGTGAAATGTCTGATGTTTGCATAGGTTTCAGAGGGGATTTCTTCGTATTTTGTCAAGGTTACACCTGCACAACACTGCTGTAGTGCAGCAGAAACATAGGAAAACCATAAGAGGTAGGAGCAGAACTAAGGCATTCAGCCCATCGAGTTGCTCCACTATTCAATCGTGGCTGATTTATTATCCCTCTCAACTGCATTCTCCTGCCTTCTCCTTCAAGAACCTATCAAGCTCCACTTTAAATATATTCAATGACTTGGCCTCTCCAGCCATTTGTGGTAATGAATTCCACAGATTCACCACTCTCTGCCTAAAGAAATTTCTTATCTCTGTTCTCAATGGAAGTCCCTCTGTTCTAGAACATACAAAACCTACAGCACAATACAGGCCCTTCGGCCTACAAAGCTGTACCTGAGAAATTACCAAAGGTTACCCATAGCCCTCTATTTTTCTGAGCTCCATATACCTGTCCAAAAGTCTCTTAAAAGACCCTATGGTATCCGCCTCCACAACTGTCGCCAGCAGCCCATTCCACGCACTCACCACTCTCTGCGTTTAAAAAAAAAAACAACAACTTACCCCATATATCTCCTCTGTATCTACTTCCAGGCACCTTAAAACTACCCTCTCGTGCTAGCCATTTCAGTGCTGGGAAAAAACTTCTGACTATCCACATGATCAATGCCTCTAATTATCTTGTACACCTCTGTCAGGTCACCTCTCATCCTCCGTCACTCCAAGGAAAAAAGGCTGGGTTTGCACAACCTATTCTCATAAGGCATGCTCCCCAATCCAGGCAACATCCTTGTAAATCTCCTCTGCAGCCTTTCTATGGTTTCCACATCCTTCCTGTAGTGAGGCGACCAGAACTGAGCACAGTGCTGGAGGTCTGACCAGGGTCCTATATAGCTGCAACATTACCTCTCGGCTCCTAAACTCAATCCCACGATTGATGAAGGCCAATGCACCGTATGTTTTCTTAACCATAGAGTCAACCTGCGTAGCAGCTTTGAGTGTCCTATGGACTCAGGCCCCAAGATCCCTCTGATCCTCCAGACTGCCAAGAGTCTTACCATTTAATACTATATTCTGTCATCATATTTGACCTATCAAAATGAACCACTTCACACTTATCTGGGTTGAATCCAATATGCCACTTGTCAGCCCAGTTTTGCATCTTATCAATGTCCCGCTGTAACCTCTGACAGCCCTCCACACTATCCATACTACCTCCAACCTTTCTGTCATCAGCAAATTTACTAACCTATCCCTCCACTTCCTCACCCAGGTCACTTATAAAAAATCCCGAAGAGTAGGTGTCTCAGAACAGATCCCTGAGGCACACCACTGGTGACTAACCTCCATGCAGAATATGACCCATCTACATCCATTCTTTGCCTCCTGCGGGGAAGCCAGTTCTGGATCCACAAAGCAATGTCCCCTTGGATCCCATGCCTCCTTACTTTTTCAATAAGCCTTGCATAGGGTACCTTGTCAAATGCCTTGTTAAAATCCATATACAGTGAGTCTACTGCTCTACCATCATCCTAATCATATTATACCTCTCCAAATGTTCATAAATCCTGCCTTTCATGATCTTCCCCATCAATTTACCAACCACTGAAGTAAGACTCACTGGTCTATAATTTCCTGGGCTATCTCTACTCCCTTTCTTGAATAATGGAACAACATCTGCAGCCCTCCAATTGTCTGGAACCTCTCCCGTCCCCATTGATGATGCAAAGATCATCGCCAGAGGCTCAGCAATCTCTTCCCTCGCCTCTCTGCTCCTGAGACTAGATTCTGAGACTCTGCCCTCTGCTCCTAAATTTACCCACTATAGGAAATATCTTCTCCACATCTACTGTATCTAGGCCTTTCAATATTCAATAGGTTTCAATAAGATTGCCCTCATTCTTCTAAAAATCCAGTGAGTACAGACCCAGAGACATAAAGTGCTCCTCATACATTAACCCTTTCATTCTCAGTATCATTCTCATGAACCTTCTCTGGAGCATCTCCAAAGCCAGCACATCTTGGGAAAGTGGCCTATAACTGCTCATAATATTCCAAGCACAGCCTGGCCAGTGCCTGATCAAGTCTCAGCATTACATCCTTGCTCATGTTGAGTCCTCTTGAGATGAATGCTAACATTGCATTTGTCCTCCTTTCCACCAATTCAACCTGCAAGTTAATCTTTAGGGATTCACATGAGTCAGACCTGTATTGAACCCAGCAAGGCATTTGCTGGCAGCCTTGTGTGACCCTCCTGGAAGATTTGTCCAGGGAATGTATGTGAAGAGAAATGGAGTTCATACTTTCTTCATGTAAAATGCAATGACCTGGTTTATATTGAAAATTCAAATGTAGAATCAGTGGTCATTTTATTAGCTACGGTTGTATACCTGCTCATTAATGCACATATCTAATCGGCCAACCATATGACAGCAGCTCAGTGTATAAAAGCATGCAGATGTGGTCACGAGGTTCAGCTGTTGTTCAGCCCAAACATCAGAATGGGGAAGAAATGTGAGACAAGTGACTGATTGTTGGTGCCAGCTGGGCTAGTTGGAGTATCTCAGAACTGCTGATCTCCTGGGATTTTCATATACAACAGTCTCTGGACTTTACGGAGAATGGTGCAAAAAACAAAATACACCCAATGAGCAGCTGTTCTGTGAGTAAAAACGCCTTGCTAATGAGAGAAGTCGGAGGAGAATAACCAGACTGGTTCAAGCTGACAGTAGCTCAGATAGCCACGCTTTATAGCAGTGGTCTGCAGAAATGCATCTCTGAATATCGAACCTTGAAGTGAGTGGACTATGGCAGCAGAGATCACGAGCATAGAGTGGCCACTTTATTAGGTACAGGTAAAGTGGCCACTGAGTGTACACTGTGCTAAATATACCTCATTAGTCGATTTGCAGAGAGAGAGAGAGAGAGAGCTTCACACAAGTCAGGGACAAGAGTTTTTAAAAGCGTTTCGCGGGGCTCAGCGTATGAGCGGCAGACCAGTCGTTTTGCAGAGAAAAAGAGCTTTGCACGGGTCGGGAGAAGACTTTAAAAAAGAAGCGTTTCGTGGGGCTTGGCGCGTTAGCACCAGACTAATCGATTCGCAAAGAGAGGGAGAACTTCGCACAGGTTGGAGAGAAGAGTTTCAAAAAGGAGTGTTTCACAGGGCTTAGCGCATTAGCGGCAGACCAATCCATTCACAATTGATTAGCAGGAGCAAATAAAAGTAAAGCAGGGTCAAAGCAGACAGACCGTTGTGTGAGTGGACCAGTGTAGGAGTGGAAACTTGAGGCTTTGGCTCAAGAGGCTTTGGCAGGGAGGCACAGGTGAGTAGCAGGTAAGGCTTTTGTAGTGGTTGAATAAAAAATCACTAAATTACAGCTAACTTAGTAAAGTAAGATTGATGCAGGATCGGGTGACGTGCTGCAGCAGATGATGTGGGAGCTGGTGGACCTCATTGTAGATCTTGGTGACCACATCTGCAGCCAGTGTTGGCTGGTCGAGGAACTCGGGTGCAAAGTTGATGACCTGGAATCTGAGCTTCAAACAGTGCTGAACATCAGGGAGGGGGAGAGTTACCTGGATTCTCTGTTTCAGGAGGTACTCACACCCATTATATTAGCTGCCTCAATTTCAGTCTGTGGTCAGGGACAAGAGGGTGTGATTGCGAGAGAGGCAGGTAGTGGGATCCAAGAGACAGTGCAGGAAGAGCCTCAGCCCTTGAGCTTGAACAACAGCTCTGAGATTCTTGTGTGAATAAGGGTGGGGACTGTAGACAGGATGAGTAACTTAACTGTGGCACCATAGTTCAGGGAGCCATTCAAGAGGGGGTAGAGAAGAGAAATATGATGGGAATTAGGGTTAGTATAGTAAGGGGAATAGACAGGGTTCTCTGTTGCGAAGATAGACCAATCAAAGGCTGTGTTGCATGTGGTGCAGGGGATTGGGACATCTTATCTGACCTGCAGAGGAATTTGCAATGGGAAGGGAAAGATCCAGTTGTCGTGGTCCATGTAGGTACCAATGACATGGGTAGAACAAAGAAATAGGTACTGTTGAGGGAATTTGAGCAGCTAGGGACTAAATTAAAAAGCAGAACCAAAAAGGTGGTAATCTCTGCATTACTACCTGAGCCGTGTGCAAACTGGCATAGGGTCAAGAAGATTAGAGAGTTAAATGCGTGGCTCAAGGATTGGTGTGGGAGAAGTGGGTTTGAATTCACAGGAAATTGCCATTAGTATTGGCATCTGGAATGCAGGGGCTAACATATGAGGAGCGTTTGTCGGCTCTTGGACTGTATTCATTAGAGTATAGAAGAATGAGAGGGGATCTGATAGAAACATTTCGAATGTTGAAAGGGTTGGACAGAGTAGATGTGGAAAGGTTGTTTCGCTTGGTGGGTGAGTCCAGGACAAGAGGCCATAGTCTTAGAACTAGAGGGTACCCAGTTAAAACAGATGAGGAGAAATTTTTTTAGCCAGAGGGTCATGGATTTGTGGAATTCGTTGCCACGTACAGCTGTGGAGGCCCGATCATTGACGGTGTTTAAGGAGGAGATTGACAGGTATCTAATTAGTCAGGGTATCAAGGGATATGGGGAAAAAGCCAGAAATTGGAACTAGATGGGTGAATAGTTTAGCTCATGGGGGAGCTGCAGAGCAGACTCGATGGGCCGAATGGCCTACTTCTGCTCCTTTGTCTTGTCTTGTATTGCCACGATGAGATCTGGGTGTTCTTGTACATCAGTCACTGAAAGCAAGCATGCAAGTACAGCAGGCAGTGAAGAAAGCTAATGGCATGCTGGCCTTCATAACAAGGGGAATTGAGTATAAGAGCAAAGAGGTCCTTCTGCAGCTGTACAGGGCCCTGGTGAGACCACACCTGGAGTACTGTGCAGTTTTGGTCTCCAAATTTGAGGAAGGACATTCTTGCTATTGAGGGAGTGCAGCGTAGGTTCACGAGGTTAATTCCTGGGATGGCGGGACTGTCATATGTCGAAAGATTGGAGCGACTGGACTTGTATAGTCTGGAATTTAGAAGGCTGAGAGGGGATCTTATTCAAACATACAAGATTATTAAGGGATTGGACACGCTGGAGGCAGGAAACATGTTCCCGCTGATGGGTGAGTCCAGAACCAGAGGCCACAGTTTAAGAATAAGGGGTAGGCCATTTAGAACGGAGCTGAGGAAAAACTTTTTCACCCAGAGAGTGGTGGATGTATGGAATGCTCTGCCCCAGAAGGCAGTGGAGGCCAAGTCTCTGGATGCTTTCAAGAAAGAGATGGATAGAGCTCTTAAAGATAGCAGAATCAAAGGTTATGGGGATAAGGCAGGAACTGGATACTGATTGTGGATGATCAGCCATGATCACAGTGAATGGCGGTGCTGGCTCGAAGGGCCGAATGGCCTACTCTTGCACCTATTGTCTGTTGTCTGTTGTATTGGGGAAAGGAGGGAGCTGTTCCAATGGACAGGCTCCACCTGAACTGTAATGAGACTTGGATCCCAGCAAATCGTATAACCAGGGCAGTGGATAGGGCTTTAAACTAAATAATAGAGGGGTGGGTTCAACAGGTTGGAGAAATATGGATAATGATAAAGTAAAAGCAAAAGATAAAAAAGAGAAAAGTAAGAATGGAGCGAAGAGAAGTGCAAAAAAGCAAAAAATTACAAGATTTTAAAAGCACAATAAGTGTAAGGGGACTTTATTTGAATGGCCGTAGTATTCGAAACAAGGTCAGGGAACTTGTGGCACAAATCAGTACAAAGGGGTATGATTTAGTGACCATTACAGAAATGTGGTTGCAGGGTGGAGAGGGTTGTAAATTAAATATCCAATTAAATATCTGATATTAAATATCAGGTAATACAGAAGGATAGGCAGGAAGGTAAGGGAGGTGGGTAGCACTATCAATTAAGGATAAGATCAGACTGATAGTTGTTGTGGTCGTGGCTATCCCTCGAGTTCGAGGATGATGGTCTTCATTCTGAAGTGGCCCACAGAGTGAAGACGCCTGTGCGTGTATTTGTTTAACGTGTACTTGATGTTACACTCCAAGAAGCACAGGATACTTCAGAGATGAACCAACTGATTCCAATGGCATGGAAACCATGAGTGATAGTGAGAGACGATTTAAGATCTAAGGAGCAGGATGTTGAATCCATCTGGGGAGAGGTTCAGAATAGTGAAGAGAAAAAAAAATCATTCGTGGGAGTTGTCTATCAGCCACCGAATAATAACGTTACAGTGGCACAGGCAATAAACAGAGAAATATCGGAGGCACGTAAGAACGGAACAGCAGTTGTCATGGGGGACTTTAACTTGCACATAGACTGGGTGAATCAAGTTGGTCGAGGTAGTCTTGAAGAGGACTTCATAGAATGCATCTGTGATGGCTTTCTTGAACAGCATGTTACTGAACCTACAAGGGAACGTGCTATCTTAGATCTGATCCTATGCAATGAGACAGGTAAAATTAGTGATCTTGTAGTTAGGGATCCTCTTGGAAAGAGTGATCACAGTGTGATTGAGTTTCTCATACAAATGGAGGGTGTAGTAGTTCAATCTAAAACCAACGTATTATGCCTAAACAATGGAGACTACAATGGGATGAGGGAAGATTTGGCAAGTGTAGATTGGGAACACAGGCCATATGGTGGGACGGTTGAGGATCAGTGCTCAACAAAAGTATATTCCAGTTAAAAGTCTGGACAGTAAGGGTGGGGAGAGCCAGCTCTGGATAACAAAGGAAATAAAGGAAGGCATCAAACTATAAGCTTGTGTGTATAAAGTCACCAAGAGTAGTGGGAAACTGGAAGATTGGGGAAAACTTTAAAAAGCGACAAAGAACCACGAAGTGAGCAATAAAGAAAGGGAAGCTAGATTATGAAAATAAGCTAGCACAAAATATAAAAATGGATAGTAAAAGTTTTTATAATTATATTAAGCAGAAAAGGGTGGCTAAAGTGAATGTAGGTCCCTTGGAGGATGAGAAGGGGGAATTGATATTGGGTAATGAGGAAATGGCAGAGGCTTTGAATATGTAAACACAAGGAATTCTGCAGATGCTGGAAATTCAAGCAACACCCATCAAAGTTGCTGGTGAACACAGCAGGCCAGGCAGCATCTCTAGGAAGAGGTACAGTCGACGTTTCGAGTCGAGACCCTTCGTCAGGACTAACTGAAGGAAGAGCTAGTAAGAGATTTGAAAGTGGGAGGGGAGGGAGAGATCCAAAATGATAGGAGAAGACAGGAGGGGGAGGGGGAGGGATAGAGCCAAGAGCTGGACAGGTGATTGGCAAAAGGGATATGAGAGGATCATGGGACAGGAGGCCCAGGGAGAAGGAAAAGGGGGAGGGAGGGAAAACCCAGAGGATGGGCAAGGGGTATAGTCAGAGGGACAGGGAGAAAAAAAGAGAGAGAGAGAAAGAATGTGTGTATATAAATAAATAGCGGATGGGGTACGAGACATGAATGGGTAGCTTCCAAACTGATGCCATGAACATTGACTTCTCTAACTTCCGCTAATGCCCCACCTCCCCCTCGTACCCCATCCGTTATTTATTTATATACACACATTCTCTTTCTCTCTCTCCTTTTTCTCCCTCTGTCCCTCTCACTATATCCCTCGCCCATCCTCTGGGTTTTCCCCCCCTCCCCCTTTTCCTTCTCCCTGGGCCTCCTGTCCCATAATCCTCTCATATCCCTTTTGCCAGTCACTTGTCCAGCTCTTGGCTCCATCCCTCCCCCTCCTGTCTTCTATCATTTTGGATCTCCCCCTCTCCCTCCCACTTTCAAATCTCTTACTAGCTCTTCCTTCAGTTAGTCCTGACGAAGGGTTTTGGACCGAAACGTCGACTGTACCTCTTCCTAGAGATGCTGCCTGGTCTGCTGCGTTCACCAGCAACTTTGATGGGTGTTACAGAGGCTTTGAATGACTATTTTGTGTTGGTCTTCATGGTGGAAGATACACCTAACATGCCAAAGGAGATGCTATAGATGCAGTGGGAGGTGAGGACCTTGATTCAATAGCTATTACTGAAGAGGTAGTGCTGTGCAAACTTGTAGGCCTGAAAATAGATACATCCCCTGGTCCTGATGGAATGCATCCAAGAGTACTGAAAAAATGGCAGAAGTTATAGTATAGGCTTTGGTGATAATTTACCAAAAGTCTCTGGACTCTGGGTGGGTCCCGGCAGATTGGAGGATGGTGAATGTCACGCCACTGTTCCAAAAAGGATGTAAGCAAAAGGCAGATAACTATAGGCCAGTTAGTTTAACATCTGCAGTTGGGAAAATGCTTGAAGCTATCATTAAAGAAAAAATATGGATTTGGAAAGAAATGGATCCATCAGGCAGACGCAGCATGGATTCAGCAAAGGCAGGTGCTATTTTACAAACTTACTGGGGTTCTCTGAGGATGTGGAGTAGTGAATCTGTGGAATTCTCTGCCCAATGAAGCAGTGGAGGCTGCCTCAGTAAATGTATTTAAGACAAAGTTGGATAGATTTTTGCATAGTAGGTGAATTATGGATTATGGGGAAAAGGCAAGTTGGTGGAGATGAGTCCATGGCAAGATGAGCCATGATCTTATTGAATGGTGGAGCAGGCTTGATGGGCCAGATGGCCGACTCCTGCTCCTATTCTTAAGTTCCTTCAAACATATTGATTTTGAGCCTGTCGTTTCATTACTAGTTTGTAATGAATTTATTTAACTTCTGTGTCTAGCAAACTTTCGATGTCTATGACCTGTACAAAGGACAGAACTTCAACAAAGTTTTGACCACCCTCTCAGCACTTAACAAGGCAACTGAAGGTAAGATATGGCTCTTTATCTTCTCATCTGCTTAGTGATTACAGATAATGGGTAGTGGTGTCTCTGATTTGCATTTTTATGCTCAATGTGTATCTTGCATGCTCACTGCGTGCCTTGCTCATTATGCACTGTGCATTGTTCCTCTCGTGCAAATACTCATTGTATCTTGTCTGTATGGTGCGGTATATTGTCTGCTGTTCGCCGGCTTTTGAAGGTGTGGTCTCTTAATGAGTGTGAAATGTATATCCGATTTGAATATGGGTATGCAACAGGAAGTGAACTCTAATGGCAAAGTGAAGTTATTAAAAAAAAGTG
This sequence comes from Mobula birostris, assembly GCF_030028105.1. Classification (NCBI taxonomy): domain Eukaryota; kingdom Metazoa; phylum Chordata; class Chondrichthyes; order Myliobatiformes; family Myliobatidae; genus Mobula; species Mobula birostris. The sequence continues at coordinate 146,810,042 of NC_092379.1, forward strand.
AACAAAAATGCTAATATTAGGAAGCAAAATTGTGACTGAAATGAAGAATAGCTGGATTACCCAAATGATTCTTTTGGCTGCTATGTGCGAGCATTGTTTCACACCTCTTCTCAGTCTTTTCCTCCTCCCTCCTGAATACAAGTGGTGTTGACCATGTTGAGCAAAGCAGGCTCATCCAACTAAAGTCCAGCAACTTGGAGAATGGCCATGAAGCTCTTTGATAGAAAAACCCAACTGATATCCTTGAGAGCAGGAGCCTGTTGTCCTAACCAGATCTAGTGTTCTCAAATCATCCCCCTAACTGAATGGCCCTGGAATTACCCCTGCAAGGTTGACACCTGCAGACAATAATGGCAAAAGTACTCTGTTCAGATTATCTTCGGCATTTCATCTTTTTCCATGAGGGATAAGGTCAAAAGACAATAGAATTGGTGTAGGATTTGAAGATTTATGCGAACATTTTATATTTTTGTGCCTCCTTTAATTGGTGATACCAACTCGCATAACAGAATATTTGGTTTGTAAAGTGGGATTTCCCAGCGGCCAACCATTATAATTCCAATCCCTGTTTCCTTTCTGACTTGTCAATCCATGGCCTCCTGTTCAGCCACGATGAGGCCACTGTCAGAGTGGAAGAGCAGCACCTCATATTTCATCTAGGTAGTCTTCAACCTGAAGGCTTGAATATCGATTTCTCCTTCTGGTAATTTTTTTCCCTTCCCACTCCCTTTATTCCCAACTCTGGCCTCTTGCTCTTCTCCTCACCTGTCTATACCCTTCCCCTGGTGCCCCGTTCTCTCCTTTGTCCTGTGGTCCAGTCTGCTTTCCTATCAGGTTTATTCTTCTCCAGCCCTTTACCTTTTCCACCCACTTGGCTGCACCTATCACCTTCTAGTTTGTTCTCCTTCCCTTCCCCCATATTTTTATTCTGCCATCTTCCCCCTTTCTTTCCAGGCCTGGAAGGATCTTGGCCTGAAATGACAACTATTTATTCATTTCAATAGATGCTGAGTTCCTCCAGTACTCTGTGTATGTTGCCTTGGATGTCCAGCATTTGCAGAAGCTCTCATGTTACTGAGTGAAGTTATTCCCTTTGGTTCAAGAGCCTGATGGTTGAGGAGTAATACTTGTTCCTGAACCTGGTGATATGAGTCCTGAGGCTCCTGTACCTCCTCCCTGATGGCAACCGTGAGAAGACAGCATGTCCTGGCTGGTGGGGGACCCTGATGATCGATGCTGCTTTCCTGCAACAGTGCTCTGTGTAGATGTTCTCAATTATGGTGAGGGCTTTACTTGTGATGAACTGGGCCGTATCCACTATTTTCTGTAGGATTTTCACTTCAAGGCCACTGGTGTTTCCATACCAGTTACTGCTTGACCTGCTGAGTTCCTCCAGCATTTTGTGTGCGAATTTGACGAATTCTTTGTGTCCTAGTATGACCTGCTGTTAAATTTTGCAATTTGTATGTTTATTGCATACAAGTTGTTTCATTTAAGCTAATCTAATGTTCAGTGGTGGAGAAATAATCTCGTGCTGTTTAATGAAGGAATTGTTATCAGTTCAGTTTTATCTGATTAATTACATTACTGTATTTCTCATGGAATTATCAGCTGTTTCAGCTCTCTGATTTTTATCATAGATTTGTTAGAAAGTGAATAAAGGGAGTGTTTCCATTTACCGGGGAAAGTTGATTATATATTTTTGAGTTGTTCTGTGGTGTCATAGATGACTTTGCAATTTAATGGTTAGAAAATAAATCTGAAAATGTATGTGCAAAGACCAGAATTACTAGATCAATGCCTGGAGTTAAAGGACAAAATCTGAGGACAGATTGAAAAACTAGTTTATATTTTCACTTTTTCTAAAGGTTAGGTGAAACTTCTTGCAGCTTAGATAGGGTGGACAAGTTCATTAGGAGCTACCATTGGCTACTTAGCCCCTCACCCTGTTCCACTATCAGCTTGTCTGATTTTGTCCCCATCTGCCTGTGGTAACCTTTCACCTTGATTTGTAATCTAACTCCTTCCTTTTAAATATAGACACTGCTTCCATTGTGATTTGAGGATGAGCATTTTAAAGGCCTGGCCCTCAGAGAGAGAAGAAAATCCCTCATCTCTGTCTTAAATGGGAAAATCCTTATTTTCGAATCTAATTTTTTAATATCCCATGACGGACAACTACCTTCCACCACAAAATGTAGATGTAGTTTATATGGATTTTAGCAAGGCATTTGATAAGGTATCCCATGCAAGGTTTATTGAGAAAGTAAGGAGGCATGGGATCCAAGGGGATATTGCTTTGTGGATCCAGAACTGACTTGCCCACAGAAGGCAAAGAGTGGTTGTAGACGGGTCATATTCTGCATGGAGGTTAGTCACCAGTGGTGTGCCTCAGGGAGCTGTTCTGGGACACATATTTTTTGTGATTTTTATAAATGAACTGGATAAGGAAGTGGAGGGATGAGTTAGTAAATTTGCTGATGACACAATGTTGGGGGTGTTGTGGATAGTGTGGAGGGCTGTCAGAGGTTACAGCAGGACATTGATAGGATGCAAAACTGGATTGAGAAATGGCAGATAGAGTTTAACCAGAAAAGTGTGAGGTGATTCATTTTGGTAGGTCAAGTATGATGACAGAATATAGCATTAATGGCAAGACTCTTGGCAGTGCGGAGGATCAGAGGGATCTTGGGGTCCGAGTCCATAGGACACTCAAAGCCACTATGCAGATTGACTCTCTGTTTAAGAAGGCATACGGTGCATTAGCCTTCATCAATTGTGGGATTGAGTTTAAGAGCCGAGAGGTAATGTTGCACCTATATAGGACCCTGGTCAGACTCCACTTGGAGTACTGTGCTCAATTCTGATCACCTCACTATAGGAAGGATGTGGAAACCATAGAAAGGGCGCAGAGGATATTTACAAGGATGTTGCCTGGATTGGGGAGCATGCCTTATGAGAATAGGTTGAGTGAATTTGACCTTTTCTCCTTGGAGCGACAGAGGATGAGAGGTGACCTGATAGAGGTGTACAAGATAATGAGAGGCATTGATCGTGTGGATAGTCAGAGGCTTTTTCCCAGGGCTGAAATGGCGAACATGAGAGGGCACAGATTTAAGGTGCATGGAAGTTGGTACAGAGGAGATGTCAGGGAGCGGTGGGTGCGTGGAATGGGCTGCAGGTGGTGTTGGTGGAGGCAGAAACGATAGGATCTTTTAAGACAGGGGTCCCCAACCTTTTTAGCACTGCGGGCCGGTTTAATATTGACAATATTCTTGCGGACTGGCCGACTTGGCGGGGGCGGGGGGGGTGAGGTTGCCAACGGACAAGAGTAGCAGTCAAATACGTTGTGCTTACCCAGAGAAAACTGCAATGACCATGAAGCCTTGTGTGAGCACCAGTGTGCATGTGTGACCTGCGCATGCGTGTACCTGCCGATTTTTTTTCTCTGCAAATCGTTTTTGGCGATTCCGTTCAGGGGTTGTTAATCACAATGGGAATATAGGTGATAAGTGGCTAACACACTCTATTTCGTTTCTAAAGGGTTTATCTAACGAACTTAATATTAAACACACCGCATATTTTCCTCGCATGAATATAGTGATAAATCATTTATCAGGGGAGCTTGAAGTAAGTGTTGAACGAACTTCCAGTAGAAGTGTTAGATGCAGGTTCGATATTATCATTTGAAGTTAAATTGGATAGGTATACGGACAGGAAAGGAATGGAGGGTTATGGGCTGAGTGCAGGTTGGTGGGACTAGGTGAGAGTAGTGTTCGGCACGGACTAGAAGGGCCGAGATCACCTGTTTCCGTGCTGTAATCGTTATACGGTTATATAAGTCAATAGCATCATAATATTTTAAGTAACGTTTGGATATTAAACACACAGCACACATTTTCCCCGTATGAACATATAAAATCATTGCAACACACCAATATCGCTGAATCAGTGGGAGCCCTCGGCTTGTTTCCCTGCAACAACAGGGTCGTATCGAAGGGTGATGGGAGACAGCAATACTCGAAGGGGGTTTCTTATGTCCAGTCTATTCTGTAGTTTAGTTTTTGTTGCATTCATTGCAGAGATATCTTGGAAATGGAAGCAACATTTTCAGTACTTTCATGGCTATCTCAGGATATTTAGCCTTGACTTTGATCCAGAATGCCGGCAGAGATGTTATGTCAAACATACTTTTCAGCCCGCCGTCATTTGCAAGCTCGAGGAGTTGATCTCCTTCCCACGCTGACATGGATGACGTGCAGGTAGTGACCTCGCGTGCGTTCAAGCTCAACAGTGGGTGTGACAGGGAATGAGGAAAGGTGCAGCTGACTCATATCGCCAAATTATATCGTTTCCTTGTGGCCCGGTAGCACATGCTTTGCGGCCCTGTACCGGTCCGCGGCCCGGTGGTTGGGGACCGCTGTTTTAAGAGACTCCTGGATGGATACGTGGAGCTTATAAAAATAGAGGGCTATGGGTAAGCCTAGGTTGTTCTAAGGTAAGGACATGTTCTGTATAGCTTTGTGGGTGGAAGGGCCTGTATTGTGCTGTAGGTTTTCTTTGTTTCTAAAACCACCTATGTTACACTCAAGGACTTCCCCCACCATTCTTTTAAACTCTAGCAGAAGTATCTCACCTGTGCAAGTTGTCCTGATAAGACAATGTGCTTTTTCCATGTTTTAGTTATAATAAAGGTTTCCTGAACTGTTTTGAATACACAAGTGTCCTTTGTTAAATAAGGTGACCAATACTGTGCACAGTACACTCAGACCCCGCATAACACTACCCTGCTTAGTGTTGACTCATTACAACGTGGTTATTCAATTCTTTATTGAAAAATTTTTAAATGACAAATATTCATTCTAAACCACACTTAAATCTTCTCAAGTGTGTCTGCCATTACAGTAAACATTTAGTCAGCTAATCAGAGCACTTTACATACACTCTGGGCCACTCACAACCAATCACCTATTAGTTCATGCTCTGCCTTCCCCACATGTGTAAACATTCTTGCTCCCCTGCCAATTTATTCAATTTTTTTAAAACCCACAATGACTGGAAAACGGCCTACAACTTCCAGTGAGGGTTGTACATCTAACATGCCGAAGAAAAGCATGAGCATGGATGCGAAACTGCAAGTGATATACCGCTTGGAAGCTGGTGAGCGTCAGGTTGATGTTGGCTCCTCTTTGAAATTGTCTACAGCGATGATCAGGAAGAAAGCCCTTAACTCCGAGTGGAGTCATCGGGACGCCGTCATGACAGCGTTTTTTTTTTTTAGCAGGCTTCCTTATTTTTACGAGGCAGAGTTGCTAGCTCGACGCTCAACCCAGCGTGGATGGAAAGCGTGCAAGGGAACCGGCTGGATTCGAACTCGAGAGCCTTCACTCCGAAGTCCGGCGCTGATGCCACTATGCCACCAGCCAGCTTATCAGCGATGATCAGAACAATTATAAAAAATGAAGACAAGATAAAAGCTTCTGCAGTGATGAACAAAGTTGCCACCAACAAAGGTGACTCATTCAAGGAACCATTTGCTTGGAAAAGATGGAAACTAGACGAAATATATTGGTGGATAACCAAACACAATGAAACATGCCCCAAAGCCAACGAACAAACATGCAAGTAGGTCTACCCTGTAGTCAGTGGAGCAGCAGCAGCAGAGGGAAGTGTATGGTGGTTACAGCCTTTCTTAAATTTCCTCTCATGAAGCAGTCCTTGGTAGCAAGAAATCATGTCAAGGACACCTCTTTGCCTTATTGCTTTGCTCTCAGTCAGAGTCATTATCAATAACTGGTCCATGATTTGTGTGATCGTGGTGATGCTAGCACTGAGAAATATCGTGGTGAGGTTTCTTGCTGTCTTTCCTCTTATCCATTCATGTCTTTAGATTCACCCAGGATGCGTTGCTCTGCCAATTCTCGAATCTCTTCGTTATTAAGGCTCCCACCATGAGAATGCATTAACTCTTCAACATTGCCATCATTAATATCCTCTAATCCCACTTCATTGGCCAGTTCAATCTTCCTGAACACACCTAACAAACTCCACCCCATCTAAACCCTCTGCTCTAGGGGAGGGCCTACTCTGCACTTAATCCCTAAATACATAATCAGTTAAGCCATCATCAAAAATGGACAGCAGTTAAAGGCCAAGAAATTAAGCTGAGCAATGTGGTGGAGTTTAGTATGAAGTCCCAAAGGTTGTAACGTGTCCAGACAGAGGAGGATGTCTTGTTCCACAAGCTTGTAGCTCAAATAGAGGAATAGAGTATAGGAGCAGGGATATGATGTTGAGGCTCTATACGGCTCTGGTGAGACCTCACTCGGAGTACTGTGGACAGTTTTGGGCTCCTTATTTAAGAAAGGATGTGCTGACGTTGGAGAGGGTACAGAGAAGATTCACTAGAATGATTCCGGGAATGAGAGGGTTAACATATGAGGAACGGTTGTCCGCTCTTGGACTGTACTCCTTGGAGTTTAGAAGAATGAGGGGAGACCTCATAGAAACATTTCGAATGTTGAAAGGCATGGACAGAGTGGATGTGGCAAAGTTGTTTCCCATGATGGGGGAGTCTAGTATGAGAGGGCATGAGTTAAGGATTGAAGGGCACCCATTCAGAACAGAAATGCGAAGAAATTTTTTTAGTCAGAGGGTGGTGAATCTATGGAATTTGTTGTCACGGGTGGCAGTGGAGGCCAAGTCATTGGGTGTATTTAAGGCAGAGATTGATAGGTATCTGAGTAGCCAGGGCATCAAAGGTTATGGTGAGAAGGCAGGGGAGTGGGACTAAATGGGAGCTCATGATAAAATGGTGGAGCAGACTCGATGGGCCGAATGGCTGATTTCTGCTCCTTTGTCTTATGGGTCTATAATGGAAATAAAATGTTAGTCAGAGTAACAGTGAACATGAAAGCAAATGGGTTGAGTACTTAGGATGTGCGTAGTTCAACTGGTAGGTGTGTTTACAGATATTTTTAATCTCTCCCTCTCCCAGTGTAGAGTGCCCTCCTGCTTCAAATTATCCACCATTGTCCCTGTACCAAAAACGATCAAGGTAACATGCCTGAATGACTGGCATGCTGTCGCACTCACCTCAATAATAAATAACTGCTTTGAGAGGCTGGTCAAGGTTACATCTGCAGCATGCTACACCCAGACTGGACCCCCTACAATTTGCCTACTGACACAACTGATTGACAGATGACTGCCCTACATACTGTCCTTACACATCTGGAGAAGAAGGATGCTTATGTGAGAATGCTTTTCTTGGACTACAGTTCAGCAGTCAACACCGTAGTTCCATCCAGACTCAACAAGAAGCTCAGAGAACTCAGCCTTGACCCTGCCTTGTGCAGCTGGATCCTGGACTTCCTGTGAGATCGCCTGTAGGTTGTAAGAGTGGGTTCCCTCACTTCCAACCCTCTGACTCTCAATACAGGAGCCCCTCAGGGCTGCGGACTGAGTCCCCTCCTTTACTCCCTGTATACCCATGACTCTATCGCCATCCACAGCTCTAATCTGCTAATTAAGTTTGCTGATGACACTACATTGATTGGCCTTATCTCAAACAATAACGAGGTGGCCTACAGGGAAGAAGCCATCTTTCTGACACAGTGTTGTCAAGAAAACAACCTTTCCCTCAATGTCACGAAAACAAAGGAGCTGGTTGTGGATTACAGAAGGAATGGAGACAGGCTAACCCCTATTGACATCAATGGATCTGGGGTCGAGAGGGTAAACAGCTTCAATTTCCATGGCATCCACATCATCGAGGACCTCACGTGGTATGTGTGGTGAAAAAGGCACAACAGCGCCTCTTTCACCTCAGGCGGTTGAGGAAGTTTGGTATGGGCCCCCAGATCCTAAGAACTTTCTACAGGGGCACAATTGAGAGCATCCTGACTGGCTGCATCACTGCCTGGTATGGGGACTGTACGCCCCTTAATCGCAGGACTCTGCAGACAGTGGTATGGACAGCCCAGAGCATCTGTAGTTGTGAATTTCCCATGATTCAGAATATTTACAAAGATAGGTATGTAAAAATGGCCCATAGGGTCATTGGGGACCCAAGCCATCCCAACCACAATCTATTCCAGCTGCTACCATCCGGGAAATGGTACTGCAGCATAAAAGCCAGAATCAACAGTCTCCGGGACAGCTTCTTCCACCAGGCCATCAGACTGATGAACTCACGCTGAGTTGAGTGTACTCTATATTGCATTGACTGTTCTATTTATTATAAATTATTTTCAATTACTTTGCACATTGCACATTTAGATGGAGACATAACGTAAAGATTTTTACTCATGTATGTGAAGGATGTAAGAAATAAAGTCAGTTCAATTCAATTCATTTGTTGAAAAAACCTATCTAGTTCACAAGTGAGGCTTTAAGACATAGGAGCAGAATTAGGCCATTCAGCCCATTGAGTCTGTTCCATCATTCCATCATGGCTAATTTATTATACCTCTCAATTCCATTCTCCTGCCGTGTCCACATAACCTTTGACTAATCAAGAACCCATCAACCTCTGCTTTAAATATACCCAATGACTTGGCCTTCACAACCATCTATGGCAATGAATTCCACAGATTCACCACCCCCGGCTAAAGAAATTCCTCCTCATCTCTGTTCTGAAGGGACATCCTTCTTTTCTGAGGCTGTGCTCTGTGGTTCTAGACTTCCCCACTATACAAAACATCCTCTCCAGTGAAGGAAATCTGCTGTCCTCACCAGCTCTTAAACACACGAGATTCTGCAGATGCTGGAAATCTTGAGCAACACGCAATAAATGCTGGAAAAACTCAGCAAGTCAGGCAGCATTTGTGTTAGGAATTAAACAGTTGATATTTCTGGCTAAGACCCTCCAGGGCTGATGAAGGGTCTTGGCCATAAACTTGACTATTAAATCGTCTCAGTAGATGCCGCTGCTTGCCTGGTTACCTTGATGGAGTGGATGCTGCTCCTTGCCCTTTGTGCAGTACCCAGCAACTGGCTGCAATCACAGTGTATGAGGTTGGCTACTCAGCACTGAGATGAGAACATTTTCCTTCATTAGGGATGGTGAATGTTTGGAATTCTCAGCTTGAGAGAGCTGCAGAGACTCAGTTAATGGGTATATTGAAGACTTATATAAACGGGTTTTAAAGAGTAAGAGCCAGGAGTCAGAGAACATTTCGGGAGAGCAGTGTTATGTGTTTTACTGAAACGTGGCAGCCCGACCAAAACTTTTCCATGGAGGGCTTCCAGACCGTTCGGGCTGACCGGAAGTGCACTGAGAGCGGTAAGCGTAAAGGAGTTGGGGGCTTGCTGTTGTGGTTAACAACGGATGGTGCAATCCTGGTCATATTGCGATCGAGGAACGTGTTTGTAGCCCAGCTTTTGAACTTTTTGCTGTTGGACTCCGGCCATATTCCACAGAGATACAACACTGGGAGGTTGTTCCTGCCTGTGACCATTGAACTTTGCAGCTCCTCCCGTGGAGGGTCAGACACCCTGAGCCAATAGGCTGGTCCTGGACTTATTTCCATCTGGCATCGTTTGCATATTGTTGTTTGATTGTTTGTGGTTTTTGTATTTCTATATTTATGCTCTATTCTTGATTGGTGCAGCTGTAACAAAACTCAATTTCCCTCGGGATCAATAAAGTATGTCTATGTTTATGTCTACAGGAAAGTGGTATTGAGATAATGGATCACCTAAGAACTAGGTCAGCAACAGTGCAGCACTAGGGGCTGAATTGCCTTCTCCTGCTTTCTCTTATGCTTTTATATGTAACTCCAGGAATACAAAAGTGTTCAAATTTTACCCACCTCAGTTCATGGGAAGCCAAGGATGATCAATAAGTACTGGCATTGCTTATGAAAACCACAACAGGTTTTAAAACAAACTCTCTTAGAAAGTTTCTTAGAAGGGTTTCGGCCTGAAACGTCAACTGTACTTTTTTCCCATAGATGCTGCCTGGCCTGCTGAGTTCCTCCAGCATTTTGTGTGTGTTGCTGGCTTAGAACTGTTGAGCACAAAGGATTCTACAGATGTTGGAAATCCAGAACAGCACACACAATATGCTGGAGGAACTCAGCGGGTCAGGCAGCATCTATTGAGAAAAGTAAACGGTCGAAGTTTGGGGCCGAGACCCTTCACCAGGACATCTTGAGCCTTCTCCCACAAACGGCTGTAAGGACAGAGGACAGCCGATTGAAATTTCCACCACTGAGCAAGGACATGTGGAAGGAGGAGATTGTGTGAAGCTAGGCGGATGGAGGAGACGTATGTAATAATAGAAACATCATACTGAATGGTGGTGCAGGCTCGAAGGGCTGAATGGCCTACTCCTGCACCTATTTTCTATGTTTCTATGTTTCTATTATCCAACTCAGAACCCTTCCCTCCATACCCCGTGATCCCTATAGCCACAAGGGCCATATCTAACTCCCTCTTAAGTATAGCCAATGAACTGGCCTCAATTGTTTCCTGTGGCAGAGAATTCCACAGACTTACCACTCTCTGTGTGAAGAAGTTTTTCCTAATCTCGGTCCTAAAAGGCTTCCCCTTGATCTTCAAACTGTGACCCCTCGTTCTGGACTTCCCCAACATCGGAAACAATCTTCCTTCATCTAGCCTGTCCAATCCCTTTAGGATTTTATATGTTTCAATAAGATCCCCCCTCAATCTTCTAAATTCCAATGAGTATAAGCCTAGTCGATCCAGTCTTTCATCATATGAAAGTCCTGCCATCCCAGGAATCAATCTGGTGAACCTTCTTTGTACTCCCTCTATGGCAAGAATGTCTTTCCTCAGATTAGGGGACCAAAACTGCACACAATACTCCAGGTGTGGTCTCACCAAGGCCTTGTACAACTGCAGTAGTACCTCCCTGCTCCTGTACTCGAATCCTCTTGCTATGAATGCCAGCATACCATTCGCCTTTTTCACCGCCTGCTGTACCTGCATGCCCACTTTCAATGACTGGTGTACAATGAAACCCAGGTCTCGTTGCACCTCCCCTTTTCCTAATCGGCCACCATTCAGATAATAATCTGTTTTCCTGTTTTTGCCACCAAAGTGGATAACCTCACATTTATCCACATTAAATTGCATTTGCCATGAATTTGCCCACTCACCTAACCTATCCAAGACACCCAGCATCCTCCTCACAGCTAACACTGCTGCCCAGCTTTGTGTCATCCACAAACTTGGAGATGCTGCATTTAATTCCCTCATCTAAGTTATTAATGTATATTGTAAACAACTGAGGTCCCAGCACTGAGCCTTGCGGTACCCCACTAGTCACTGCCTGCCATTCTGAAAAGGTCCCGTTTATTCCCACTCTTTGCTTCCTGTCTGCCAACCAATTCTCTGTTCCACCTTACCCCCAATACCGTGTGCTTTAAGTTTGCACACTAATCTCTTGTGTGGGACCTTGTCAAAAGCCTTTTGAAAATCCAAATGTACCACATCCACTGGTTCTCCCCTATCCACTCTACTAGTTACATCCTCAAAAAATTCTGTGAGATTCGTCAGACATGATTTTCCTTTCACAAATCCATGCTGACTTTGTCCGATGATTTCACCACTTTCCAAATGTGCTGTTATCACATCTTTGATAACTGACTCTAGCATTTTCCCCACCACTGATGTTAGGCTAACTGGTCTATAATTCCCTGGTTTCTTTCTCCCTCCTTTTTTAAAAAGTGGGGTTATATTAGCCACCCTCCAATCCTCAGGAACTAGTGCAGAATCTAAAGAGTTTTGGAAAATTATCACTAACGCATCCACTATTTCTTGGGCTACTTCCTTAAGCACTCTGGGATGCAGACCATCTGGCCCTGGGGATTTAACTGCATTTAATCCCTTCAATTTACCTAACACCACTTCCCTACTAACATGTATTTCCCTCAGTTCCTCCATCTCACTGGACCCTCTGTCCTCTACTATTTCCGGAAGATTATTTATGTCCTCCTTAGTGAAGACAGAACCAAAGTAGTTATTCAATTGGTCTGCCATGTCCTTGCTCCCCATAATCAATTCACCTGTTTCTGTCTGTAGGGGACCTACATTTGTCTTAACCAATCTTTTTCTTTTCACATATCTATAAAAGCTTTTACAATTAGTTTTTATGTTCCCTGCCAATCTTCTTTCATAATCTTTTTTCCCTTTCCTAATTAAGCCCTTTGTCCTCCTCTGCTGGACTCTGAATTTCTCCCAGTCCTCAGGTGAGCCACTTTTTCTGGCTAATTTGTATGCTTCTTCTTTGGAATTGATACTATCCCTAATTTCCCTTGTCAGCCACGGGTGCACTACCTTCCTAGATTTATTCTTTTGCCAAACTGGGATGAACAATTGTTGTAGTTCATCCATGCGATCTTTAAATGCTTGCCATTGCATATCCACTGTCAACCCTTTAAGTGTCATTTGCCAGTCTATCTTAGCTAATTCACGTCTCATACCTTCAAAGTTACCCTTCTTTAAGTTCAGAACCTTTGTTTCTGAATTAACTATGTCACTCTCCATCTTAGTGAAGAATTCCACCATATTATGGTCACTCTTACCCAAGGGGCCTCTCACAACAAGATTGCTAATTAACCCTTTCTCATTGCTCAATACCCAGTCTAGAATAATGGGAATGTGAAACATGCTCAGGGAGTTCACCACTGTTGTACTCTTTCAGTTTTCGTTACTTGTCCTCATTTAGCAAGACTTTTAGAGACCTTTTTAACAAATGCTAACTTTTTTGCCCAAAGCCAGTTTGCTGGAAATCTGTCTTTCCCTTAGTCTTCATTCTCATTGGACTGAAGTAATATTTTATCTGTCAGTCACCAGCTGAGTTACTTGACACTGAAGGTTACTGTTCAATCAGGGGAACATTTGTGCTGTCTGCTATTTGTTTCCATTCATTCCAGATCTGGTGATTGCTTTAAGTCACTTGGGTCCCAAAGTTCTAGAATTCACTTCCGAACTGAAGTGAAATCCAAAATTCTGGAAACGTTCAGTAGGTCAGGCTACCCTGTGGGAAGATAATTAGAGTTAACGTTTTTCCTCAGAGACACTCCATCCACTTACTAATTTTTGAAAGATTAGCTTTATTTATTACACGTAAGTAAGTAAGGCATACAGTGAAATGCATCAACGACCAATACAGTTCGAGGATGTGCTGGGGCAGCACACAAGTGTCACTATGCTTACGTCGCCAACAATCCTCTTTGACTTTGAACTTCATGTTCTTTAAACCTGTCTGTTTTAACAGATGTTTGTCAGCCATCTCAAACGATATGCTGTCAGTTTTTATTTGAGCAGGTGAGATATTGTGTGTTAAACTTCATCACTGCGTGGTATAAGAACTGTACCTCCCTTAATCGCAAGATTCTGCAGAGAGTGGTGCGGATAGCCCAGCGCATCTGTAGTTGTGAACTTCACATGATTCAGGACATTTACAAAGACAAGTGTGAAAAAGGGGCCCAAAGGATCATTGGGGACCCAAGTCACCCCAACCACAAACTGTTCCAGCTGCTACCATCCGGGAAATGGTACTGCAGTATAAATGCCAGGACCAACAGACCAACATTTAGATGGAGATGCAACGTAACGATTTTTACTCATGTATGTGAAGGATGTAAGAAATAAAGTCAATTCAATTCCGTTCAAATAGCTGTCAGGAGTTTAGAAAGCTTTCCTTCAACACTGACACCATTTGAGGACAGCTTGAGAAGTATGAATGCCAGCCTCATCACTAAGATCCGTAACTGACAGAGGAATAAATGAGTGAGCATTAGGTATTGTGCAGCTGATTGTTTTGGGAGAGTACAAACACCTATTTTCAGTCAAGGCCCTCTGTTGGTTGGAGTTGACCATGGATGTTGTATCATCGCCATCTATATGATACGCAAGCCAGGGCAGTACGATATCGAGAGCAAGCTGATGCCCATGCACCAGGCTCTGATGAATCCAAAGGAACAGCAGTGATGATACAGTTTGGCACCAGCAACATCGCAAGAATTGCCAGTCAGCATTAAACATCATAGGACTGCCTTAGGGACTCCAGCTCCCGACTTTTCCTCTGGGTTTACTCCTGTAGTCTTTCCCATGAGTGGGTATAGCCGTAAGGCAGCAGAGGTTTGAGAACAGAGTTTTACTTCTCCTAGTTGAGCTGCCAACCATGCCTGATAAGCCCTACCTGACCGAATATTTCAGTATAATTGTGGTAATATCTAATATTTAGAACAGAGATTACAGCACTGGGGAACTCAATTTCTGCGTGCTGGAGGCAGCACTTCCATCAGCAGCTAATCTGAGTTCATCTGTTTTAATTACCACTGTCGTCACTGAATAACCCAAGGTCAACAGGGTTGCTGTTTGCTGTTAAACAGCCTGTTTTCAAAGCTCACTTGAAATGCTAATGTTGTCGTGTGGATCCATGGAATTTCAATACTCGATGTCTCTACCTCGCAAGTAACATAGGCTCATCCATATTACAATTTTCTGCTGCTGAATTGTCATTTGTTAAGACAAATTTTGGTGAGTAACAGCCAGTTCTTTAATTTGTATTCATTAATTTAATAAGGCAATTGTTATTGCAGAGTGATTGTGTAAATATACTCAGTGAATTTGCTGCACTGTTTATAAAAAAGCTCATGAACTCTCCCTATAGTCTTAGCCCCATGTTTAACCCTCAGCCATTATCATTCAAGCTGTTTATTTGGCCATTACATCATTGCTGTGAAAGGAATCTGGATTTGTGCAATGCGACTATTGGCTTCCTGCTCCACAGTGGTGTCTCCACTTAAAAGCTGCCATGTCCTGTGGTCAAGAGAGCTACTGTCTAATTATGTAAGTTATGTTAAATATAGTGGATTCTGGTTAATTGAGATATATTGGGACCAGTAGCTCAGGGCTAACAACTCTGACTGGTCAAACAAAACTGTTAAGAGACAGCGATAAAGAATCCTTCTATATCTGTCTCCACCTGGGAGTTGCATAGTTGACAGTAGTAAAAACCGAGAGGAAACTACTGGCGTGATGAAGAAAGCCCTGAACACCACCAAGACCAAAACCAAAACCAAAATTGGTGGCCAAGGATAGAAAGAAGTGGAGGACCTCCATTGCTGTCCTAAATGCTAACAGGCGGTAAGTAAAGGATCAGCACATTTTGGCCCAGTTAAGCAGTTGCCCCAATTAGCCGAAATTTAATGGAAATGGTTTGAAAAAGCCAAACTACTGCTTAACTGAGTAACAAATTATGTATTTAAATAAAATACAGAACAAATGAGAACAATACCATTACTACTGCAGTCCTATAAAACTGTGTATTAGTTCCTAACGGTTATTTATGGAGGAATTCATCCCGTGTACGCAGCTGTGTTCTTTTGACTGTAAATGAACAAAATCAGCGCAGACAACAGGAATTCTGCGGATGCTGGAAATTCAAGCAACACACATCAAAGTTGCTGGTGAACGCAGCAGGCCAGGCAGCATCTCTAGGAAGAGGTACAGTCGACGTTTCAGGCCAAGACCCTTTGTCAGGACTAACTGAAGGAAGAGTTAGTAAGAGATTTGAAAGTGGGAGGGGGAGGGGGAGATTCAAAACGATGTCTGAGTCAAAATCAGCGCAGACACCTAGTGCAGATAATGGACTGCCGTCATATAATGTTTTTGACAATCACATCCTCCAAATCTTTATTTTCATTGTAATATTCAAGATGACTGGTGATATCTTCAAACTTGTTGAAGTAATGAAATTGTTCCATTTTCACTTCGGACTGTTTCTGGCATCTTCAAGCCTGAATGCTTGAAACTGAACTGAGCAAAACAGTATCGAGTTCTCTTACTACTTATTTCTTACCAATTAACAGTGACAAAAATCATTGCTTTTTGAACATAAACATACATAACTGATGGTATTTGAAATTGTTCTCTGTCAGCATGGTTTACTGTCTTAACAGCCACACAAGTGCACGCGGTTGACACCAGTTAGAAGCTACTTGGCAACAGTTTCCTGTCCTGATTAAATGGCATAGTGTCCAAAATAAACAAGGGAATCCCGGCTATTTTCTTGATTAGGTTTTGTCTTTAAAGCAGCTGTCTGAGTTAACCGATAGTCCAGTTAACTGGAATGCAGTCTATTCTCATGGTAATGTTGAGAGGAAAGCTCCTTGTTCATGTGATGCTTGCATAGGTAGTTTAGTAAAGGTCAGGGGACAAAACCTGACTGCTTGTTGGAATCTGATAACTGGTAAGAGAAAACTCTCCTTGTTAGGAAGCATTGAGATGCTTCCATTTCGGCGGATGGTCCAGACTTGCAGCCATAAATGTCACAGTCACAGGTAGAACCAAAAGTAATTTATTTACCTAAAGGTGGGAAAACATTGAATGCACTTCTACAGGGACCGGTTGAGGCGAATGTATTCGGCGTTGGAAAATTCTAGCAATGAGGAGAGAACTGATAGGTTGGGGTTGTTAATTGAGGGCAGCGTGATAGCACGGTGGTTAGCTTAATGCTATAACAGTGCAATTCCTATTGCTGCCTGCAAGGAGTTTGGATATTCTTCCCATGACTACATGGGATTCCTCTGGGAGATCCGGTTTCCCCTCAAATTGCAAAGATGCACAGTTAGCTTTAGTGAGCTCTGAGTATGCTGTGTTGGCATGGGAAGCATGGTGACAATTGCAGGCTATCCAGTACAATACGTTTCAATGTATATGTGACAAATAAAGCCAACCTTTTTAAAAAAAAACACAATGTGAGGCCTAAATTTAATGAAGAGGCAGGACCAATTTTATTTATTAGAGGGGTCAGACCCAAGGGGCATGGTTTTAAAACAGTTGACAGAAACATTGTGAAAAGATTTTTTCCCTAACCAGAAATGACCAGGCTGGAAGCAGAAAGCCTCATCATAGTGATTATGATATTTCAAGAATCACTTGATTCTGGCATGGTTCCAGAGGACTGGAAAATTGCAAATGCCACTCCACTCTTTAAGAAGGGAGGAAGACAAAAGAAAAGAAATTATAGGCCAGTTAGCCTAACCTCAATGGTTGGGAAAGTGTTGGAGTCCATTATTAACAATGAGATTTGAGGTACTTGGAGACTAATGATAAAATATGTCAAAGTCAGCATGGTTTCTGTAAAGGGAAATCTTCCCAGACAAATCTTTTAGAGTTCTTTGAGGAAGTAACAAGCAGGGTGGACAAAGGAGAGGCAGTGGATGTCACTTACTTGTATTTTCAGAAGGCATTTGATAAGTTGCCATACATGAGGCTGCTTAACAAGACAAAATCCCATGACATTGCAGAAAAGATACTGGCATGGACAGAAGAATAGCTGACAGACAGAAGACAGAAAGTGGGAATAAAGGAGGTCTTTTCTGGTTGGCTTCCGGTGACTAGTGGTGTTCCTCAGGGGTCAGTACAGGTTTCCCCCACTATCCGAAGGTAGAGCGTTCCTATGAAATGGTTCGTAAACCGGCATGTCGTAAAGTGAATAAGCAGTTACCATTTATTAATATGGGAAAAATTTTTGAACGTTCCCAGACCCAAAAAATAACCTACAAAATCATGCCAAATAGCACATAAAACCTAAAGTAACAGTAACATATAGTAAAAGCAGGAATGACATGATAAATACACAGCCTATATAAAGTAGTAATACTTTTATGCAGCACTGTCTTGCGCAGAGAAAATCTCACGGCGGCACTCTCAGCGGAAGCGCTCTTGGCAGAAACTCTCTCTCCCGTAACCTTTAAGCTATGAAGCTGCCAAATCATACCAAATAACACGTAAAAATACACGGCCAATATAAAGTAGAAGTAATGTATGTACAGTGTAGTTTCACTTACCGGAATCAGGAAGACTCCAATAAATTGCAGTTTCATCACAGTTAAGCACTTGCTTATGCAAATAACCACCTTCTGTAATTATTTTCTTCAGTTCTGCTGGGAACTTTTCGGCAGCTTCAGTATCAGCCAAAGCACTCTCTGGTAAACATTAAGCTATGAAGCTGCCCTCGCCTCAGAAACCGATCAAACCACCCATGGCTACCTTTAAATTCCACTTACGCAACACTTTCATCACCATCGTCCAGTGCTTTCTGTTCCAGCTTATTAAAAAGACTCACTGATTTCTCCTTAAGTATAACAAAGCTTAATGGAACACCACTCTTTGTACACCCATCAATCCACTCAAGCAATAGACTTTCCATTTTATCCATTATTGGATGCCGACTAAGAGAGACCACTTTGCTACAAGCAGAACCAATAGTAACATCAGCAGCTTTCAAAATTCTTTCTTTCTGCGAATGGTGGACGCAGGCAAGTTCAACGCGCGGACAATGTCCTTACTTCGTTCACCACAATCGAAATGCTTAATTATGTCTAGTTTTACACCAGGTGTGACACCCTTACGAGCTCTTTTAGGCTTTTCCGATACCTTAGAACTCATCTTGCTAACGGATGCACAAAATAAATTGAGATAAAGCATGTGTTTAAGCAATGCTGGCTAGAATGCAGTTTTGGGGAGGAGCTTGGCTGTTCGGGCGCACGCTGCCTTTTTTCGTAACAGTGAAAACACCTTCTGTTAGCGAAAACAGGTAACTAATGTAGGTCTTTCGTAACAGCGAGGTGTCGTAAAGCGAACGTTCGGGAAATGGGGGCCACCTGTACTGGAACTGCTGCTTTTCACATTGTTTGTCGATGATTTAGATGGCTTTGTGGCAAAGCTTGTGGATGATACGAAGATAGGTGGAGCAGTACGCAGTGCAGAAAAAGCAATGAGATTGCAGAAGGACTTAGACAAATTTGAAGAATGGGCAAAAAGTAGTGGCAGATTGAATATAGTGTTGGGAAATGTATGATACAAAAGTGCAAACTATGACCTAAATAGGGAGAAAATTCAAATATCAGAGATACAGAGGGACTTGGGAGTCCTTGTACAAAACTTCCAGAAGATTAATTTGCAGGTAGAGTCTGTGGTAAAGAAGGCAAGAGCAATATGAACATTTATTTCAAAGGGAATAGAATATAAAAATAAGGAGATAATGTGAGGCTTTATAAGACAACAGTCAGGCCGCAATTGGAGTATTGTCAATAGTTTTGGGCCCTATGTCCCAGAAAGGATGTATTGTCATTGGAGAGAGTTCAGAGGAGGTTAATGAGGATAATTTCAGGAATAAAGGAGTGTTTGGCAGCTGTGGGCCTGTACTCACTGGAATTTGGAAGAATGCCGGGGGGGGGGGGAGTGGGTGGAGGAACACGGAGAGATCGCATTGAAACCTACCACATGTTGAAAGGATGAGATAAGGTGGATGCGTGGAAAGGATATTTCCTCACAATTGAGGGGCGACCCTTTAGAACAAAGGTAAAGAGGGATTTTTTTAGCCAGAGATTAGTGAATCTGAGGAAGAGTCTGCCACAGACAGCTGTGGAGGCCAAGACCATGAGTGTATTTAAAGCGAAAATTGATAGTTTCCTGATTGGTCAGGGCATCAAGGGTAATGGCGAGAGTGGGCTCTGTGATCAGCCATGATGGAATGGTGGAGCAGATTCGATGGGCTAAATGTCCTAATTCTGCTCCTATGTCTATGGTTGTACAGTTATAAACACAGGAAATTCTGCAGATGCTTGAAATCCAAAGCAATACACACAAGTCTGCAGGAGCTTAGCAGGTCAGGCAGCATATGTGGAACTAAATAAACAGTTGACGTTTCGAGCGGAGACCCTTCTTCAGGACTAGCAAGGAAATGGGGAAAGACACGAGTTAGAAAGGAGGGGGGAGAGGAAGGAGGATAGTTAGAAGGTGTCATGTGGATAGGAAAGGTAAAGGGTTGGAGAGGAAGGAATCTGAGGAGAGTGAGAGAAGGAGGAGGGCTACCAGGGGGAGGTGATAGGTAAGTGAGAATATGTAAGAAGCCAAAGTAGGGAATAGAAGAAGAGGGAAGGATTTTTTTTTACCAGAAGGAGAAATCTATATTAATGCCATCAGGTTGGAGGCTACCCAAATGGAATCTGAGGTGTTGCTGCTCCACTCTGAAGCTGGCCTTATTGTGGCACAAAAGAGGCCATGGACCGTCATGTCAGAACAGGAGTGGGAATCAGAATTAAAATGTTAGGCCACTGGGAAGTACAGCTTCTGGCGGATGAAACGGAGATGCTCGCTGAAGCGGTTTCCCAATTTATGACAGGTCTCACCAATGGCGAGGAGGCCACATAGGGAGCACCGGATACAGTGGATGACCCAGCGGATTTGTAGGTAAAGTGTTGCCTCACCTGGAAGGACTGTTTGGGGTCCTGAAAGGAAGTGAGGGAGGAGGTAAGTTGGCAGATGTAGTACTTTGGCTGCTTGGGATAAGTGTTGGGAGTGATTTGAGTGGGGAAGTCAAATGGACAATTAAGTCACAGGGGGAACAATTCCTGTGGAGAGTGGGGGATAGATAAAGATGTGTTTGATAGTAGGATGCCTTTGGAGATGGCAGAAGTTACGGAGAATGATGCAGAGGCTCATATGGGTGATGAGTATGGATGAGAAACTAGCATAGTTAAGGTGGTGGGAAGAACGTGGATGTCCAGGAAGTGGAGGAGATGTGAGTGAGGACATCATCAATGGTGCAGGAAGCGGAACCCCATTCATTGAAGAAGGGAGACACCTCTGATATCGTGGAAAGGAAAATCTTGTCCTGGGAACAGATTCAGTTGAGACGAAGGAACTGAGAAAAAGGAAAAGCATTTTTATAGGAGACAGGGTGGGAAGAGGTATTGTTAAGATAGCCGTGGCAATCGGTAGGTGTATAAAAGATGTTGGTTGACAGTTTGTCGCCAAAAATGGAGACAGAGAGATCATGAAAGGGGAGGGAGGTGTCGGAAATGGACCAGGTGAATATAAGAGCCTGGTGAAAGTTGGATGCAATGTTGATGAAATTGACGAGCTCAGCATGGGTGCATGAAGCAGCACCATTGCAGATGTCGATGTAGCGGGGGAAGCATGACCGGGGAAGGCTTGGAGCATTGCAAGTTCTTCATGGTTATAAAGCTCATTACATGCACCATGACCTGCAGGGCACCAAAATGCTGAAAAGTGAGATTAGGCTGGCTAGCAGTTTCCAAATGATACAGGTACAGTGAGACACGTGGCGTCATTTGCTATCAAATTTTCTGAAAACATCCCTCTAGATAAGCATGACAGAATGAAAGTAGATAAAGTGGATACTATAGAAAGAGTGCAGAGGAGATTTACAAGGATGTTGCCTGGATTTGGAGGGCTTTCCTTATGGGAATAGGTTGAATGAACATGGCCTTTTCTCTTTGGAGTGACGGAGGATGAGAGGTGACTTGAGAGAGGTGTATAAAATGATGAGGGGCATTGATCGTGTAGATCACCACCTCCGAGGGGTTTTTCCTACGAGGGGGCATAGTTTTAAGGTGCTTAGAAATAGGTACTGAGGGGATGCCAGGGGTAAGTTTTTCACACAGAGGGTGATGGGTGCATGGAATGCACTGCCAGCGGCGGTGGTGGAAGTGGATACAATAGGGTCTTTTAAGAGCCTCTTGGATAGGTACACGGAGCTTAGAAAAATAGAGGGCTATGTGCTAAGGGAATTCTAGGCAGTTTCTACAGTAGGTTATATGGTCGGCACAACATTTTGGGCCGAAGGGCCTGTAATGTGCTATAGATTTCGGTGTTCTATGTTCTATGTAAATGTTGGACATACACACGAGTAAGCAGTATCAGTGGCCTGCAATGCAAAATGACTGGAGACCCTTAACTGGCACATTCCGGACACTGGGTGACCCATCGGCGTCACACTCCGGACACTGGGTGACCCATCGGCGTCACACTCCGGACACTGGGTTGACCCAGTGGCGTCACATTCCGGACACTGGGTGACCCATCGGCATCACATTCCGGACACTGGGTTGACCCATCGGTGTCACACTCCGGACTCTGGGTGACCCATCGACGTCACATTCCGGACACTGGGTTGACCCATCGGTGTCACACTCTGAAAACTGGGTGACCCATCAGTGTCACACTCTGGACACTGGGTTGACCCATCGGTGTCACATTCCGGACGCTGGGTGACCCATCGGTGTCACGTTCCCATCTTACTCAGTGTGATAACTGTCTCCTCAGAAGCGGCCAGGCAGGCCAGTGGATGCTGTCATCATGGAGACAGAGAGCATTGATTGCCGATGCTGGAATCTCAAGCAGCACACAGTCTACTGGGAGCACTCAGCATCTGTGTGGATGAAAATTCCCGGTGCAGTGTGCGGACACGAAATGTAAGCAGTTGCTGTTTGACTTTTCTCCTCCAGCGGACTCTTTGAACTTCACAGTGCAGTCACTTTCAATTTCATCCAGGCCCTGAAGGATTGCACTATGACTTTCTCGTCCTTCTAGTCCAAGTGCTTCCAGGCCAGTGCCTGTTCATGCAGTCTTTGTGTGTTTCACATTTAAAAAATATTCTGATTTTTTACCGTATGTTATGAACATTGATTTCTCCTTCTGATAATTTTTCACCTTCCCTCTTGTATTTCCCACTCTGACCTCTTACCTCTTCTCACCTGCCTGTAAGCTCCCCTGGTGCCCTTCCCTTTCTCCCATGGGTCCACTGTCCTCTGCTATCAGATTCCTCCTTCTCCAGCCCTTTGCATTTTGCACCTGTCACCTCCCGGCTTCTTACTTCATCCCCTTACCCCACCTACCTGGCCTCACCTCTCACCTGCTACCTTGTCCTCCTTCCCCTCCCCCCACTTTTTTATTCTGCTATGTTTCCCCTTCCTTTCCAGTCCTGATGAAGGATCTCGGCCTGAAACATTGACTGTTTATTCATTTCTGGAGATGCAGCCTGACCTGCTGAGTTCCTCCAGCATTTTGTGTCTGTTGCTCTGTTTTTGTTTTTATTCTTCTCTTCAATGTGAAGAACCTTGCATTTCCCCACTGTTATCAGTCTGAGCCACGGCTGGAATGCAAGATCCAGAACAGGGTGATGTAAACAATTGTTCATCTGTTGCTTTAACTTCAAATTAAGATCATAGAAATATAGAAACGTGTAAGATGATGAGAGGCATTGATCATGTGAATAGTCAGAGACTTTTTCCCAGGGCTGAAATAGCTGACACAACAGGGCACGGTTTTAAGGTGCTTGGAAGTAGGTACAGAGGAGATGTCAGGGATAAGTTTTTTTTACGTAGAGAGTGGTGAGTGCGTGGAATGGGCTGCCGACGGCAGTGGTGGAGGCAGATACAACAGGGTCTTTTAAGAGGCTCCTGGATAGGTACATGGAGCTTAGAAAAATAGAGGGCTCCACCACTTTAGAGGGTAATTTCTAAAGTAAGTACATGTTTGGCACAGCATTGTGGGCCAAAGGGCCTGTATGTGCGGTAGGTTTTCTATGTTTCTATGACAATAAGGAGCTGAGCTACTGAATAACCTTCAAAGGCAGATTACCAACTTTGTCATTAAAACTGCTGTTTCCATTCTGTCTGTCAAGGGCAATGTCTCAGTGCATCTCTCAAACCTCTGATCCATTGTGAACTTCTGTTGGAAAAGCATTCCAATGAAAACTACTGTGCACTCACATGGAGTCTGGTGAGATGGCTCTCACCTGATTCCCTCCATGCTAAGGCAAAAGGTCACCTAAGCCTGATAAATGTCTGCTCCTATAAGCAATGAAGGAGAATGGGAGGATGTCTGAGTTTGTAACATCTGGCTGAAAATGCCTCATAAAGCCAGGCATTGGAACGTTACCTGCCTGTGTGAAATGTGAATTATCATCCATGGGTAGTATTCTGTTTACATGAGGAAAGTAAAAATATTGGCATGGGAAAGTGATGTGTATTTCCTTATCAGAATGTATTTCTGGAAAAAGTTCGGAACAGTTTTGGTGAAGTAATTCAGAAATTATTTGCAGTGGAGCTTGGTAACGAGACCTTAAATAATTAATACAAGGGAGATGAAGAATTGCTTCTGGACAATAAGTTGTTTTGACATTGGATGCACTACCTGAAGAGAAACTAGAAATAATTAATAATTCTGATGAAAATGTCTTGGCAGGAAAGTCCTGAGTAATGGGAGAGGGCAGGAATTAATTGGATTGTTCATTCAGATAGGAAGCAGGGCATGTGGGCTGAATGGTCTCTCAGATTGTAAGGTGCTCTATGTATAAATATTTGCAAAAGACAGAAAGATGCTGACTTCCTGTGATCCCTGTGATAGAAGTTTTGACAGAAACCTCCAGAACCTACAGAAGGTGTCGACATCTATAATTAGCACAAGATGCATGGGCGATGCCCAACTGTGATGAGTACTCATCGACTGAAGCAAGCAGAGCCTTGTGCTGCTCGAGGACTTTGATCAGACATCAGAAATCAAAGCTCTCTTAATCAAAAGATGTGAAAATCCAGAGCCCCTCAAGGGGGAAACCCTTCTAATGAAAAACATGAAAATCTTGCAATTGTATGGTGCCCTCGGCACCTCTGTACAGCCTAGTCTGCCTATGATCAACAATCACTCTTTTAACTTTGTAAATAATTAATCTAGGAAATAATGCACAAGCATCATTTTGATGTCTATTTTAGGAAGTGTCATATTGCGAGACTGGTGGATGTGGGTTCAATTTCAATATTTAAAAGAAGTTTGGGTAAGTACATGGATGAGGAGGGGTATGGACAGTGTGGTCCGGGTGCAGGTTGCTGAGACTGGACTGAATAACAGTCCATCATGGACTAGATGGGCCAAGGGGCCTGTTTCTGTGCAGTAGTGTTCTATGACAATGATAAAGATAAGGTGAAGAAAGCAGTAGAAATATTGCATTTTACGTTGACTTTCCATAACTGATAAACTTTAAGATCTTTGACATGCAATTTATTTCTTGGGGTTGAATGGCAGCAATGGAAGTCACTTTGTCCAGAATGTCTGTAAAGTGTGGTGGGATATCCTGTGGTTGTGAACGTTCTGTGCAATTACGGACTTTGTGAGAACTTCAGGTGTTGACATCTCGTCAGGAGGCAAAATGCTTATGTATTTACAACTGATGTTGGTCAGAGTTCCAAGCTGAGTAATAGAAGGGGTGGGGACAACAGATCCTTACAACTGTCCTGTAGCTTCTTTGCCATTAGTAACCTTGCTTTACTTTACTTTATTGTCTCCAAATAATTGATACTAGAGCGTACAATCATCACAGCAATATTTGATTCTGTGCTTCGTGCTCCCTGAAGTACAAATCGATAGTAAATATTAAAAACTTAAATTATAAATCATAAGTAGAAAAATAAAAAATGGAAAGTATGGGAGTGCAAAAAAAAAACGAGAGGCAGGTCCGGATATTTGGAGGGTACGCCCCAGATCCGGGTCAGAATCCGTTCAGCAGTCTTAACATAGTTGGAAAGAAGCTATTCCCAAATCTGGTCATACCAGTCTTCAAACTCCTGAGCCTTCTCCTGGAGGGAAGAGAGACGAAAAGTGTGTTGGCTGGTTGGGTCGTGACCTTAATTATCCTGGTAGCACTGCTTCGACAGCGTGCGGTGTAAAGTGAGTCCAAGGACGGAAGGTTGGTTTGTGTGATGTGCTGGGCTGTGTTCACGATCTTCTGCAGCTTCTTCCGGTCTTGGACAGGACAACTTCCACAACAGGTTGTGATGCACCCTAGAAGAATGCTTTCTACGGTGCATCTATAAAAATTAGTGAGGGTTTTAGGGGACAGGCCAAATTTCTTTACCTGCCTCAATCATAAATTTTTCTGTTTTCCTGAACTCATTACAGTCACTGACTCTCCAGGAACTTCTCCTCACTCCAACTGATCCTCCACACCAGCCTGCAGGAACATCTCACTCCAGCTGATCCTCCACATCAGCCTGCAGGAACATCTCCTCACTCCAATCGATCCTCCACACCAACCTGCAGGAACATCCCTTCACTCCAACTGATCCATCTGAGCCTCCACACCAGCCCGTTTTAGAAAGGAATCAAGCCTTGGGGGAAATTTGTGCTGTGCGTTTCCTGGTCCTAACTCCATTCTCCTCTTCTTCTTAACCAATAAGTGAGAAGGGAAGCAGTGTATCAGCAGACTCCTGATGGAAAGCATATAAGCAGTTCGAACATAGAACGATACAGCACAGGAACAGGTCTTTGGGCCAATGATGGTAGTTTAACCTGTCTGCCTACACAAGATCTATATCCCACTACCCCTGGCAGAACAATCCTGAAGAAGGGTCTTGGCCCAATATGTCGAGCGTTTATTAATTTCCATAGGTGCTGCCTGACCTGCTGAGTTGCTCCAGCATTTTGTGTGTGTTGCAGAGCATTGCAGGCACTCACCCCTTGCAGTGTAAGAAAATACTTCCAGTAAATCTCCTTTAAATTTGCCCTCTCCTGCCATTAATTTATGCCCTCTAATATTTGCTATTTCCACTCTGGGGGAGAAAGGCTCTGACTTTCTACCACGTTTTTGTCAACTAGAACTGCACACAGTACCAAATGGGACCTTGTAGCGGTGTGCTACACACAGCGCTAGAATAACCACCCGGAGTCGGTGAGTTAGAGTTGTGATGAAAGAGATTTATTCAAACTTCGCGGCCTGCTTTAAAACCTTCCCGTTCCCGCCCTCCCTGGGGCGGGACTGCTGTGGGGAATGCATATTCCCAGACCCTTTCTGCGCGCGGGATTTTCCCCCGCTGGTGAAGATGGCCTGGCGCCCTTTCTGGGGCCGGCCCTCTGCCTGCGTGCGCTGTTTCGTGGGCCGGTTCGTGTGTGCTAGAAAGTGGGTCGCCACATAACCCCCTCCCAGAACCGGCGATACCTCCCCCAATGTCCACAGTCTGGATCGGCCTCTGTTTGGGAGGTCTGCCTCTGTGCCGCAGTGCCTGAGCCTGGACCGACTGCGCCAAGTCCACATGGGCCGGTTTGAGTCAGTCCACCGTGAAAACCTCCTCTCTCCCCCCAATGTCCAATCCCCCCAACTTAAAGTTCTGCAGGTCTTTGGGTACGCAGGTCGGGCTCTGTCCGTGCTGTGAAGTGGGTATGGGGGCCAGGTTACCGAGCCTCTCCTGTAATCTGTCCAGGACTGCTGTGGGTTCTTCCTCTTGCCCCCTTGGGGCTGGTAGGAACTCTCCTGGGACTACCAGGGGTGCGCCGTACACCAACTCGGCCGACGAGGTGTGCAGATCCTCTTTGGGCGCTGTGCGGATTCCGAGCAGGACCCAGGGAAGCTCGTCCACTCAGTTAGGCCCCTCCAGGCGGGCCATGAGAGCCGACTTCAGGTGATGGTGGAAATGCTCCACTAGTCCGTTCGACTGTGGGTGGAAAGCAGTTGTGTGGTGTAGCTGTGATCCTAAAAGGCTGGCCATAGCCGACCACAGGCTGGAGGTGAACTGGGCACCCCTGTCGGAGGTAATGTGGGCCGGTACCCCGAAGCAGGCTACCCAGGTTGCGATCAGTGCTCGGGCGCAGGATTCGGAGGTGGTGTCGGTGAGTGGGACTGCCTCTGGCCATCTCGTGAACCAGTCTATCATAGGAGGTACCGTGCTCCTTGTGACACTGGCAGGGGCCCCACGATATCCACATGGATGTGGTCGAACCTCCGGCGGGTGGGTTTGAACTGCTGCGGCAGAGCCTTGGTGTGCCGCTGCACCTTGGCCATTTGGCACTGCGTGCACGTTTTGGCCCATTCACTGACCTGTTTATGCAGCCCATGCCACATGAACCTGTTGGAGACCAGCCGGACGGTGGTCCTGACGGAGGGGTGCGCTAAGTTGTGAATGGATTTGGAAACCCGCCGGCGCCAGGCTGCTGGGATGACGGGGCGGGATTGGCCGGTAGCTACGTCACATAGTAGGGTCCTCTCACCTGGGCCTACGGGGAGGTCTTGGAGCTGCAAACCGGAAACTGCAGTCCTGTAACTGGGGATCTCAGCGTCTGCCTGCTGTGCCTCTGCCAGCGCTACATAGTCCACCCCCTGGGACAGGGCCTGTATGGTAGGTCTGGATAGTGCGTCCGCCACGATGTTGTCCTTTCCAGAGACATGCTGGATGTCCGTCGTGTACTCGGAGACGTAGGACAGATGTCGCCGCTGGCGGGACGACCAGGGGTCGGATACCTTCATGAACGCAAAGGTAAGCAGTTTGTAGTCTGTGAACGCGGTTAGGGGCCTACCTTCTAAGAAGTACCTGAAATGCCGGATTGCCAGGTATAGTGCCAATAGCTCCCGGTCGAAAGCACTGTATTTGAGTTCAGGTGGTCGTAGGTGTTTGCTGAAGAATGCCAGGGGTTGCCAGCGACCCTCGATGAGTTGTTCCAGCACTCCACCGACTGCTGTGTTGGATGCGACCACCGTGAGGTCAGTAGGAACGTCCGTTCTGGGGTGCACTAGCATCGCGGCGTTTGCCAAGGCTTCTTTGGTTTTAACGAAAGCGGCTGCGGCCTCTTCGTCCCAGGTAATGTCCTTGCCCTTACCCGACATCAGAGTGAATAGGGGTCGCATGGTTCGGCTGCTGAGGGGAGGAAACGGTGGTAGAAATTCACCATACCCACGAATTCCTGCAGGCCTTTGATTGTGTTGGGTCGGGGAAAGTGGCGGACCGCATCTACCTTGGTGGCAGAGGGGTTGCCCTGTCTTTAGTAATCCTGTGGCCCAGGAAGTCGATGGTGTCGAGTCCGAACTGGCATTTGGCCGGGTTGATTGTAAGGCCGAATTCACTCAGGCGGGAGTAGCGTTGGCGGAGGTGGGACAGATGCTCCTGCCGACTACTGCTGGCTATGATGATGTCGTCCAAATAGATAAATGCAAAGTCCAGGTCGCGTCCCACCGCATCCATTAACCGCTGGAAAGTCAGTGCGGCGTTCTTCAGGCCGAACAGCATTCGGAGGAATTCGAAAAGTCCAAACGGGGTGATGAGTGCTGTTTTGGGGATGTCGTCCGGATGTACAGGGATTTGATGGTATCCCCGGACGAGGTCTACCTTGGAAAAGATCCTTGCGCTGTGTAGGTTTGCTGCGAAGTCTTGAATGTGCGGCACAGGGTAGCGGTCTGGCGTTGTAGCCTCGTTCAGTCTGCGGTAGTCACCGCATGGTCTCCAGCCCCCCGTTGCCTTGGGCACCATGTGCAGTGGGGAGGCCCAGGGGCTGTCGGAACGTAGTGTGATCCCCAATTCCGCCATCTTCTTGAACTCCTCCTTCGCCAGTCGGAGCTTGTCCGGGGGAAGCCTTCGAGCACGGGCGTGGAGGGGTGGTCCCTGGGTCGGGATGTGGTGCTGTACTCCGTGTCTGGGCATGGCTGCCGTGAACTGTGGTGTCAGTACTGATGGGAAATCCGCCAGGACCCTGGTGAATTCGTCGTCGGACAGCGTGATGGAGTCCAGGTGTGGGGCTGGCAACTGTGCTTCACCCAGGGAGAATGTTTGAAAAGTCTTGGCGTGGACTAATCGCTTCCCTTGCAGGTCGACCAGCAGGCTGTGGGCTCGTAGAAAATCCGCCCCCAGGAGTGGTTGGGCCACGGCGGCCAGTGTGAAGTCCCACGTGAACCGGCTGGAGCTGAACTGTAGCCGCACCGTGCGGGTGCCGTAGGTTCGTATTGTGCTGCCATTTGCGGCCCTCAGGGTGGGTCCCGGTTCTCTGTTGCGGGTGTCGTAACTCGTTGGAGGTAAAACGCTGATTTCCGCTCTGGTGTCGACCAAAAAGCGGCGTCCCGACTGCTTGTCCCAGACGTACAGGATGCTGTCCTGATGGCCAGCCGCCGTGGCCATCAGCAGCGGCTGGCCCTGGCGTTTCCCGGGAATTTGCAGGGTGGTCTGCAGCGGCGGGCCTTTGTGCCCCACCGCTGATGGTAGAAACACCATTGTTCGTTGGGCTCCTCACTCCCGTCGCCGGGTTTTGTAGGCTCTGCTGCCGGGCCTGGTCTGGTCTGCCGTTGGGCACGCGGCTTGGTAATCTGTGCGACGGACGCCCCTCTCTCTTTCCTGGCATTCCACAGCACATCTGCCCGGGCCGCCACCTCCCGGGGGTCGCTGAAATCTGTGTCGGACAGCAGCAGGCATATGTCCTTAGGCAGTTGCTCTAGGAACGCCTGCTCAAACATGAGGCAGGGTTTGTGTCCTTCAGCCAGGGCCAGCATTTCGTTCATTAATGCCGACGGTGGCCTGTCTCCCAAACCATCCAGGTGCATTAAGCGGCGTGCTCGTTCGCACCGTGAGAGTCCGAAAGTCCTTATGAGCAGGGCTTTAAATGCTGTGTATTTGCCGTTCTCTGGGGGCGATTGTATAAACTCCTCAACTTGTGCAGCAGTCTCTTGGTTGAGGGAGCTCAGCACGTAGTAGTAACGAGCGGACTCCGAGGTTATCTGCCGAATGTGGAATTGTGCTTCTGCCTGTTCCAACCACAGACGGGGTCTCAGCGGCCAATAGCTTGGCAGTTGTAATGAAACTGCGTGAACAGATGCGGCATCGGTCATCTCTGGTCCAAATATCGTTTGGGCCGTCGGGGTCACCAAATGTAGCGGTGCACTACACACAGCGTGAGAATAACCACACGGAGTCGGTGAGTTAGAGTTGCGATGAAAGAGATTTATTCAAACTTCACGGTCTGCTTTAAAGCCTTCCCGTTCCCGCCCTCCCTGGGGCGGGACTGCTGTGGGGAATGCATATTCCCAGACCCTTTCCGCGCGCGGGATTTCCCCCCTGCTGGTGAAGATGGCCTGGCGCCCTTTCTGGGGTCGGCCCTCTGCCTGCGCGCGCTGTTTCGTGAGCCGGTTCGTGGGTGCCAGAAAGTGGGTCGCCACAACCTAACCAAAGTTGCAACATAGCTTCTTAAGTTTTAAACAGTGCACCTACCTTGACCAGCTTCTCCTACCTGTGTTGCCACTTTCAGGGAGCTGCGGACTTGCACCACAGTGCCCCTAAGTGTCTATCAAGGTGCAAGCAATCACCTTTGTTGACTCCCTCATTAATCTGGCATGGTTTTATTTAAACAGTAGTGTTTGTGATCCAGAGTCCCATTTCCATCTGCCTCACTACCTTGGGGTATTGGTGTTGGTGAGGTCACCAACAGGGACTACCCATGTCACTACCTTGGGAGATTGATGGCAGCGTCACAGGCACATGGCATCAAATAGGCAGTATCACAGGCATGTGGCACCAGCTGGGCAGCATTCACAAGAAAGAGAATCAATTTTTACAAGAAAGAACACAATTTGAACAAAGAAAAGTCAGTTTTATTGCAGTGGCCATAACTACTAAATTGTAATGGTGATTATGGTCTTGCTGGTTGGTTCAAGCACCTCATGGAGTTTGGGCTTCAGGCTTCCGTACCTCCTGGCTGATTGGAGCTGGAAGAAGGTGGTATGGTGAAGGTCTTTGATGATAGATGTTGCCTTCTGGAAGCAGCCTCTCCTGTAGATACTACCAGTGATAGTAGGGATGTGCCCATAATGTACTCTCTGTAGCTTCTTACATTCCTGTACATTCGAATTGCCACACCATGGCAGTATGCAATCAGTCAGGATACTTTCAACGGTACAGTTGTAGAAATTTGTTTGGTGATATGCCAAACTCCCTTATCCCTAATAACATGAAGGTGCTGTTGCACCTTTCTTGTGATTGCATCTGTGTGCTTGGTCCATATTTCATTGGATATGTCAGCACACAGGAATTTAAAAATGCTGACCCTCTCCACTGCTGACGTATGCTCACTCTCCTTCCCTTTACTGAAGTTAACGATTGGCTCTTTAGTTTTGCTGAGGGAGTGAGAGGTTATTGATTTGGCCACACTCAATGAGGTGTCCTTTCGCTCTCTGGTAGGCTGACTCATCGTCACCTGTGATTCATCCGATAACCATGGTGTTGTCTGCGAATTTATATATTGCATTGGAGGTGTGCTTAGTCACACTGTTATGTGTACAAAGAGAGAAGGGCAAGGGGCTAAGCGAGGACAACATAGACCATAAGATGTAGAAGCAGAAAGGCCATTTGGCCCATTGAGTCTGCTCTGTCATTTGATTTCGGCTGATGTATTTTGTCCCACAAGCACACTATTCAGACTTGGAAATGTGATGAAAATTTTTTTTAAAAATCTGCTAGAAATAAGACTGTAAGATATAGGAGGAGAATTAGGCCATTTGGCCCAACGAGTCTGCTCCAGCATTTCATCATGGGTGATCGAATTTTCCTCTCAGACCCCATCTCCTGCCTTCTTCCTGTATCCCTTCATACCGTGACCAATCAGGAAAGTCTGAAAATAACAGCACTAAATACTGAGCAATAATGCAGTATTCTGTACAGAGCACAGCAGTTAATGATTCTGGTGTGGTTTGTAATCGTGGTGATGTTGTCACCAATTCTCACTGACTGACGTCTACTTAAAAATGTTTTAGCACTGATGAGAATCTGTTCCCTTGCAAAATGAGGCAACTGTTCCTGTTCATTTAACCCCGTCCCTTGCCCAGAATTTGAAATTGAATAGAAGTTAACACTATTCTAAAGAGGGAGGCTTGACTATGGAGGTATATCGTAAGGTGCAGTTTGAAAGGCAGAGAGATTAAGGGGCAGAGTGTCTGAAGACGACACGTTTGGCAGTTGAAGGCTTGGCTGTTTGTGGTTGAGTGAAGTGGTTGTAGCTGCATGAACAGGCTTGATCAGATTGTGCAGCTGATAGTCAAATGCAGCAGGAGCAGCTTCCTCTTTGAGTTTGTGTGGCTCTGGGTGAGAGGCCCAGAGCCGACTTCTTCCCTTTCAGTACAGCACAGAAGCTTGTGTGGTTGGTAATCAGCATGATTAGACCTAAACCCAGGAGGGGGTGACAGACAAGGAAGGTGTAGAAGTTTTCTTAAAATCTATTGTCCCATGGGATTTAGAGGCTGTTGGCAATGTTGGGTGAATTAAAATGCAGTTAAGATTTAACAGACAAAATGCTGGAGGAACTCAGCAGGCCAGGCAGCATCTATGAAAAAGAATGCAGTCAGTGTTTCGGGCCAAGACCCTTCAGCAAGTCTGGAGAAAAAGAGATGAGGAGTCGGAGATAGAAGGTGGGGGCAGGGGAGGGAGAAACACAAGGTGACGGGTGAAACCTGGGGGAGGGGTGAAGTAACGAGTTGGGAAGTTGATAGGTGAAAGAGATACCGAGCTGGAGAAGGGGGAATCTGATAGGAAAGGACAGAGGCCATGGAAGAAAGAAAAGAGAAAGGGGCACCAGAGAGAGGCGATGGGCAGGTAAGGAGATAAGGTGACAGAGGGAAATGACAACCCGCCTCAGAGTACTGAAATGTTTTTTATCCAGTTATGTTATATGGCTCAGAATGCTGGACATTATCTAGTAACATGAGGAAACAAATTGAAGCAGCAGAGATGTGGTTTTTGAGGAGGATGCAAAGAATATCATGGATGAAACAAATATCTATCGAGGATGTCATGAACAGAGCAAACTGGAGGGAGGAGAAGATGGCGTGACACGGTGCACGCGGCCATTCTGAATGAATATCGTATGTGTAACTAGGGGGGCCGTGCACAATCTGGATTTGATGGAGACAGCAGTGAGAGTACGGAGGAACACCTGGAGTAACTTCTGAAATGCCTGCTTTGCTGCCGCTGCTACTGTGTGATCGAGAATCTCCGGAGACGAAGGCTCCAAATCCTTGGCTTTGCCTATTGCTTGTTGCTGGGGCTGGAGTCGGAATGCTCGGCAGAGATGGTGCTCGGTGTCGGAGAGGTGGTCGGAGGCTCGGAGTTTTCAGACGGACTCGGAGTCGGACTGTGGTTGGATGCTTCCAGGGTGCTGCTTAGGCAAGTTGGCGGTGCTGGAGGTTTACCGTCTGCGTGAGATGATGGGATTTTCGAGAGACTTTGAGACTTTACCGTCCCTTGGTCTGTTCTTATTAAATTACGGTATTGCTTTGCACTGTTGTAACTATATGTTATAATTATGTGGTTTTTGTTAGTTTTTAAGTCGGTTTGTCATGTGTTTTTGTGCTATCATTCTGGAAAAACGTATCATTTCTTAATGCATGCATTACTAAATGACAACAAAAGAGGACTGCGTGTCCTCATAATCTAAACACAAAAAGAGAAATAATGTATGAGATCATGAAAAGGCAACATAATTTCATTGGACATGTGATTAGGAAAGAAGAGTTAGAATGTACGGTGCTTATGGGAAAGATTGAAGGGAAGAAAGCAAGAGGAAGGCAAAGACAAATGATGATGGAGACAGCAGCCAGAGAACTGGAAATGAATTCCAATGAATTGATCCACTTGACCCGAAACAGGAGTGTGTGGGCCGTGGCAGTCAAAGCTCAAACTGGCCATGGCACCTGATGATGATGATGATGATGAGACATTGAAAGATCAGAACTTACATTGAATTGTGTTGTTTGTGTCAATGATCAATACAATCTGAGGAGGTGCTGAGGGCAGTCACATGGCAAGCCCACAACTTACTAACCCTAACCTGTACATCTTTGGAATGTGGGAGGAAACCAGAGCTCCTGGATGTAATCCATGCAGTCACAGAGAGAACGTGCAGTCTTCTTAAAAACAGTGGTGGAATTGATCCTATGTCACTGGCACTGTAATAGCATTATGCTAACTGCTATGCTCAGTGAATTGACTCATGGATGAGAACAAGCTGTCTGAGATGCCCAAGCTTGTTGGATTACATCTCCTTTATGTTTATCATGGTTGTTCAAGAGATAAGGAAAAGAAATAGACATGTTATGGAGAACGTTCATATTGCCATGGAGGTCTACGGTAGAGGCAGTCTCACTGGTTTTCCACTCAGCCTTGTATCACCTGGAAAGTACTTACGTCAGGCTGGTGTTTATTGACTACTGCTCAGCGTTTAACACAATCATAGCCTCAGTTCCAATCAGTAACCTCCAAAACTTGGGCATCTGTACCTCCCTTTGCAACTGGATCTGAAGTAACACTTCTCCTTACTGACAATTGACACTGGAGCTCCTCAAGGATGCGTGCTTAGAGCACTGTTCTACTCTCTTTACACCCATGATTGTGTGGCTAGGCACAGCTCAAACACCAACTATAAATTTGCCAACATCACAACTATTGTTGGCAGAATTTCCATGGTGGCGAGGAAGCGAGATAGGTCAGCTGGTTGAATGGTGCTGCAGCAAACCTTGTTCTAAATGTCAGTAAGACCAAGGAATTGGTTGTGGACTTCAGGAAATGTAAGCTGAAGGAACACAAATCAATCCTCATTGAAGGATCGGAAGTTGAAAGGGAGAGCATGACGTGGATGCTGGGAGTCCCTGTTGATGAGTGCTGCTTCCCTGTGACAATACTCTGTGTTACATAGAAACATAGAAAATAGGGGCAGGAGTAGGCCATTCGGCCCTTCGGGCCTGCACCGCCATTCATTATGATCATGGCTGATCATCCAACTCAGAACCCCGCCCCAGCCTTCCCTCCATACCCCATGACCCCCATAGCCACAAGGGCCATATCTAACTCCCTCTTAAGTATAGCCAATGAACTGGCCTCGACTGTTTCCTGTGGCAGAGAATTCCACAGATTCACCACTCTCTGTGTGAAGAAGTTTTTCCTCATCTCGGTCCTAAAAGGCTTCCCCTCTATCCTCAAACTGTGGCCCCTCGTTCTGGACTTCCCCAACATCGGGAATAATCTTCCTGCATCTAGCCTGTCCAATCCCTTTAGGATCTTATACGTTTCAATCAGATCCCCCCTCAATCTTCTAAATTCCAACGAGTACAAGCCCAGTTCATCCAGTCTCTCTTCATATGAAAGTCCTGCCATCCCAGGAATGAATCTGGTGAACCTTCTTTGTACTCCCTCTATGGCAAGGATGTCTTTCCTCAGATTAGGGGACCAAAACTGCACACAATACTCCAGGTGTGGTCTCACCAAGGCCTTGTACAACTGCAGTAGTACCTCCCTGCTCCTGTACTCGAATCCTCTCGCTATAAATGCCAGCATACCATTCGCCTTTTTTACCGCCTGCTGTACCTGCATGCCCACTTTCAATGACTGGTGTATAATGACACCCAGGTCTCGTTGCACCTCCCCTTTTCCTAATCGTCCACCATTCAGATAATAATCTGTTTTCCTATTTTTGCCACCAAAGTGGATAACTTCACATTTATCCACATTAAATTGCATCTGCCATGAACTTGCCCACTCACCCAACCTATCCAAGTCACCCTGCATCCTCTTAGCATCCTCCTCACAGCTAACACTGCCACCCAGCTTCGTGTCATCCGCAAACTTGGAGATGCTGCATTTAATTCCCTCATCCAAGTCATTAATATATATTGTAAACAACTGGGGTCCCAGCACTGAGCCTTGCGGTACCCCACTAGTCACCGCCTGCCATTCTGAAAAGGTCCCGTTTATTCCCACTCTTTGCTTCCTGTCTGCTAACCAATTCTCCACCCACACCAATACCTTACCGCCAATACCGTGTGCTTTAAGTTTGCACACTAATCTCCTGTGTGGGACCTTGTCAAAAGCCTTTTGAAAATCCAAATATACCACATCCACTGGTTCTCCCCTATCCACTCTACTAGTTACATCCTCAAAAAATTCTATGAGATTCATCAGACATGATTTTCCTTTCACAAATCCATGCTGACTTTGTCCGATCATTTCACCTCTTTCCAAATGTGCTGTTATCACATCCTTGATAACTGACTCCAGCAGTTTCCCCACCACCGACGTTAGGCTAACCGGTCTATAATTCCCGGTTTCTCTCTCCCTCCTTTTTTAAAAAGTGGAGTTACATTAGCCACCCTCCGATCCTCAGGAACTAGTCCAGAATCTAACGAGTTTTGAAAAATTATCACTAATGCATCCACTATTTCTTGGGCTACTTCCTTAAGCACTCTAGGATGCAGACCATCTGGCCCTGGGGATTTATCTGCCTTCAATCCCTTCAATTTACCTAACACCACTTCCCTACTAACATGTATTTCGCTCAGTTCCTCCATCTCACTGGACCCTCTGTCCCCTACTATTTCTGGAAGATTATTTATGTCCTCCTTAGTGAAGACAGAACCAAAGTAATTATTCAATTGGTCTGCCATGTCCTTGCTCTCCATAATCAATTCACCCGTTTCTGTCTGCAGGGGACCTACATTTGTCTTTACCAGTCTTTTCCTTTTTACATATCTATAAAAGCTTTTACAGTCCGTTTTTATGTTCCCTGCCAGTTTTCTCTCATAATCTTTTTTCCCCTTCCTAATTAAGCCCTTTGTCCTCCTCTGCTGAACTCTGAATTTCTCCCAGTCCTCAGGTGAGCCACTTTCTCTGGCTAATTTGTATGCTTCTTCTTTGGAATTGATACTATCCCTAATTTCTCTTGTCAGCCACGGGTGCACTACCTTCCTTGATTTATTCTTTTGCCAAACTGGGATGAACAATTGTTGTAGTTCATCCATGCAACCTTTAAATGCTTGCCATTGCATATCCACCGTCAATCCTTTAAGTGTCATTTGCCAGTCTATCTTAGCTAATTCATGTCTCATACCTTCAAAGTTACCCCTCTTTAAGTTCAGAACCTTTGTTTCTGAATTAACTATGTCACTCTCCATCTTAGTGAAGAATTCCACCATATTATGGTCACTCTTACCCAAGGGGCCTCTCACGACAAGATTGCTAATTAACCCTTCCTCATTGCTCAAAACCCAGTCCAGAATAGCCTGCTCTCTAGTTGGTTCCTCGACATGTTGGTTCAAAAAACCATCCCGCATACATTCCAAGAAATCCTCTTCCTCAGCACCTTTACCAATTTGGTTCACCCAATCTACATGTAGATTGAAGTCACCCATTATAACTGCTGTTCCTTTATTGCACACATTTCTAATTTCCTGTTTAATACCATCTCCGACCTCACTACTACTGTTAGGTGGCCTGTACACAACTCCCACCAGCGTCTTCTGCCCCTTAGTGTTACGCAGCTCTACCCATATCGATTCCACATCTTCCCGGCTTATGTCCTTCTATTGCGTTAATATCTTCTTTAACCTGCAACGCCACCCCTCCTCCCCTTCCTTCATGTCTATCCCTCCTGAATATTGAATATCCCTGAACGTTGAGCTCCCATCCCTGGTCACCCTGGAGCCATGTCTCTGTGATCCCAACTATATCATAATCGTTAATAACAATCTGCACTTTCAATTCATCCACCTTATTACGAATGCTCCTTGCATTGACACACAAAGCCTTCAGGCGCTCTTTTACAACTCTCTTAGCCCTTATACAATTATGATGAAAAGTGGCCCTTTTTAATGCTTGCCCTGGATTTGTCGGCCTGCCACTTTTATTTTTCTCCTTCGTACTTGTTGCTTCTACCCTCACTTTACACCCCTCTGTCTCTCCGCACTGGTTCCCATCCCCCTGTTGTGAACTAACCTCCTCACGCCTAGCCTCTTTAATTTGATTCCCGCCCCCCAACCATTCTAGTTTAAAGTCACCTCAGTAGCCCCCGCTAATCTCCCTGCCAGGATATTGGTCCCCCTAGGATTCAAGTGTAACCCGTCCTTTTTGTACAGGTCACGCCTGCGCCAAAAGAGGTCCCAATGATCCAAAAACTTGAATCCCTGCCCCCTGCTCCAATCCCTCAGCCACGCATTTATCCTCAACCTGATCGCATTCCTACTTTCACTGTCGCGTGGCACAGGCAGTAATCCCGAGATTACTACTTTTGTGGTCCTTTTTCTCAACTCCCTTCCTAGCTCCCTATATTCTCCTTTCAGGACCTCATCCCTTTTCCTACCTATGTCATTGGTACCTATATGTACCACGACCTCTGGCTCCTCACCCTCCCACTTCAGGATATCTTGGACACGATCAGAAATATCCCGGACCCTGGCACCAGGGAGGCAAACTACCATCCGGGTCTCTGGACTGCGTCCACAGAATCGCCTATCTGACCCCCTTACTATTGAGTCCCCTATCACAACTGCCCTCCTCTTCCTTGCCCTACCCTTCTGAGCTACAGGGCCAGAATCTGTGCCGGAGGCACGGCCACTGTCGCTTCCCCCAGGTAAGCTGTCCCCCCCAACAGTACTCAAACAGGAGTACCTGTTGTTAAGGGGCACAGCCACCGGGGTACTCCCTATTACCTGACTTTTCCCCTTCCCCCTCCTAACCGTGACCCACTTGTCTGCCTCCCGTGGCCCCGGCGTGACCACCTGCCTGCAACTCCTCTCTATCACCTCCTCACTCTCCCTGACCAGACGAAGGTCATCGAGCTGCAGCTCCAGTTCTGTAACGCGGTCCCTTAAGAGCTGCATCTCGATGCACTTGGCGCAGATGTAGACGTCCGGGAGGCTTGGAGACTCCAGGGCCTCCCACATCCGACACCGAGAACAGCAAACTGCCCTCACACTCATACTGCCCCTCTCCTCAAATAACAACAGAAAACGAATGCCAAACCTTCCTCGCCTGTTTCCGCCTAAGCCCGTTGAGCCGAAGCCCTTAAGTCTTCACTCTGCTTCCGGCTCACTCCGCAGCCCGCAAACTACGCTGCCCGCTCTATAAGGCTCTGTTCCTTTTAAATCTGCCGCACTGCACAGCCCGACGTCACACGCCTGCGCAGTCTCGCCTCTCAGAACGCCGTTGGAGTAAAAAAATGTGTTGATGGCTAAGTGTTAACATCTCTGAGGATCTATCCTGGGCCCAACACATTGATACAGTTACAAAGAAGGCACGACGTCAACTATATTTCATTAGGCGTATGAGGAGAATTGGTATGTCACCAAAGGCACTCACAAATTTCTATAGATGCATCATGGAGAACATTCTTAAGGGTTCCATCACTGTCTGGTATGGAGGGGCCACTGCACAGGATCGAAAAAGCTGCAGAAAGTTCAAAGTTCCAAGTAAATTTATTATCAAAGTAAATATATGTCACCATATAACACCCTGAGATTCATTCTTCTTGTGGGCATACTCAATAAATCTATAATAGAATAATAATCATAATAGAATCAGTGAAGTACCGCACTAACTTGGGCATTCAACCAGTGTCAAGAGACAACCACAAGTAAATACAAAAAGAAAGAAATAGTAATAAGTATATAAGCAATAAATATCAAGAACATGTGATGAAGAGGCCTTTAAAGTGAGTCCATAGGTTGTGGGAACATTTCAGTGATGGGGCAAGTGAAGTTGACTGAAATTATCCCCTTTGGTTCAAGAGCCTGATAATTGGGGGGTAATAACTTCCTGAACCCGATGGTGTGAGGCCTTAGGGTCCTGTACCACCTTCCTGATGGCAGCAGCAAGAAGAGAGTATGAACTGGATGGTGGGGGTCCCTGATGCTGAATGCTGCTTTCCTGTGACAATATTCAGTGTAGATGTGTTCAATAGTGGGGAAGGCTTTACTCATGATGGACTGGGCCGTATCCACTACTTTTTATAGACTTTTTCCATTCAGTGGCATTGGTGTTTCCATACCAGGCGCCACCACACATCTAAGATATTTGTTAAAGTTTTAGATGTCATGCCACATCTTTGCAAACTCCTACAGAAGTAGAGACGCTGCCAT
This sequence comes from Mobula birostris, assembly GCF_030028105.1. Lineage (NCBI taxonomy): Eukaryota > Metazoa > Chordata > Chondrichthyes > Myliobatiformes > Myliobatidae > Mobula > Mobula birostris. The sequence continues at coordinate 146,850,534 of NC_092379.1, forward strand.
GCGTTCTTTGTAATTACATTACGTGCTGGGCCCAGTACAGGTCCTCTGAAACCCTAACTCTAAATGGTAACACAGAGGAATTTAAAGTTGCTGACCCTTTCTATCTCTGATCCCACAATGAGGACTGGCTCATGGACCTTTTCTTCCTCCTGAAGTCAGTAATCAGCTCCTTGGTCTAACTAATAATGAGCAAGAAATTGAGGTACCACTCAGCCAGATTTTCAATCTCCCTCTTATATGCTGATTTGTCACCACCTTTGATTTGGTCTACGACAGTGGTGGCATTAGCAAACCTTAATATGGCATTGGAGTTGTGCCTACTCTTAAGTGTGAAGCGAGGAGAGCAGGGGGCTAAGCAGATAGCCTTGTGGTGCACTTGTGCCGATGGAGATTGTGGGAGAGTTGTTATTGCCAATCCAAACTGTCTGGGGTCTGCAAGTTAGGAAATCAAGGATCCAACTGCACAAGGAGGCATTGAGGCCAAGATCTTGAAGCTTATTGATTAGTTTTGAGGAGATGAATGAATGCTGAGATGTAGTTGATAAAGAGCATCCTGAAGTATTCATCTTTGCTGTCCAGATGTTCCAGGGTTGAGTGAAGAGTCAGTGAAATGGCATCTGCTGTGGACCTGCTGAGACAGTAAGCAATTTAAGCAATCCAAGTTGCTTCTCAGGCAGGAGTTGATATGTTTCATCACCAACCTCTCAAAACACTTCATCACTGTGGACGTAAGTGCTGCTGGACAATAATGAGCAGCAAGGCCGTTCCACACCTGCGCTCACTAACCCGCCTCTCGACAACCGCCATCCACCAGTACTTTATCATTCCCTGTCAGAGTCATCCAAGGTACAGACACGCCTGTGCCTAGCGTCGCTTTATGGACATATAAACTATCTTATTTATATTTATTGTGTTGTTTTAAAAGAATAGCATTGTGTTCTTTATCTTACTTTTTTTTTGTGCTGCATTGGATCTGGAGTAACAATTATTTTTTTCTCCTTTACACTTGTGTATTGGAATTGGCATGAAACAATCGTGAATCTTGAATACAAATATCACGTGTAAGGCATACAGATGGAATTGAAATGCTGAGTAGGCAAGCTATTGATGGGTATGAAGTTGAGGCATTTCTCCCTTGTATCCACAGAGTGTGCGTGTTTCTGAATGCAGCCTTGCTTGGTTGCCAGAACTGGTGAGTTCTAGTTTTGGAGAAAATGATGCCCAGGGGGTTTTCTTTGGACAAAGGTGAGCTAGAGGGGCTCGTTAATCGAGTTGTAAAGAGGGTGAACGTGTAGAAACAATTCCCCTTTGCAAACAGGAACTGAACTGCATCCTATCGGAAGGATGTGATTAGCCTAGAGAGGATGCAGAATAGATTCAAAAGGATGTTGCCAGGAATGGAAAGCTTGTGAGGAGGGTCTGCATAGGTTTTGACTGTTTTGTTTGGAGCGAAGGAGGCCGATGGGTCACTTTTTAGAACATATATGAGAAGCACAGATAAGGTGGATGGTCATAATCTTTTCACCCAGACTAGGAAGTCTGCAATAAGATGGCACAGGTTTAAGCTGAGATGGGAGAGATTTAAAAAATGACTTGAGAGGCATGTTCTTCCACGCAGTTGGTTGGTATAAGGGATAAGCTGCCAGAGGAGATGGTTAGAATTGCAACATTTAGAAGAGAATTTGGTACATGGATAGGAACATTTTAGAGAGCCAATTGAGAGTAGCATCTTGGTCAACGTGGATGAGAAGGGCCTGTTTCTGTACTGTATAACCACAGCTCTCTATGTTTAAGGTAATTGGTGAAAATATGGGTGTGGAGTTGTGGAAAACATCAGCAAGGATCTGGAACTCACTGCCTGCAAAGCAGAAATGTCATTACATTTGAGAAGTATATCAATGAGGATCTTGAGACAACAGACTGCCGAGGGCTACAAAGTGAAATTATTCACATTCTTACAGTGGGATAAGTAGAATTTCCTTCAATATTTTGTTTAAAAACTGTTGTAAGGTTAATTATCAATCTGTGGAAATTATGGGGATTCATTTAAAATGTGTTGACTAAGAAATGCTATTGATTTGGGGATAAGTTTGAGTTAGAATACTAATACAGTCCAGTAGAAGGCTTTTTGGCCCATCATGGCTGGTCCAGCTTTTGGAATAAGTTCCTCAAGTGTTCAGTCTCCCTTGCACTTTTGGGCAATTCACAACATTAAGTTACAGTAGTTGCAGGCTGACTTTGTTTTTGTGGCAAAGCAGAAATAACATCTTGTGTAATGGCAACTTAAGCAGAGACTTGAGCGGCTGTTCCTGTCCTTTTGTTCCTCTTGAGTTCATAACCAGGAAGTTCATGAGTCAACTTTGCCATCATTTTCTTTTTTGAGAAAAGAGCTGGGTGCGCAGTGGTAAATTCTGTCAAACCTGTGGAAATAGTGTGTTTACCATCTTATGTTTCTAAAGAAAATACAGTACCAGAGATCCTGGGGGAATGTGCTGTCAGCAGTGTATTTGTGAAAATGGTGCTGCTGATGGTCAGAGAACTGAACACTGATAACCTTCCTTTGTTGAAGCAAATCTGTGAGGCCTTGATTTGCCCCAACCCTCACCCAAGTAGTCACTGACCAGAAACATGAAGCTGTCTCTTCATAGATACTTGCTGGCTTCCTGTGCCTCTATAGAATTTCCAGCAAATATAGTTTTTATCACGGAACCATTAGTCTGTCCAGTGGGCAGTGTGGCCTGCATTAGTTGTTCATTTAGGTGAATACACTGTCATTGATCAAACCATACTCTCTAAGGAAAGGCTGCACCATCATTGTACAATGTGCTCTATTTACAAAGGCTGGTTTTATTGGATTAGAGTCCATGTTGTTTTTACTGTGTTTTTCCTTGTAGTTTTAGCTTTCTTTATGCTTGCTTATGTGTTTGCATAATCAACCATTTGCCTGTAATCGTTTCGTAACTATTTGTTTCTATACATCTGTCATTTATTTGTCTGCAGAGCTGAAGTGTGAATCAGTCACTGTTCACACAAACACAAGAGATTCTGCAGATGCTGGAAATCCAAAACAACACACACCAAATGCTAGAGGAACTCAGCAAGTCAGGCAGCATCTGAAGAAATGACAAACAGTCGATGTTAGGGTCAAGATGAGTCTTTGCCCAAAATGTAGACTATTTATTCCTCTCCATAGATGCTGCCTGACCTTTTGAGTTCCTTCACCATTTTGTGTGCAGTAGCTGCTCGCAGATTTTTTTTATTCAAACCCGTTCAAACTGGTTTGCAGTGTAGAAGGAGAGCACGTGGTCAAGTTCCTTTGTAACTTCTTTACTGGTGCAGGCTGACCCAGTCTGACCCCTACAGTGATGAACTGCTAATAAAATTCCTGTAATCACTATATTTTCATAGATTAAAAGTTCATAGTAAATTTATTATCAAAGTACATATGTCACCATATACAACCCTGAGATTCATTTTCTTGTGGGCATTCACAGCAAATACAAAGAAACACAATGGAATCAATGAAAAACCATGCACAAGACAACAAACTGCAAATATAAAAAGAAAGAAATATATATATAACATGAGATGAAAGTGAGTCCAGAGGGTGTTGGAATGTGTGATCTGAATCTTCGTTTCATTCTTGACTTCCAAAGAACATTTTGGATAACATCATGACCACACCTAAGAGTTTGCTTTTCGGAAAGTGGAAGAAGTTAGCCAGAATAATATTATCCACCCAGTCAGTTGGGCGTTTTGTAGGCACCTTGTTTGTAAGTTTAGTGATTGTGTAGGTCATGTTTCGAAATAAGCAGGTTTTTGACCTTTGATCAGATGCTATGTGAGCTGCTGAGAATTTACGGCATTTCCTGTTGTTTTTATTTCACATTACCAGCATCTGCATTTTTTTTTGTTTTTAGATAATCGTGTGACCAGCTAGTTTAGTTTTCCACCAGTTGTCACAACTGAGTCACCTTGTGAGCACCCACTGGGAAAGGTGCAGAGATGAGTTAACATTATAGGGTTCAAATCATCAACAAGAGAAAATCTGCAGATCCTGGAAATCCAGGCAACACACACAAAATGCTGGAGGAAATTTCTCCAGCATTTTGTGTGTGTTGCTGACATTATAGAGAATCAGGTTTAATAACACTGGCATAAGTTGTGAAATATGTTGTTTTGTGGCAGCAGTACAATACATAACAATAAAAACCATAAATTACAATTAGAAGTAGTACAAAAAGAGAGCAAAAGAAAAATAGTCTTCATGGAGTCGATGTTCATTCAGAAATCTGATGATTGAGGGAAAGAAGCTGTTTCTGAAACATTGAGTGTGTGTCTTCAGACTCCGGTATCTGTTCCTGGATGGTAACAATAGGAAGAGGGCATGTCCTGGGTGATTCATTAAGAAGAGGGTCTTTAATGGTGGATGCCATTTTCTTGAGGTGCTGTCAATGATGGAGCTGGTAGAGCCCAGATGTTCTTGATGCTGAAAAAGCTAGTGCTCATGATGGAGCTGACTGAGTTTCCAGCTTTCCGCAGCTTTTCAGAGCTAAGCTGAGGTTTTATAAAATGCGCTGACATATAACTGTCTTGTGCTTGTGAGGAGCAATCAGCAGCCCATTCACCTCTTTCCAATGTGTGTGTTTGTTTTCATTTAGAACGAGGGAGTGGAAGAACATGCTCCTCTTTCTCATTCAATCACAGTAACTCCGCTAACTCCTCGAGCAGCACACAGGCACCAGCTACAAAGGCAGCCAGGACTCTGCGGAGGCAGTCCAAGAACCTGGTAACGTATATCCTTCCAAAGCTGGTTTGAAGGGAAGCTGAGTTACAGTGAATACATCTCATTGCTTTTGGGAAACAATAGTGCATTTGTTTTTGTCATTTTATGATTGTCATTCAGATAGATGGACCTTAACCCAATTCCATTGTTTCACTCCATATCACCTTCCTCTTGTCCGTCTGCTAAACATTTCACACTCTTCAGTCCCTCTGCCTCTTACCTCTGGGAGAGAGTTCTGTTTCTAGCTTGCTATGTGCACAACTATTGAAGCCTCTAATAGTTTTAGTATCTGGGTTGATTGTCCTAAGTCCCTTTTTATCCCCTGACACATGGAACCAATATTTTTTTTAGATGTCCTTCAATAATAAATATCCTTGTTATGTTGCTGTGGGTATTGTTTTAATGATTTTGGGGCATCACAATAATGCAAAGGTTAGCACTTCGCTATTACAGTGGAAGTCAATTCCACGTTCTCTGTGAGAAAGGTTGTATGTTCTTCCTGTGAACCATATGGGTTTCCTCTGGGTGCTCTGGTTTTCTCCCAAAGAGGTATTGGTTAGTAAGTTAATTGGTCATTGCAAATGATCTTGTGATGAGGCTGTGGTTAAATGGGTGGGTTGCTGGGCTATGCAGCTCGTTGGGCCGGAAGGGCCTGTTTTGTGCTCTAAATAAAGTGAAATATTTTCCGACCTTGCCAACAATACTCTGCTTACTTATCCTCACCAATTCTCATAAATAATTAGAAATTACAGCCACCCTTGAATAACACCTGGGTGTTAGCCCCGCTGAATATTATCTCAGTAAGTGGCAAACGTGCTCCTACTTCCATGAAGTCAGCTCCAGTGTAGTGGGCTGAATGGTCCCTGTGTAGTGAGATCATAAGGTTGATTTTAACAGATTGTCATTCATTGCAGGGGTAAGTATATTTGAACATTTCCCTTTTAAACCTATATTGACCAATTGAACTGAAGGAGTAACGAAATTTAGTGGTTCATTTCTTTACTTTCCTTTGAGATCCTGTATGGAACATGCCCTTCCAGCCCTCCAAGCCACACCTCCTAGCAACCCTTGCCTAATCACAGGACAATTTATAATGACCAATTAACCTACTAACCAGTTTGTCTTTGGAATGTGGGAGGAAACTGGAGCACCTGCAGAAAACCCATGCAGTTCATGGGAAGAACATACTAACTTTCTTACAGGGGATGCCGGAATTGAATTACAAACTATGATGCCCCGAGTTAGTGTGCTAACCTCCATGCTACAGTGGTTAAGGTGGTTAAATCAGCCATGGTTTTAAGGAGTAGCATAGCAGGGACAAAGAAGCCGAATGGTCGTCTGTGCTCTTATTTCGACTCTGGGAGCACTTCAGTGAAATGTTGGCTGCTGGGTAAAGTACTGTGTGTTTGTTGCAGGACATGACTGAAAATGGGAGCCATCAGCTGGTGGTGAAAGCGAAGTTCAACTTCAAGCAGAATAACGAGGACGAGCTCTCATTCTCGAAGGGAGACATTCTGTATGTCACTCGGGTGGAAGATGGAGGATGGTGGGAAGGCTCATTCAAGGGAAGGTCAGGGTGGTTCCCCAGCAACTACGTACGGGAGATAAAACCCAGTGGTAAGTTGAGCATTGGGCCTTGCCTGGGCAGTTTAATGGGTTTTATGTTTCTAAATCACGGCTGGCTCATCCTGTTGATTTTCAGTGAGAGCAGTGAATATTTTCACTTTCTTCTTTTTTGGTAATTAATTTATTATTGTCACATGTTCCACGATACAGCGATAAATTTGTGTTTGTGTGATACAGAATATAGAACAGTACAGCACAGATGCAGACCTTTTGGCCCACAAGTGTTGTGCCAAATCAAAAAAGTTAGTAATCAGATGGCCAATTAAGCTAATCCTTTCTGCATACACATATAACCACATGTGCTTATCTAGGAACGTTTCTTAAATGTCCCTAGTGTATCTGCCTCTACCACCATCCCAGGCAGTGCATTCCAGACACCCACCACTCTCTGTGTAAAAAAAAACACTTGCCCCTCATCTCTCCTTTGAAATTACCCTCTCTCACCTTATATGCATGTTCTCTGCCATTAGACATTTCAACCCTTGGAAATAGATACTGTCTGTCTTCTCTATCTATACCACCCCTCATAATTTTATCAACCTCTATCAGATCTCCCCTCAACTTCCATCGTTTGAAGACAACAACCCAAGTTTGTCCAACCTCTTGTTATAGCATGTGCCCTTTAATCCAGGTAAACCTCTTCTGCACCATCTCCGAAGTCTTTACATGCTTGCTATTATGGGGCGACCAGAACTGAATGCAGCCTAACTAGAATTTTATAAAGCTGCAACATAACTTCCTGACTGGCTCGACTGATAAAGGCAAGCATGCCATATGTTGCCTTAACCACCCTATCAACATGCGTAGCCACTTTCGGGGAGCTATGGTCCCTCTGCTCAGCAACACTGTTAACATCTTTCCATACAAAGTTAAAGTTGAGTTCATTGCCAGACATACAAGCCCATGCATGCACATGTGTAATGAAAACTTGAGATGCAACAGTCACTGAGCATCAGATAATCAACCTACACAAGAAAAAGATAAATTTAGATTATACTCATTTTTCTATGATAATATCAAAGTAATACAAAACAAATACAAGAATGCAGAATATACTGTTGCAGTTAGAAATGAGAGCAGTGCAGGGTCATGACAAGACAGACTGAGAGATCAGGAGGCCTGTTCAAGAGTCTTGTAATAGCTCTTGAGCCTGATGGTGTAAACTTAAATCTGCCGGACCAATAACTACATCACAGACAGTTCTTTACTTTATCCTTTCACCAGTTTATTTGTTCGAACTCGGCTGGCGAGAAGGTCGGAACCAAGCATCAGAGAGACAGAATACCTATCTATCTATCTATCTCTCTCTATCTCTCTATCTCTCTCTATCTCTCTATCTCTCTATCTCTCTATCTCTCTATCTCTATCTCTATCTCTATCTCTATCTCTATCTCTATCTCTATCTCTATCTCTATCTCTATCTCTATCTCTATCTCTATCTCTATCTCTATCTCTATCTCTATCTCTATCTCTATCTCTATCTCTATCTCTATCTCTATCTATCTCTATCTATCTCTATCTATCTCTCTCCCTATCTCTCTCTCCATCTCTCTCCATGACGAACTTCTGTCTAACATGCAGAAACGTTACAATTTATAGAACTAGCAAAATAAAGAGCGCTTAGATAAACTGGTATTCTCACCAGGTCTGTTGCAGCAAAACTTAATTACTTAGATAAGAGAGTCCAATAAATCAAAGTTTTAACTACAATTGAATGTTGTGTCCAATCCTTATCAGTTATTCTCTTTTATTAGAAAAAGGAGAGAACTTAGTTCAGTATGAGAACCCAACTCTACATACATTCCCAGGGGACATCTGTGAGTCGTTAATCTAAACAAGCTGCAGGCAGATTCCCCAGCGAAGGACAAGCTTTGCACACCATCCAGAACAGAGCACACACAAGCTGGCACTTAATTTTAACCCATTATTTACAAGAGTCCGAGAATCATTTCGGACGTCCCCCAATGCCCTTAAAACTTCATCAATGGTACATGTTTTTAAGCTTTTGTATATTTTGCCCGATGGGAGAGGAGAGAAGAGAGAATGTCCAGGGTTGGAGGGGTGTTTGATAATGCAGGCGGATTTTCTCCACGCATCGGGAAATGTGGACAGGGTGCCTTACCTAGCAGCAAGGATAAGGCAGGTAATTGCGAGCCGGTGAGCCTTCTGTCAGAGGTGGGGAAATTACTGGAGAAGATTCGAAGGGACAGGCTTTATGTTGTTTGGAAAACCAAGGACTAATTAAGGATGGCTTTGTGCAGGAAAAATCCTGTCTCACTAAGCTAGTTAGGCATGTGGATGACAGAAAAATAGAAGGTTATGAGGGAGAGAAGTGAGGGAGGGATGGGTTGATCTGAGAGTATGTTATAAGGTCGGTGCAGCATTCCAGGCTCAGGGGCCTGTATTGTTCTACATTCTATGACTGAATTTCCTGAGGTGGTAACAAATGAGATTGTTGAAGGCAGGGTAGTGGATGTCTGTTTGGTCTTCAGTAAGATTCAGCATGGGAGGTTGGTATTCAGCATGAAGGTGGAGGTATTCTGGATTCAAGGTGAGGTGGGTGATTGGATCCAAAATTGGCTTTGTGGTAGGAGGCAGAGGGTGGTGAATTGAAAGCCTGTGTGTAAAAGTTGGGCATTAATGACTTGAGTGTGAATGATTTGTGAATCATATGAAAGTTAGTGGTGCTGTAAAAAGTGAGGAAGATTGTCTGAGGTTACAGCAGGACACAGAGCAAATGGATGGTTGCAAAGAGCCTAATCCTGACAAATGTGAGGTGATTCCTTTTGGCACCTGCCTGTGCTGCTGATGCCTCCCTCCCAGATGTGTTGAATAACTTCTATGCTCGTTTTGAGGTGGAAAATGACGTGGCGGCGAGGAAGACCACGCCTCCTCCAAACGACCAGCTGCTGTGTCTTACCGTGGCCGATGTGAGGAGAACCCTGTGCAAGGTCAACCCACAGAAGGCTGCTGGACCAGACAATATTCCTGGCAGAGTGCTTAGAGGATGTGCAGACTAGCTAGCTGAGATTCTCACTGGCATCTTCAACATCTCCCTGAGCAGTGCCGTTGTTCCTATGTGCCTCAAGGCCGCCACCATTGTCCCCGTGCCGAAGAAGTCTTCAGTGTCCTGCCTCAATGACTACCGTCCCGTCGCAGTCACATCCATCATCATAAAGTGTTTCCAGAAGCTCGTCATGAGGCACATCAAGACCCTGCTGCCCCCCTCACTGGACCCCCTGCTGTTCGCGTACCGCCCCAACCATTCAGCAGACGACGCCATTGCCATCACCTTCCACCTGGCCCTAACCCACCTGGACAAAAAAGACACGTATGTTCGAATGCTGTTCGTAGACTTCAGTTCAGCATTCGACACAATCATTCCTCAGAAACTGATTGGAAAGCTGAGCCTACTGGGCCTGAACACCTCCCTCTGCAACTGGATCCTAGACTTTCTGGCTGGGAGACCTCAGTCGGTCCGGATTGGAAGCAGCATCTCCAACACCATCACACTGAGCATGGGGGACCCCCAGGGCTGTGTTCTCAGTCCACTGCTGTTCACTCTGCTGACCCACGACAGTGCTGCAACACACAGCTCAAACCACATCAAATCAAGTTCGCCGATGACAAGACCGTGGTGGATCTCATCAGCAAGAACGATGAGTCAGCATACAGAGAGGAGGTGCAGTGGCTAACGGACTGGTGCAGAGCCAACAACCTGTCTCTGAATGTGAACAAAACAGAAGAGATGGTTGTTGGCACCGAACAACGACTCTCTGCTGAATATTGACGACTCCTCCGTAGAGATCATTAAGAGCACCAAATTTCTTGGTGTTCACCTGGCGGAGAATCTCACCTGGTCCCTCAACACCAGCTCCATAACAAAGAAAGCCCAGCAGCGTCTCTACTTTCTGCGAAGGCTGAGAAAAGTTCATCTTCCACCCCCCATCCTCACCACATTCTACAGAGGTTGTATTGAGAGCATCCTGAGCAGCTGCATCACTGCCTGGTTCGGAAATTGCACCATCTCGGTTCGCAAGACCCTGCAGCGGATAGTGATCTCAGCTGAGATCATTGGGGTCTCTCTTCCCGCCATTAGAGACATATACACCACACGTTGCATCCGTAAAGCAAACAGCATTATGAAGGACCCCACGCACCCCTCAGACAAACTCTTCTCCCCCCTGCAATCTGGCAAAAGGCACCGAAGTATTCAGGCTCTCACGACCAGGCTATGTAACAGTTTCTTCCCCCAAGCAGTTATGGTCGAAATGACAATAAAAAGTGACTTGACTTGACTTGGAAGTCGAGTAGGACTGAGACGTAAAGTAAATGGTAAGGTGTGAAGAAATGTTGGTATACAGAGATCCCTAAGGACGTAAGGCCATTGTTCCCTGAAAGTGGCAACACAGGTAGACAGCAATCAGAATCAAGTTTAATATCCAACCTCAACAGCCTTAATGATCCAGAGCAGATTCAAAGCTCGGACTTGAACTCCCATCTCCGACCTTGACTTCCAGACTGGGTCTTCACATGCTGCCGCTGGAACCCCCGTTTCCCTTTCCCCACCACCACTCCGCAATCCCATCTCTCTCTGGTCTTGCTGCCAGCTCTTGGGTCCTCAGAGACTCCATCTTCCTCTCACCCCACCATCCCTGAACACCACAAACCTCTCTTTTCCTCAGATGCTACCAACCCTCTTCCCCCTCCGATCCCAACTCTCTTCTGTGCCAGGTCTTCGCCATTCCCTCTGACCTTCCTCTCTCTGAGGCAGAACGTTGTGACTTCAGTAGGGGCCTTACCTTTGTCCACCCCTTAGTGAGTTCTGTGCCTGCCACGATGCTGAGATTTTCTTCCGCAGCCTCCGTCTCTAAGGCTACTTCTTTGGCCTGGACTCTCCACCCTGCATCAGTGAGCCCTTCTCCTGTCTTCAACCATCCTTCTCCTGTCTTTAACCCCCCTTCCTCTTCCTGGACACCCCACTCTGGTCTTCTGCCAACTCTGGACCTTTTCATTGACAACTGCCAATGGGACATCAACTGTCTCGACTTCAACACTTCTCTCTCTAATTCCAGCCTTACCCCTTCAAATGCTGTGCTCTTCACTCCCTCTGTACTAATCCTAACTTCACCATTCAACCCACAGATGAAGTAGTCTGGCGTTCCAACCGCTACCTTGCTAAGGCCCAGCGTCAGCTCTCAGACACCTCCTCTTTCTTACCCCTTGAACAAGATCCCAGTAAGGAGCACCTGGCCATTGTCTCCCACACCATCACTCACCTTATTAGCCCTTGGGATCCCCCAACCTCATAGATCCTGCACCTCCCATTTCTACCTCCTACCCAAGATCCACAAACCTGCTTGTCCAGGTAGCCCATTGTTTCAGCTTGTTCCTGCCCCACTGAGCTGATATCTGCATACCTGAACTCTTTCTTATCCTCCCTAGTTCAGTCCCTTCCTACCTACATCCATGACACTTCTGGACCTTTTCAATGATTTTAAGTCCCCTGGTCCCATCATCTTATTTTCATTATGATTCCTGTCACAGTATGTTGACAGGCCGACTAGGGGGAATGCCATACTAGACCTAGTACTAGGTAACAAACCGGGTCAGGTCACAGCTCTCTCGGTGGGTGAGCATCTGGGAGACAGTGACCACTGCTCTCTGGCCTTTAGCATTATCATGGAAAAGGATAGAATCAGAGAGGACAGGAAAATTTTTAATTGGGGAAGGGCAAATTATGAGGCTATAAGGCTAGAACTTGCGGCTGTGAATTGGGATGATGTTTTTGCAGGGAAATGTACTATGGACATGTGGTCGATGTTTAGAGATCTCTTGCATGATGTTAGGGTGAGAAGAGCAAGAAGGGGGCATGAGAAGGCCTTGGCGAGTAGGATAAAGGAAAACCCTAAGGCATTCTTCAGTTATGTGAAGAAAAAAAGGATGACAGGAGTGAAGGTAGGACCGATTAGAGATAAAGGTGGGAAGATCTCTTGCATGATGTTAGGCTGAGAAGAGCAAGAAGGGGGCATGAGAAGGCCTTGGCGAGTAGGATAAAGGAAAACCCTAAGGCATTCTTCAGTTATGTGAAGAAAAAAAGGATGACAGGAGTGAAGGTAGGACCGATTAGAGATAAAGGTGGGAAGATGTGCCTGGAGGCTGTGAAAGTGAGTGAGATCCTCAATGAATACTTCTCTTCGGTATTCACCAATGAGAGGGAACTTGATAACAGTGAGGACAATATGAGTGAGGTTGATGTTCTGGAGCATGTTGATATTAAGGGAGAGGAGGTGTTGGAGTTGTTAAAATACATTAGGACAGATAAGTCCCCGGGGCCTGACGGAATATTCTCCAGGCTGCTCCATGAGGCGAGGGAAGAGATTGCTGAGCCTCTGGCTAGGATCCTTATGTCCTCGTTGTCCACGGGAACGGTACCGGAGGATTGGAGAGAGGCGAATGTTTTCCCCTTGTTCAAAAAAGGTAGTAGGGATAGTTTGGGTAATTATAGACCAGTGAGCCTTACGTCTGTGTTGGGAAAGCTGTTGGAAAAGATTCTTACAGATAGGATCTGTGGGTATTTAGAGAATCATGGTCTGATCAGGGACAGTCAACATGGCTTTGTGAAGGGCAGATCGTGTCTAACAAGCCTGATAGAGTTCTTTGAGGAGGTGACCAGGCATATAGATGAGGGTAGTGCAGTGGATGTGATCTATATGGATTTTAGTAAGGCATTTGACAAGGTTCCACATGGTAGGCTTATTCAGAAAGTCAGAAGGCATGGGATCTAGGGAAGTTTGGCCAGGTGGATTCAGAATTGGCTTGCTTGCAGAAGGCAGAGGGTGGTGGTGGAGGGAGTACATTCAGATTGGAGGATTGTGACTAGTGGTGTCCCACAAGGATCTGTTCTGGGACCTCTACTTTTTGTGATTTTTATTAATGACCTGGATGTGAGGGTAGAAGGGTGGGTTGGCAAGTTTGCAGACGACACAAAGGTTGGTGGTGTTGTAGATAGTGTAGAGGATTGTCAAAGATTGCAGAGAGACATTGATAGGATGCAGAAGTGGGCTGAGAAGTGGCAGATGGAGTTCAACCCGGAGAAGTGTGAGGTGGTACACTTTGGAAGGACAAACTCCAAGGAAGAGTACAAAGTAAATGGCAGGATACTTGGTAGTGTGGAGGAGCAGAGGGATCTGGGGGTACGTGTCCACAGATCCCTGAAATTTGCCTCACAGGTGGATAGGGTAATTAAGAAAGCTTATGGGGTGTTAGCTTTCATAAGTCGAGGGATAGAGTTTAAGAGTCACGATGTAATGATGCAGCTCAATAAAACTCTGGTTAGGCCACACTTGGAGTACTGTGTCCAGTTCTGGTCACCTCACTATAGGAAGGATGTGGAAGCATTGGAAAGGGTATGGAGGAGATTTACTGGGATGCTGCCTGGTTTAGAGAGTATGCATTTTGATCAGAGATTCAGGGAGCTAGGGCTTTACTCTTTGGAGAGAAGGAGGATGAGAGGAGACATGATAGAGGTGTACAAGATAATGAGAGGAATAGATAGAGCGGATAGCCAGCGCCTCTTCCCCAGGGCACCACTGCTCAATACAAGAGGACATGGCTTTAAGGTAAGGGGTGGGAAGTTCAAGGGGGATATTAGAGGAAGGTTTTTTACTCAGAGAGTGGTTGGTGTGTGGAATGCACTGCCTGAGTCAGTGGTGGAGGCAGATGCACTAGTGAAGTTTAAGAGACTACTAGACAGGTATATGGAGGAATTTAAGGTGGGGGCTTATATGGGAGGCAGGGTTTGAGGGTCGGCACAATATTGTTGGCCGAAGGGCCTGTACTGTGCTGTACTATTCTATATGTTCTATATATACACCTACATCCCTCACCAGGAAAGCCTCAAAGCTGTCTGTTTCTTTCTGGACACCAGACCCAACCAGTTCCCCTCCACTACCACTCTCCTCTGCCTAGCAGAACTTGTCCCCACTCTTAAGAATTTCTCCTTTGGCTCCTCCCACTTCCTTCAAACAAAAGGTGTAGCCATGGGCACTCGCGTGTGTCCCATCTATGCCTGCCTTTTTGTTGGCTACGTGGAACAGTCTTATATCTCAAGCCTACACTGGTGTCCATACCCCACTTTTCCTTCGCTACATCGATGACTGCATTGGCGCTGCTTCCTGCACCATTGCGGAGCTCGTTGACTTCATCAACTTTGCCTCCAACTTCCACCCTGCTCTCACATTTACCTGGTCTATTTCTGACACCTCCCTCCCCTTTCTCTAGCTCACTGTCCCCGTCTCTGAAGGCAGCTTATCCACTGATGTCTATTATAAACCACTGACTCTCAGAGCTACCTGGACTATACCTCTTCCCACCTCGTCACTTGTAAAAACACCACCCCTTTCTCTCAATTCCTCCATCTCCGCTGCTTCTGCTCTCAGGATGAAGCTTTGCATTCTCAAAGGAGGTGTCCTCAGTTTTCAAAGAAAGGGGCTTCCCTTCCTCCACCATCAATGCTGCCCTCAACTGCTTCTCTTCCATTTCATGCACGTCTGCTCTTGCCCCATCCTTCCTTCACCCTACCAGGGACAGGGTTCCTCTTATCCTCACCTACCACCCTCCCAGCCTCTGCGTCCAGCACATAATTCTCCGGAACTTCTACTATCTCCAACAGTATTCCTCCACCAAGCACATCTTTCCCTACCTCCCGCCCCCCCCCCCCCCCACTTTCTGCTTTCTGCAGGGATCGCTCCCGATGTGACTCCCTTGACCATTTGTCCCTCCCCACAATATCTCCCTGCTGGCACTTATCCTTGCAAATGGAACATGTGCTGCACCTCTTGCCTCACTTCAGGTCCCCAAACAGTCCTTCCAGGTGAGGCGACACTTCACTTGTGAGTCTGTTGGGGTCGCCTCCTGTGTCAGGTGCTCCTGGTGTGGCCTCTCGTATATGAGGGACACTCGACGTAGATTGGGAGACTGCTTTGCTGAGCTCCTACATTCTATCCGCCGAGCACCTACGCTCTATCTGCCAGAAGAAGCAGGATCTCCCAGTGTTCTCATTTTAATTCCACTTCCCATTCCTATTTCGATTTGGCCTGCTCTACTGTCGCAATGAGGCTACACTCAGTTTGGAGGAACAACACCTTATATTCCGTTTTGTTAGCCTCCAACCTGATGGCATGAACATTGATTTCTCGAACTTCTGATGATCGACCATCCCCCCCACCCCCTCTCCACCATTCCCGATCCCCTTTTCCCTCTCTCACCTTATCTCTCTGACTACCCATTGCTCCTCTGGTGCTCCTCCTCCCCTTTTTTTCTTCCATGGCCTTCTGTTCTCTCCTATCAGACTCCCCCTTCTGCAGCCCTGAATCTCTTTCACCAATCAACTTCCCAGCTCTTTACTTCATTCCCCCCCCCCTCCCCGATTTCACCTATCACCTGGTGTTTCTCTCTCCCCTCCCCACCTTTTAAATCTGCTCCTCATCTTTTTTTCTCCAGTCCTGCTGAAGGGGTTCGGCCTGAAATGTCGACTATACTTTTTTCCATAGATGCTTCCTGGCCTGCTGAGTTCCTCCAGCATTTTGTGTGTGTTGCTTGCATTTCTAGTATGTGCAAATTTTCTCTTGTTTGTAATATCGCTGGCATATGTCATGAAATTTGTTGTTTGCCCTTCCTGAAGTCCATAATTAATTCCTTGGTCTTACTGACATTGTTGCAACACCACTCATTCATTGATGGTGCCAGAGTAATACAATGCTTGCCTTCATAGGTTGGACATAGAATATAAAAATTGGGATGGAATGTGCAACTTTACAAAACACTGGTTAGGCTGCACTTGAACTATTACATACAGTTCTGGTCACCATATGGAAAATGTGATTGCACTGGAGGAAATGCTGAGGAGATTCACAACTGTTTTGCTCAGAATAGAGAACTTCAGCTGTGTGAATTGACTGGGCTTGTATGTTGTGGAGTGAAAGGAGGCTGAGGGATGACTTGATAGAAGTGTGGAAGGTTATGAGGGGTGTAGACAGGGTAGATGAAACAACTTTAAATATAAGACCATAAGATATAGGAGCAGAATGAGACCATTCAGCCTATCGAGTTTTCTTTGTCATTCTATCCCACTCAACCTCATACATCTGCCTTCTCGCCATATCATTGATGCCCTGACTGATCAGGAAGCAATCAACTTCCACCTTAAATATACCCACAGACTTGGCCTCCACCACAGTCTCTTGAAGAGCATTCCACAGATTCACTACTCTCTGGCTAAAGAAGTAATTCCTCTTTACCTCTGTTCTAAAAGGTGTGACCTCTAGTTCTGGATACCTCCACCACAGGACACATCCTCTCCACATCTACACTATCTCGTCCTTTCAACATACGGTAGATTATCAATGAGATCACTGCTTGTTACATCTTCAAAGAATTCTAACAGATTTGTCAGGCAAGATTTTCCTTTGAGGAAACAATACTGACTAGGGCCTATTTTATCATGTACCTCCAAGTACCCTGAGAACTCATCCTTAATAATCGACTCCAACATTTTCCCGACCACTGAGGTCAGATTAACTGGTGTATAATTTCCTTTCTTCTGCTTCTCTGCCTTCTTGAAGAGTGGAGTGACAGTTGCAATTTGTCAGTCCTCTGTAACCATTCCAGAATCTGGTGATCAATGGCTCCATAACCTCTTCAGCTACCTCTTTCAGAAATCTGAGATGTAGACCAATGACACCTGACGCCTGAATCTTCCACCATACTGCTCGTGTCTTCCACAGCGAAGACTGATGCAAAATACTTATTCAGTTCATTGTCCCCCATTATTACCTCTCAGGCATCGTTTTCCAATGGTCTAATATTCACTCTTTCCTCTCTTTTACACTTTATGTATCTGAAGAAACTCTTGGTATCTTTAGTATTATTGGGTAGCTTACTTTCATATTCCATCTTACCTTCTTAATACATCAAATTTGTTGGTGAACGCAGCAGGCCAGGCAGCATCTCTAGGAAGAGGTACAGTCGACGTTTCAGGCCAAGATCCTTCGTCAGGACTAACTGAAGGAAGAGCTAGTAAGAGATTTGAAAGTGGGAGGGGGAGATCCAAAATGATAGGAGAAGACAGGAGGGGGAGGGATGGAGCCAAGAGCTGGATAGGTGATTGGCAAAAGGGATATGAGAGGATCATGGGACAGGAGGCCCAGGGAGAAAGGGGGAGGGGGAAAAAAACCCAGAGGATGGGCAAGGGATATAGTCAGAGGGACAGAGGGAGAAAAAGGGGAGAGAGAGAAAGAATGTGTATATGTAAATAAATAACGGATGGGGTCGACACTTCACCTGTGAGTCGGCTGGGGTGATATACTGCGTCCAGTGCTTCCGATGTGGCCTTCTATATATTGGCGAGACCCGACGCAGACTGGGAGATTGTTTTGCTGAACACCTATGCTCTGTCTGCCAGAGAAAGCAGGATCTCCCAGTGGCCATGTATTTTAATTCCACATCCCATTCCCATTCTGATATGTCTGTCCACGGCCTCCTCTACTGTAAAGATGAAGCCACACTCAGGTTGGAGGAACAACACCTTATATTCCGTCTGGGTTGCCTCCAACCTGATGGCGTGAACATCGACTTCTCTAACTTCCGCTAATGCCCCACCTCCCCCTCATACCCCATCCGTTATTTATTTATATACACACATTCTTTCTCTCTCTCCTTTTTCTCCCTCTGTCCCTCCGACTATACCCCTTGCCCATCCTCTAGTTTTTTTTCCCCCTCCCCCTTTTCCTTCTCCCTGGGCCTCCTGTCCCATGATCCTCTCATATCCCTTTTGCCAATCACCTGTCCAGCTCTTGGCTCCATCCCTCCCCCTCCTGTCTTCTCCTATCATTTTGGATCTCCCCCTCCCCCTCACATTTCCAAATCTCTTACTAGCTCTTCCTTCAGTTAGTCCTGACGAAGGGTCTTGGCCTGAAACGTCAACTGTATCTCCTCCTAGAGATGCTGCCTGGCCTGCTGCATTCACCAGCAAATTTGATGTGTGTTGCTTGAATTTCCAGCATCTGCAGAATTCCTCCTGTTTACCTTCTTAATAGCTTTGTCAGTTGCCTTCTGTTGCTTTTCAAAAACTTCCCAATCCTCTAACTTCCCACTGATCATTGGTCTATTATATGCCCTTTCTTTGGCCTGTATGTTGGCTTTGACTTCTTTTTTAGCCTCGGTTTTGTCATCTTTCCATCATACTTCTTTCTCTGTGGAACGTGTATATCCTGTGCCTTCTGAATTGCTTCCAGAAATTCCAGCCATTGCTGCTCTGCCCTCATCCCTGCCAGTGTGGTTTTTCAGTGAATTCTGGCCAACTCCTCTCTCATGTCTCTGTAATTGCCTTTATTCCACAGTAATACTGATACTTCTGACTTTAACTTCTGCTTCTCAAATTTCAGGGTGAATTCAATCATATTATGATCACTTTGCCCTAAGTGTTCTTTTACCTTAAGCTCTCTAATCAATTCTGGTTTTTTGGACAACACCCAATCCAGATTAGTTGATCTTCTGGCGGGCTCAATCACAGGCTGCTCTAAAAAGTCATCCCAAAGGCACTCTAGAAATTCCGGCTTTTGTAATCTAGCACCAACCTGGCAATCCCTCATGACTATTGTAACATTGCCCTTTTGGCATGCATTTTCTGTTTCTCGTTGTAACTTGTAGGCAACATCCTGTCTACTGTTTGGGGATCTGTATATAGCTCCCAACAGGGTCTTTTTACCCTTGCAGTTCCTTAGCTCTATCCAAAGTGATTCAACACCTTCCAACCCTATGTCACCGCTTTCTAATAATTTGATTTTATTTTTTTACCAACAGAGCAATGCTGCGCCCTCTGCATTCCTGCCTATCCTTTCAATGTCTATCCTTGGACACTAAGCTCCCAGCTATAACTTTTTAGCTATAATTCCTTGATGCCTACAACATCATATCTGCCAATGGTGCAAGTTCATCGACCTTGTTCCGTATAGTGTGCACATTCAGATGCAACACCTGTCCTTTTTGATTTTGTCACCCCATGCTCGACCTTTTGATTCCTAACTTTGTCTGAGGCTTTACCAACATCTGGCTCCACAACCTCTCCACTAAATGTTCTGGTATTCCGGTTGTCCTCCCCTGCAACTCCAGTTTAAACCCCACCATGCAGCTTTAACAAACCACCTTCTTTCCCTGGAAGAGGGACCAATGATCCAAAAATCTTATGCCCTCCCTCCTACACCAACTCCTTAGCCTCCTATTAAACTGTATTATCTTCCTAGTTCTGGCCTCACTAGTATGTGGCGCGGGTAGCAATCCTGAGATCACAACCCTGGAGCTCCTGCCTTTTAACTTAGCACCTAACTCCCTGAACACTCTGTGCAGAACCTCATTACTCATCTTACCCATGTCATTGGTTCCGACATGAACCATGACTTCTGGCTGTTCACCCTCCCACTTAAGAATGCTAAGGACTTGATCCGAGATATCCTGGAACCTGGCACCTGGAAGGCAACATTTCATCCTGGAATCTTGTTCTTTCCCACAGAATCCCTTGTCTGTTCCCCTAACTAATGAATCCCCTATCACCACAGCATGCCTCCTCTTCCCCCTTCCCTTCTGAGTCACAGATCTAGACTCAGTGCCAGAGACTCGACCACTGTGACTTTCCTCTGTTCGGTCATCCTCCCTGACAGTATCCAAAGTGATTTATCTGTTGTTGAGGGGGATGGCCACAGGAGTACTCAGCCCTGGCTCCCTAACCCGCTTCCCCTTCCTGGCTGTTACCCAGTTTCCTGTTGGGTGTAACTACCTCTCTATATGTCCTGACTATCACTCAATTAGTCTCCTGAATGATTAGCAGTTCACTCAGTTCCAGCTCCCAACTCCTTAACACGGTTTGTTAGGAGCTGCAGGTGGATGCAGTTATAGTGGTCAGGGACACTGGAGGTCTCCCTGCCTTCCCACATCCCGCAAGAGGAGCATTGCATTATCCTGCCTGGCATCTCTACCTAACTGAGCAGATAGAAAGAAGAGAAGGAAAAACCTTGAGCTTTTCTTTCTCTGTGAAGCCTCTCTTTCCTGAAATCCCGAAGAGTTTAAAGCTTTAAGATCACCGCACTATGTACACTCAGACGATGGCCGCTGCACTTGGCCCGCCTCCCTTTAATTTGCTCTTACTTATTAATCCCAAACACCAATTGTCCGCTGGTGAAAGCTCCATTATGCTGCCATGAACTGCTGCTGCCTTTTATCCTCGAGCAGTGGGCCTGATTGAAGCTTCCCCCTCTCCAAACTTCCGACGTCCTGATTGGCCACTGGTCAAATCACTTTGAGGTAGAGTTAGAGAGATAACCCTGAGCATGAAAGCTCACCACAGATAAGCAGCAAAGTAGAACCGAGGTTAAGGCAGAAGCAGGATATAGAATATGTGAAGATTTAATTCTGGCAAATGAGAGGTATTGCACTTTGCAAGGTCAGATATAAAGGGAAAGTTTACAGTAAGCGGTAGTACCTTTGGATCATTGATGTACAGAGGAATCTTGGAGTCCAAGTCCATAGCACCCTGAAAGTGGCAAGAATGCAAACAGCATGCTGCATTTCATCAGCCAGGCATTGAATAGGAATCAGGAAATAATTCTGCTGCTGTATAAAACTTTGCTCAGGCTGCACTTGGACTATTGTGTGCAATTATGGTTGCCTCATTTCAGGAAGGACATGGAGCCTTTGGAGAAGGTACAGTGAGGTTCACCAGGATGTTGTCTGCATTAGATAGTAATAGCTGTAAGAATTTGGGCAATCTGTGGAACATTGGAAGCTGAGGGGACCTTATGGAGATTTATAAAATTATGAGAGGCTTAGAAAGGGTAGGTAATGAGAGTGTTTTTCTCAGGTAGATCTGGGAGGTGATAGGTAGAAAAGGTAAAGGGCTGAAGAAGAAGGAATCTGATGGAAGTGAGTAGACCATGGGAGACAAGGAGGAGGGGAACCAGGGGGAGGTGATAGAATGGACAGGTGAGGAGAAAGGAAGGAGTTGGAGAAGAGCCACAATGGGGAATGGAAACAAAGTGGTGTGTTGAGGGGGGGGGGGAAGAATTATTGAGAGTTAGAGAAAACAGTGTACATAACATCAGGTTGGAGACTACCCAGATGGAATATGAGGTGTCAAGCCTCCAACCTGAGAGTGGCCTTACTGTTGCAGTAGAGGAGACAATGGAGAAACGGGGGGAATAGGAAGTAGAATTGAAATGAGTGGTCACTGGGAAATCTCACCTGTTAATGGTGGATGGAGGAAAGGTGCTCAACAAAGTGGACCCCAGTCTATGTTAGGCTTCACCGATGTAGAGGAGGCCATACCTGGAGCACTGGCTACAGTAGATGACCTGACGGACTCGCAGGTGAAGTGTTGCCTCACTTGAAAGGACTGTTTGGGGTGTCGAATGGAGATGAAGGATCCTTTCTTTCACTGTACCTTGGTACATGACAATAATAAACCAATTTCCCCCGGGATCAATAAAGTATGACTAAATTATGACTATTGGTTTCGTCCCTCACTTCCCACAGCGTTTTAGGACACCCTTGGTCAAGGTCCACCTTTATATGCTTTAAATCTGCCATCACCTCCTCCTTTATGACCATTTTCTTCCCTGAATTCCTTAGCATCCGTGCCATTCCCCACGGTAAACATTGTGCAGTTGAAAATTATTCATTTAAGTCCTTACCCTTCTACTGATCCTAATTTCTGTGTTTTTCTATCTCACGTCACTCCTTGTTTCCTGCTTTGGGCTCTGATTTCATCTTCTGCATCCTGCCCTTGATATCACTGCATCAGTGGGAAGCCATGTCCTGCTCAGCACTACACTTTCCAATGTAAATGAATAAGCCTGCCATACCCTGCTTGCCCTTCCTGTCCTGGTGACTTAGCACAGCACAGCACAGTTTCAGAGCTGTAAAGCTAAAATGACTAGGCAGTAGCCTGCTGCATTTGAAGCATACTCATCAACACCCTAAAGTTTAATTATGCTTTTTACATTGGTTTGGTACTTGGGAATTAGAACACTTGATTCTCTCAGACTTTGCTGCCAACAATGTTTGACTGCGGAAGACTGACATTCAACATGTCACATACAGAGAAGAGCAGTGAGTGAGGGGTGGGTGGCAATGTATTTTGAAGTGCGTAGTAAATTTATTATCGAAGTACAACATGACACCATATACAACCCTGAGATTCATTTTCTTGTGGGCCTTCACAGTAAATACAAAGAAACACAATAGAATCAATGATAGACTGCACTCTTCAAGATGGGCAAATAACCAACGTGCAAAGGACGACAAACATTGCAAATACAAAAACAAACAAACAACATAATAAATAAATAAATTAGCATTACGTCAAGAACATGAGAGGAAGAGTCCTTGACAGTGAGTCCATAGGTTGTGGGAACAGTTTAGTGTTGGGGGTGAGTGAGGTTATTCCCTCTGGTTCAAGAGCCTGATGGTTGAGGGGTAATAACCGTTCCTGAACCTGGTGATGTGGGTCCTGAGGCTCCTGTACCTCCTTCCTGATGGTAGCAGCAAGAAGAGAGCATAACCTAGGTGGTGGGGGTCCCTGCTGGTGGATGCTGCTTTCCTGCGACAAAGCTCCATGTAGACATGCTCAGTGATGGGGAAGGTTTTTTATTCATGATGAACTGGGCCATATCCACTTCTTTTTGTAGGCTTTCCTGTTCAATAGTTTTGGTGTTTCCATACCAGGCCGTGATACAACCAGTCAACAGGGATAACTCAGTGCTGAGTTAAAGGGCCTTATTGAAGTATACCAACCTTGCTGTGTTTAGGTGATGCTTTGTTTTCATACGTTCATAGCAAAGTACTGTGTCTCAGCTGTTGCCAGTGTACATTAGTGACTTTCAGGTAACTTAGGATGTTACATTAAGTTTATTACTGATACTAGGTGAGTGGGAGAGTAAGTTATGAAGAGAACATAAAATTTATGGAGGAGTAGAAACAGGTTCAGTCAGGGGGCAAACAGAAGGGCTGTGGGAAGCTGAGTGAGAAGCAAGATATAATAGAAAAATGGTGCAGGTATTCTAAAAAAAAATCGTTATTAAATGAGTTAGGATGACCCAACTGTGGCAAAGCGAATACAGTAAGGATGGTCTTTGAAAAGAGAGAGTTGTCCTAACACAAATTTTGTCCATGTTAATATTTTCTTTCATCCACAGTTGCTGCCTGACCCCAAGTTCCTCCAGTATCTTGTGTGTTGCTCCAGGTTTTGTGGTCTCTTGAGTCTCTGACAAGAATATTGGAAACCATTAAAGGAAACCTTAAAAAAAAGTAGTGAGAGGGAGGAAGTGACAGAAAAGGGAAGGAGTAGCAAAAGTAAATGTTGGTCCTTTGGTTTAAGGGAATTAATGGGATAAGGAAATTGCAGAAGATGTCAAGAAATAAAGCAGAGAAGGCAAGGAAGAATCAAAAGTGATCATTGCCATTTGAGTTGCAGCTAAGTTAGTGGGGCTGAAAGAGGCAGTGCATTGGATGTGCTGACCTGCAATCTAGGGTCTATAGAGAAATGGCTACAGAGATTATTGCTTGTGAACTCTGAAAATTCCTGCAATTTGGGGAAGAGATTGGCAGATTGAAAAGCCACAAATGTTACAGTAAACGGTGAGATAAGGAGGAAGTTGTTGGCTGTTAACCTGATCTGTTGTTGGGAAAATCTGCTATACATAATTAACAACATAGGAACAAGGCACTTAGGAAGTCAGAATAGGATTTTTTGGAGTCAATGAGGTTTTACAGACAATAGGTGCAGGAGTAGGCCATTCGGCCCTTTGAGCTAGAACCACCATTCATTGTGATCATGGCTGATCATCCACAATCAGTATCCAGTTCCTGCCTTATCCCCATAACCTTTGATTCCGCTATCTTTAAGAGCTCTATCCATCTCTTTCTTGAAAACATCCAGAGACTTGGCCTACACAGCCTTCTGGGGCAGAGCATTCCATATATCCACCACTCTCTGGGTGAAAAAGTTTTTTCTCAACTCCGTTCTAAATGGCCTACCCCTTATTCTTAAACTGTGGCCTCTGGTTCTGGACTCACCCATCAGCGGGAACATGCTTCCTGCCTCCAGCGTGTCCAATCCCTTAATAATCTTATATGTTTCAATAAGATCCCCTCTCATCCTTCTAAATTCCAGAGTATACAAGCCCAGTCGCTCCAATCTTTCGACATATGACAGTCCCACCATCTCAGGAATTAACCTTGTGAACCTATGCTGCACTCCCTCAATAACAAGAATGTCCTTCCTCAAATTTGGAGACCAAAACTGCACACAATACTCTAGGTGTGGTCTCACCAGGGCCCTGTACAGCTTTATTAAAAGGAAGTTCTGTTTTGTAATTTTATTCAAATTCTGTGAGAATGTAACACGCAGGGAGAATGATACTGCATCAGTAGATGTAGGACTTTGGATAAATAACCACATGAAAAGTTGCTGCACAAGGTAATATCTCACAGTGTTAGATATGCTGTGTCAGTAAAGATAGGGGACTGGTGAACCAACAGAACCTAGAATCAGATTAGCAAGCTATAAGCAATGTGTTATCTCAGGAATCAGTGTGGAGTTACAACTGCTAGCAATCTCTGCTGGTGATTTAGATGATGCTTAGGTG
This sequence comes from Mobula birostris, assembly GCF_030028105.1. Lineage (NCBI taxonomy): Eukaryota > Metazoa > Chordata > Chondrichthyes > Myliobatiformes > Myliobatidae > Mobula > Mobula birostris. The sequence goes on from NC_092379.1 coordinate 146,875,644, forward strand.
AATGGGAAAGCAAAGAGATTTAGACCAGGCAAATGAGGAGACAGCACGATGGCAAATGAAGCTGTATAAAACTACTTAAACCACACTTGGAATATTGTGTTCAGTTCTGGTCACCTCGTTATAGGAAGAATGTGGTAACTTTAAACAGTATACAGAGGAAATTTATCAGGATTCAAGAATGTGCTTTATGAGAAAGGTTGAGCAAGCTAGAGCTTTTTCTTTGGACCTAAGGAACGGATGAGAGGAGACTTGATGGAGATGTACAAGATCAAGTCAAGTCAAGTCGTCACTTTTTATTGTCATTTCGACCGTAACTGCTGGTACAGTACACAGTAAAAACGAGACAACGTTTTTCAGGACCATGGTGCTGAATGAACAATACAAAAACTACACTAGACATCAGACTTACCCAGCACTGCGTAAAGTGCACAAAATAGTGCAGGCATTACAATAAATAATAACAAGACAATATGCACAGTAGAGGGCAGTAGGTTGGTGTCAGTCCAGGCTCTGGGTATTGAGGAGCCTGATGGCTTGGGGGGAGAAACTGTTACATGGTCTGGTCATGAGAGTCGGAACACTTCAGTGCATTTTGCCAGATGGCAGGAGGGAGAAGAGTTTGTATGAGGGGTGCGTGGGGTCTGTCATAATGCTTCACACCTGGTCGGTTGTCCCTGCCAACAGTATCCAGGACGATAAACTTATTATTCAGCGGAATGGCTACAGGGGTGCTTTGCACTACCTGTCTGCTCACCTTCGCTTTCCCCCCCTCTGACTGTCACCCAATGACCTGCTTCCGACAGCCTAGGTGTGACTACCTCCCTGTAGCCCTCATCTATGACTGCCTCATTCTCCCTTATGAGTCGAAGGTCATATAGCTGCTGCTCCAGATTCCTTACACGGTCTTACAGATCACCCAGCTGCATGCCCCTCTGGCAGATGTGACTCTGCAGCAGAGGGGCGTTCCCCCAAGACTGCCACATCTCACATGAGAGGCACATCACCATCTCAGGATGCATTGTAAAGACTAACTGCGAGCAAGCTTGTCCTCCGCCTCTTCTCGTCGAAGCCTCTCGAGTCAAAGCTCCACTCCTTCACTGGCCGCTCCGCTTGAGCTATCCCTCTATTTATCTGTTTGAGCTGTTCAAAATGCTTGGTCACCTGACCTTGATTGCCCAATCAGCTGCTCTCTGCTGAGTGCGAGCTATTCAAAACTTGATTGTCTAATCCACGCCTTTCTGCTGATCTATTCAAATTTTGATTGACTTGATTGCACAAACCAACTGCCAAAACTGCCAGATTCTCTCAAGTCAAAGCCTCAAAGCTCCACTCCTTCACTGGCCCACTCATTCACTGGCCGCTTTCCACAGGCCGCTCTGCTTGAGCTACCCCTCTACTTACCTGTTTCAAATGTCTTCAATGATGTTAATGTTCCTGTCGGAACAACTACTTCTGGCAGCAAGTTTCTTATATTGACCACCGTGTGTAAGAAAGTTGCCTGTCACATTCCTAATGATAACCCCAGTACTTGTTGGGCTAGTGATCAGGTAATTCCCTATTTCCTCTCTTATACAGCACAGTCATATTTTATATTCCCTAGTCCACAGCAACAAATCCTGAATCTCCAGAACTTTGGAAGATTGTAGCCAGAGCATGCACCACCTTTCAAGCCACCACTTTCAGACTTCTGGGATGCTAATAGAGTCAAAGAGTACTACAGCACAGACATAAGCCTTTCAGTCCATCTACCCTGTGCCAAGCTGTTACTCTGCTCAGACCCATCAGCCTCCATCTGACCCATAGCCCTTCATATCCTTCTTCATACCCCTCCCATCCATGTATTTATCTAAACTTCTCTTAATTTTTGAAATCGAACCCGCATCCACCACTTACACTAGCAGCTCATTTCATACTCTCACCACCCTGAGTGAAGCAGTTCCCCTTAAATATTTTACTTTTTACCTTTAACCTAAGACCCTTAGTTCTAGTCTCAGTGAAACTCAGTGCAAAAAGCCATTTTACTTGCATTTACCCTATCTATACCCTTCATACTTTTGTACACCCCTATCAAATCTCCCCTGCTCCTCTGCTCCAGGGAACAAAGTCCTAAACAAGAGAACATCTGCAGATGCTGGAAATCCGAGCAACACACACAAAACGCTGGAGGAACTCAGCAGGCCAGGCAGCATCTATGGAAAAAAAAGTACAGCTAATATTTCAGGCCGAGACCCTTCGGCAGGACTATTCAACCTTTCCCTCTAACTCAGGTCCTCAAGTCCCAGCAACATCCTTGTAAACGTTATCTGCTCTCTTTCAATCATATTGATATCTTTGCTGTAGGTAGGTGACTGGAACTGCACCCAGTACTCCAAATTGGGCCTCGCCAATATCTTACATAACTTCAACATAACATGCCAACTAGTACAAGAATTAAGCCCCGACTATCTGAATACTTATATATCCTGTCCCTTAGAATACCTTCCAATAATTTACCCACTACTGATGTCAGGCTCAGTGACCTATTATTTCCCAGTTTATTCTTAGAATCTTTTTTGGTCAACAGAACAATATTAGCTATCTTCCAGTCCTTCAGCATCTCACCCGTGGCTAAGGACTTTATAAAAAACCTCTGCTAGGGTCCTTGCAATTTATGCACTGCCCTCCAACAAGGTTTGAAGGAACACCTTGTCAGGGTCTGGGGACTCATCCACCTTAATTTGCCTGAAGACAGCAAGCATATCCTCTTCTGTAATCTCATGCAGATCATCAAGTCCTTTGAGTTTATCAGTTTTGCAGCTGAGTAATTTATCTAGTTCATGGTTTAGATGAATGGTTACTTCTTTGAGTTCCTCATTCTCTGAAGCCTTGCACTTTATAAATCTCTTGAATTAATAGATTTTTAATTTCTCTTGTTAGCCACAGGATTGAATCACTTTTCACTTTGTACTTTTATAAAGGTTATCATTTTGCAACAGTGCATTATTTCTTTAAGTGTTACCTGTCCGCCATTGGAGCTTGCACAACCTTCTCCTAATCAACCATGGCTAATGTTGGTTAATGGTGTGAATATGGAGGGTGACACAGTACAATCTGGTCTAATACCTGAACCTTCTGTATTATAATTCAAGCTTAAAATGTCATGATCAATCAAGATCAAGGAAAAACTGATTAATAACTATTAATCATAAAATAACCAGCTACACTGTATCAGTATCTTTAATTCTCATTTTCTTCTAGTTTTTCTCAGCTTACAGAATAAATTTGTAAATGGAACCAATGATCAAATAGTTGCTCCAAAAACATTCATTACTTTTTATTCCTTGTATTCTGGCACATTAAGAGGAAGACAAGGACAAATGATGATGGAAACAGCAGCCAGAGAACTGGAAATGAATACCAATGAATTGATCCACTTGACCCAAAACAGGAGTGTGTGGGCCATGGCAGTCAAAGCTCAAACTGGGCACGGCACCTGATGATGATGATGGAGGGTTGTCTTAAGCTACTGATGTGTTGGTGGAATGCACTGAAAAATGATGGATGGAGTTTAATCCTAATAAAGTGAGATGATGCATTTTGGGAGTGCGAATGAGGCTAGGACATAAGCCACGAGTGGTAAGGTCTCAGCCGGGAACACAGGTACCTTGGTATGTAAGTCCAAAGACCTTGAAGGTGGTAGCACAGATGGTTAAGGAGACATATGGGATACTGACCTTTAGTTAGAGCAGGGAAGTTTAATTGACACTTGATAAAACGTCGGTCATACGGCCACCAGCCAAGACATGCTCTCTTCTCATTGCTACCATCAGGAAGAAGGTACAGGAGCCTCAGGACCCTCACCACCAGGTTCAGAAACCGTTATTACCCCTCAACCATCAGGGTCTTGAACCAGAGTGGATAACTTCACCCACCTCAATACTGAACTGATTTCACAACTATGGACTCACTTTTAAGGACTCTACAACTCATGTTCTCGATGTTCATTGCTTATTTATTTATTATTAATATTTCTTTTTCTGTATTTGCACAGTTTGTTGTCATTTACGCACTAGTTGTTTATCTGTCGTGTAGTTTTTCTTTGATTCTATTGTGCTTTTTTCTGTTTACTGTGAATGCCTGCAAGAATTGAATCTTCGGGTTGTACATGATATATATGTACCTTAAAAATAAATTTACTTTGAACTTTGAACATTCTGCATAGTGTGGCTAAGAATTGATTGTGATGCATAAGACGCAGTCTAATCAGGAATTGGTTGTCCCTCCAGTTGTATTCCAGCTCTGGAGAAATAGTGACCAGTGCTCTGGAAGCTGTTCATTTTCTGTACCTGAAATTGAAATTTTAATTGAACTCTGAGACTGGCCACAGTCTACCACTTTTGCTATCTATCATCATTCAGAAGGGGGTCTTTGTTCATCGCATTTCAGACCTACAGTTAATCGACCTTACGTTTTCTTGCATTAGCTTCCATTTACTGCAATGTTTTCAGAATTATCATGCATACATGTGTGAAGTTTCCTGGTCTTTCCACTGTTTTGTACCTTTGTGTTTATATGATGTATCAAACTTTCTGGATTGTTAACAAATATGATGAATCATTGATGACCTAACGCAAATCGATGTGGGGTTTCCATCTTGCTAATGAGAGACCCTGCTCTTCTCATTAGCAGTGTGCTGCTGCTCAGTTGGTTTCTGAAGCAGGCCTGTCATTTCCTTTCAGATCTGTGAGTTTCCAAAACAGAACTGATTTGCTACATGCTTCTGGAGAATATATAGTGTGATCGGGAGCATCAGCAATGTTGCTTCCTTAATCCCTAAGTTCCCATCTACCTGATGTGTTGTCCAGAGTTGTTCATGGTGCTTCAATGTGATCTGATCATCAAATAACTCAGCAAAATTATTATTCATTTCCAGATAAGCCACTTTCGCCCAAGTCCCTCAAAGGATTTGAGACACCCTCTGTTACCAAGAATTATTACGGTTTGGTAAGTGCCTTCTTTGTCTCATGAAAGACTGCATGTGACATAATGTTGCTTGTAATTTGTTTTTAAAATGTCTTGTTTGAAATTGGGACTCTTGAACTGAACTATTTTAACTGATACCATTTACTATTTTTATAATTATAACGGGCTCTTCATCAGTCAACAAAAGCCCTTGAGCTCTCACATAGTGATTCTCATCCAAATCTGCATCAAAGCCATTGGGGTCCCACAATGTGATTCTCATCCCACACTCTCGACTCTGCATCAAAGCCCCCTCCTTCCACTCCCTTTGGCTTTATAGCTGCAGGGTCTTGACACAGCTTCCTCAGCAGGAGCTTTCTTTAACATCTGACTGCATAAGTTTTATATAGAGCTCCCATCAGCCCTGCTTTCCACAGAATTGTAATTGTTGGACGTTGGTCAGTATTCAAATCTCTCTCACTGGGCAAAAGGGACAAGGGAGCCAAATCCTCAACAGAACTTGTATTTCTGCCGTGCTTTTCACATTCTTGGCTGTGCAGCTGGTAAATTATGGCCACTGCTGAAGGGTTAGCAGGCAGCACAAAGCAAGATCCCATGCTGATGTAAATTATCATTTATTTTTGCAGCACACACACACACAAAATGTTGGAGGAACTCAGCAAGTCAGGCAGCATCTATAGATGGGAATAAGCAGTAAACATTTCAGGCTGAGACCCTTCATCTCAACTGGAAGGGAAGGAGGAAGAAGCTAACTCTCACCTCTTTTCACATGCCCATCACTGCCCTCTGGTTCCCCCCCTCCTCTTTCTTTCATGGTCCACTAATCTCCCATCAGATTTCTTCTTCAGTGCTTTTACTTTTACCACCCAGCTTCTCACTTAAACCCTGTCCCCCACTCACCTACTGTCCCCCTCACCTGGTCTCACCTATCACCTGCCAGTTTGTACTCCTTCCCCTCCCCCAACCTCTTTTCTGGCTTCTGCTCTTTCCTTTCCAAACCTGATGCAGGGTCTTTACCCAAAACATCGACTGTTTATTCATTTCCATCGATGCCGCCTGGCTTACTGAGTTCCTCCAGCATTTTGTGTGTGTGGCTCAAGATTATCAGCATCTGTGGAATCTCTTGGATTATCATTTGTTTCTGGGCAGTGATCTCAGAGATAGATAATGGTATATCTCATTTATTTAACAATCATTAGTACCTAGGAACCTTTTCTGCCACCTGGGAGACCAGATGGAATGTCAGTTTAATACTTATCTGAAAGATGACACCTATCATACAGCTGTCCCTCAGTGCCTGACAGCTGAGAAATGGAGCTTTGAACCAGCATCTTCTTTATCCCACTACTTTATCATTTCCTGTCAGAGTCACATATGTACAGATATACTTCTGTACCTAGTGTCACTTTATGGATATACAATCAATCTATGTACATAAGCTCTCTTATGTATTTATGAAAGGCCGTGATAGAATGGATATGGAGAGGATGTCTTCTATTATGGGTAGGCCTTGGACCAGAGGGCTCAGCCTTAGAATAGACAAATGTCCATTTAGAACAGTGATGAGGAGGAATTTCTTTAACCAGAGGGTGGCGACTACACCAGGGTCATTACTGACTTTATGACTACACCAGGGTTGTCATAGATTTTATTAAAACGGCTGAGTGTGTCTCCATGAAATCGTTCAGGGCTTTCCCCATTCAGAAGTCCTGGATGAACTATGGAATCTGGAATCAGCTGAGAGTTAGATCAGAGGCATTCAAGTCTGGAAATCAAGACTGTTACAAAAGGTGTAGGTACAATCTCCAGAAAGCAAAGTGGAGATTCTGACTGGACTGGAATCAACGAGTGATGCTCAACAGTGGTGGCAGGGTTTGAATGCCATAACCACCTACAAAGCTAAATCTTGCGACATTGGGGACAGCAGAGCTTCACTTCCAGATGAGCTCAATACTTTCTATGCTCCCTTTGACCACCAGAACTGGGAGGAACCATCACACATCCCCATGTCTCCTGATGATCCTTTGTTCTCAGTATCTGAAGATGATGTGAGTCTGCCTTTAAGAGAGTGAATCCAAGGAAAGCATCTGGTCTGGATGGAGTACCTGACTGAGTACTGAAGACCTGTGCTGGTCAACTGGCTGGTGTATTCACAGATATATTCTACCTCTTGCTTTGGAACTGTGTGGTACCCACCTGCTTCAAGCAGGCTTCAATCATACCGGTGCCCAAGAAGAACATGGTAACCTGTCCAAGTAACTATTACCCAGTAGCACTAATATCCACAGTGATTAAGTGTTTTGAGAAGCTGGTGTTGAAGAATGGTGTCTTGGATCCGCTCCAATTTGCCAGCCAAAGCAACAGATCTTGTTGGCTCTTCTCACAACCCTGGGACATCTGGACAGCAAAGATGCGTACATCAGGATGCTCTTTATCGATTACAGCTTGGCATTTAACATCATTATCTCCTAAAACTAATCAGGAAACTCCAAGACCTGGGCCTCAATACCCACTTGTGCAATTGGATTCTGGATTTTCTCACTGGTAGACCCCAGTCAGTTTGGGTTGACAAAAACATCTCCTCCACAATCTCCAGGAGCACCACAGGAATGTGTACTTGGCTTCGTGCTCTACTTGCTTTACACCTATGACTGTATGGCTAAGTACAGCTCCAACACCACATACAAGTTTGCTGATGACCCCACTGTTGTGGGCTGTATCAAAGGTGGTGATGAATCAGCATACAGGAGGGAGATTGAAAATTTGGCTGAGTGGTGTCATAACAACAACCTCTCAGTCAGTGTCAATAAGAGCTGGGAACTGATTGTAGACTTCAGGTAAGGGAAACCCAAAGTCCATGAGTCAGTAATCATCAGAGGAACAGAGGTGGAGAGGGCCAGTAACTAATTTATTTGGTGGCACTATCTCAGAGGACCTGTCCTGGACCCATCATATAAATATTATTGTCAAGAAAACACAACAGTGTCTCTACTTTCTCAAGAGTCTGCGGAGGTTTGGCATGTCATCAAAAACCTTGGCAAACTTCATTAGATGTGTATTGGAAAATGTGCTGACTGGCTGCATTACATCCTGGTATGGAAACACCAATGCCTTTGAGTAGAAAATTCTACAAAAGGTGGTGGATTCAGCCCAGTACATCACGGGTAAAACCCTCCCAGCTATTGAGCACATCTACATGAAATGTTGCCATAAGAAAGCGGCATCAGTCATCACACATCCTCACCACCCGGCCCATGCTCTTCTTGCTGCTGCCTTCAGCTCCCCAGGACTCGCACCACCAGGTTCAAGAACAGTTACTACTCCTGAATCATCAGGCTCTTGAACAAAAGGGGACAGCTACACTTATTTTAGACTTTGGTATATTGTTATTTCATGCTCATTATTTATTGCTGTTTACTTATATCTGCACTTGCACAGTTTGTTTACAGTTAACAATTCCTGATGTTTACAGTCAATGGTCTATAGATTTGCAAAATATGTATGTGGTGACATGTATGTACTCTAATAATAAATTATACTTTGACTTTGAATCTGTAGAATTCATTGGCACAGACGGACGTGGGGGCCAAGTCTTTGGGTATATTTAAAGCCGATAGCTACAAAGAGAGATGATATTGATGCGATGGGACGTGAGGACCTCAATGCAATAGCTATCACTGAAGAGGTAGTGCAGAGCAAACTTGTGGGCCTGAAGATAGATAAGTCTCCCGCTCCTGATGGAATGCATCTCAACATATTGAAAGAAATGGCAGAAGTTATAGTAGATGTTTTGGTGATAATTCACCAAAATTCTCTGGACCCTAGGCAGGTCCTGGCGGATTGGAAGGTGGCGAATGTCACACCACTGTTCAGAAAAAGATGTAGGCAAAGGGCAGGTAACTATAGGCCAGTTAGTTTTAACATCTGTAGTTGGGAAAGTGCTTGAAGCTATTATTAAAGAAGAAATGGAGGTACAGAACATATAAATGTACAGCACATTACAGGCCCTTTGGCTCACAATGTTGTGCCAGCCATGTAACCTACTCTAGAAATTGCCTAGAATTTCCCTGGTGCATAGCCCTCTATTTTACTATGCTCTATGTACCTATCTAAAAGGCTCTTAAAAGACTCTATTGTATCTGCTTCCACCACCACCGTTGGCAGTGCATTCCACGCACCCACCACGCTCTGTGTGGAAAAACTTACCCCTGACATCTCCTCGGTACCTATTTCCAAGCACCTTAAAATTATGCCCCCTCATGTTAGCCATGTCAGCCCTGGGTAAAAGCCTCTGACTATCCACTCGATCAATGTCCCTCATCATCTTACACACCTCTATCAGTTCGCCTCTCATCCATCGTTACTCCAAGGAGAAAAGGCCAAGATCACTCAACCTATTCTCACAAGGTATGCCCTCCAATCCAGGCAGCATCCTTGTAAATCTCTCTCTATAGTATCCACATCCTTCCTGCAGTGAGGTGACCAGAACTGAACACAGTACTCCAAGTGAGGTCTGACAAAGGTCTTACTTACATAGCTATAAGCATCTGGAAAGAAATGGATCCATCAGGCAGACAGAACTTGGATTCAGCAAAGGCAGGTTCTGTTTGATAAACCTACTGGAGTTCTTTGAGGATATAACGAGTGGATAGAGGGGAACAGATGGACATTATTTACTTCCTTCCAGAAGGTGTTCGATAAGGTGCCGCATAAAAGACTTTCCATAAGATAAGGATGTGTAGATTTGGGGGTGATGTATTAGCATGGATAGAGGATTGGTTAACTAATAGAAGGCAGAGAGTTGGGATACATGGGTGTTACTCTGGTTGCCAATCAGAGGTGAGCAGTGGGCCGCAGGGATCAGTGCTGGGCCTGCAACTGTTCACGATATACGCTAGTGATCTGGAAAAGGGGATCAAGTGTAGTGTATCTAATTTTGCTGATGATACTAAATTGAGTGGAAAAGGAATTTGTGCAGAAGATACGGAGAATCTGCAGAGAGATATAGGTAGGTTAAGTGAGTGGGCAAGGGTCTGGCAGATCGAATACAGTGTTGGCAAATGCGAGGTCATCCATTTTGGAAGGGAAAAAATGAAAGAGCAGATTATTATTTAAATGGTTAAAAAATTGCAGCATGCTGCTCTGCAAAGGGACTTGGGAGTGCATGAATCACAAAAGGCTGGTTTGCAGGTGCAGCAGCCTATCAAGAAGGTAAATGGAATGTTGGTCTTCATTGCTAGAGGGATTGAATCTAAGATCAGGAGGTTATGCTCCAACTGTACAGGGTACTGGGGAGGCTGCACTTGGCATGCAGTTCTGGTCTCCTTACTTGAGAAAAGATGTACTGGCTTTGGAGGCAGGGCCGAGGAGGTTCACCAGGTTGATTCCTGAGATGAGGGGGTTAGACTATGAGGAGAGATTGAGTTGCCTGGGTCTGTAGTTGCTGGAATTCAGAAGAATGAGAGGAGATCTTATAGAAATATATAACATTATGAAAAGGATAGATAAGATAGAGGCAGGAAAGTTGTTTCGACTGGTAGGTGAGTCTAGAGCTATGGGATATATCCTCAAGATTTCGGGGACTAGATTTATGACGGAGATGAGGAGGAACTGCTTTTCCCAGAGAGTGGTGAATCTGTGGAATTCTCTGCCCAATGAAGCAGTGGAGGGTACCTCAGTAAATATATTTAAGATAAGATTGGATAGATTTTTGCATAGTAGGGGAATCAAGGTTTCTTGGGGAAAAGGCTGGTAGGTGGAGATGAGTCCAAGGTCAGAGCAACCGTGACCTTATTGAATGGCGGCACAGGCTCGCTGGGCCAGATGGTCTACTCCTGCCCCTATTTCTTATGTTCAGAGATTGATAGATTCTTGATTAGTCAGGGTGTTAGAGATTATGGGGAGAAAGCAAGGGAATGGGGTTGAGAAGAACAATAAATCGGCCATGATGGAATGGCAGAGCAGTCTTAATGGATTGAATAGTCCAGTCCTGCACCTATATTTTATGGTCTGGAACAATTTTTGTGCTGCATTTGATTCAGAGTGACAATTCTGTTGATCTCCTTTGCACTTGTGTAGCAGAAATGACATGAAACAATCTTGAATCTTTTGACTCGGTAATGAGAGCCCATTGAGCCACGCCAGTACCAAAAGTAATCTGACATTTAATGGAAGTGGGAAGCATGATGTTGTGGTTTTTACAAATAAAATAAAGTGAGGCATCTTATGTTTAAGAAAAACTGTAACACATTTTATTGAACTCCAAAATCTGAACACGAAAGCGTGCTAAAAATCCTTTACGTAATTACATCATCACGTCAGACCAGCCTCTTAAAGTGAAACCCCAACTCATTGTCAGTTATGAATTATGTACATTTCCACTAATTACGTTACCCTACATTGCCCCCCGCCCCCAGAATTCACTACAACCGGCATTGTGAGCCTGTCCAGAGCTTGGTTGAACTGTGCGGCTCAGGTCCTGTGTGCCATGGATAGAGGAACAGCAGCTACCTTTTGCTTGTCCAGAAGTGTGTTAACATGCTCATGGTCATGTCGTGACGTCAGGGGCATGATAATGGCATCCTCCAAGTATTGGTGGGCCAGTTCAAGACGATCTACGAAAATATGTTCAAGTTTACCCCTCACATCTATGATAAAAGTCTTTTCTCCTCGTTCCAAGACACAGAATGGGCCATTCTAAGGGTGCCTAAGGGGATGTTGGTGAGCACTATGGTGGACTAAAACCAAAGAGGCTGAATGTAGGTCAACAGGAATCCAGCAATGCTGTATGCCATGATCGGAGCTCGGAACAGGTGAAAAGGAATTGGATTTACTGAGGAGAGTGGAATTCTGTTGAGAGGCTGACCAGGTGATCATGGCAGGCCCACAACTGCTTTTCAGTAAGCCTGGACCTCTGGGTCAGTAGCTTGGTTGGCTGCCAGACTGGCATAGTCAGCCCCTGTGTGTCTGGACTCAACGGCTGGCTCTGAGAGGCAATCAGCTATGGCGTTATTTTTCCCCTGGATACGTTGTATATTGGTTGTGAACTCCTATGTAGGCCAGGTGGTGTTGCTGCCATGCAGACCAAGGGTCTGATATTTTGGCCATCACGTGCACAAGGGATTTGTGGTCAATCAACATTGTGAAATGGCGACCCTCTAGCAGATGGTGTCTACTTTTGTAAATGTTGGAGGCTGCGCTCATTCGGACAAGTGGAGACTATTCCACACATAGAGGGTGGAGGAGTGCTGCAGTATGTGAGGATAGTCGCTTGCCAAAGGATAACCAGTCTTGGACTTGTTCATTGCATTGAAATGATTGTTTTTGTTGAAGAGTAGGAAGTATATTCTGTGATTACAGGCTACGCTGGAGTCCAGCATACCTGCCCTCACAGTTGCACAACTAGGATGTCTTCTCCTTTTGGCTGTAATTTCTGTCACAAGTCCTGTGAACCTGCACAGTTATTTACAGGTAGATTGAGGCACGTCTCATAATTGCTTCACGTGCAGTACAGAATGGTTTGTATTATATGTTATCAAGAGATTTAAAATAATGCTAATTTTTGAGGAGAGAGAATAGTGTGATTTGTACGAAGTACAGTTGGTTCTGGTTAATTGGTCCATTGACTAATCTGGACAGCCACTTATTTGGGACAACTCTTCAACTAATCAGAAATATAGCCGAGATTCTCTTTGTTTATTTGGGACACTATGCCACTTAATTGAGATATGAGACTTGGTGAACTGTTTCTAAGTAGCTTCAGTCGCATGCACATGTAGCTGTTAGACCCTACACCACGCTTAGAGCAAACAATTTTTAAATAGTGTCAGTTGCACGTGTTTGTGTTTTGTCCCTGATAGTTGGTGAGAAATAAGTAGTAAGACAATTCGGAACTGTATTGCTCACTACGGTTTCAAGCATTCAGGCTTGGAGTTATCAGAAAAGACTGGGAGTGAAAATGAAGCAACACACATCAAAGTTGCTGGTGAACGCAGCAGGCCAGGCAGCATCTCTAGGAAGAGGTACAGTCGACGTTTCAGGCCGAGACCCTTCGTCAGGACTAACGTAAGGAAGAGTGAGTAAGGGATTTGAAAGTGGGAGGGGGAGGGGGAGATCCAAAATGATAGGAGAAGACAGGAGGGGGGGGGGGGGATAGAGCCAAGAGCTGGACAGGTGATTGGCAAAAGGGGATACGAGAGGATCATGGGACAGGAGGTCCGGGAAGAAAGACAAGGGTGGGGGGACCCAGAGGATGGACAAGGGGTATATTCAGAGGGACAGAGGGAGAAAAAGGGGAGTGAGAGAAAGAATGTGTGCATAAAAATAAGTAACAGATGGGGTACGAGGGGGGAGGTGGGGCACTAGCGGAAGTTAGAGAAGTCGATGTTCATGCCATCAGGTTGGAGGCTACCCAGTCGGAATATAAGGTGTTGTTCCTCCAACCTGAGTGTGGCTTCATCTTTACAGTAGAGGAGGCCGTGGATAGACATGTCAGAATGAGAATGGGATGTGGAATTAAAATGTGTGGCCACTGGGAGATCCTGCTTTCTCTGGCGGACAGAGCGTAGGTGTTCAGCAAAACGATCTCCCAGTCTGCGTCGGGTCTCGCCAATATATAAAAGGCCACATCGGGAGCACCGGACGCAGAATATCACCCCAGCCGACTCACAGGTGAAATGTTGCCTCACCTGGAAGGACTGTTTGGGGCCCTGAATGGTGGTAAGGGAGGAAGTGTAAGGGCATGTGTAGCACTTGTTCCACTTACACGGATAAGTGCCAGGAGGGAGATCAGTGGGGAGGGAGGGGGGGACGAATGGACAAGGGAGTCGCGTAGGGAGCGATCCCTGCGGAATGCAGGGGGGGGGGGGAGGGAAAAATGTGCTTAGTGGTGGGATCCCGCTGGAGGTGGCGGAAGTTACGGAGAATAATATTTTGGACCCGGAGGCTGGTGGGGTGGTAGGTGAGGACCAGGGGAACCCTATTCCTAGTGAGGTGGCGGGAGGATGGAGTGAGAGCAGATGTACATGAAATGGGGGAGATGCGTTTAAGAGCAGAGTTGATAGTGGAGGAAGGGAAGCCCCTTTCTTTAAAAAAGGAAGACATCTCCCTCGTCCTAGAATGAAAAGCCTCATCCTGAGAGCAGATGCGGCGGAGACGGAGGAATTGCGAGAAGGGGATGGCGTTTTTGCAAGAGACAGGGTGAGAAGAGGAATAGTCCAGATAGCTGTGAGAGTCAGTAGGCTTATAGAAGACATCAGTGGATAAGCTGTCTCCAGAGACAGAGAGAGAAAGATCCAGAAAGGGGAGGGAGGTGTCGGAAATGGACCAGGTAAACTTGAGGGCAAGGTGAAAGTTGGAGGCAAAGTTAATAAAGTCAACGAGCTCAGCATGCGTGCAGGAAGCAGCGCCAATGCAGTCGTCGATGTAGCGAAGGAAAAGCAGGGGACAGATACCAGAATAGGCACGGAACATAGATTGTTCCACAAAGCCAACAAAAAGGCAGGCATAGCTAGGACCCATACGGGTGCCCATAGCTACACCTTTAGTTTGGAGGAGGTGGGAGGAGCCAAAGGAGAAATTATTAAGAGTAAGGACTAATTCCGCTAGACAGAGCAGAGTGGTGGTAGAGGGGAACTGATTAGGTCTGGAATCCAAAAAGAAGCGTAGAGCTTTGAGACCTTCCTGATGGGGGATGGAAGTATATAGGGACTGGACATCCATGGTGAAAATAAAGCGGTGGGGGCCAGGCAACACTTCACCTGTGAGTCAGCTGGGGTGATACACCATTCAGGGCTCCAAACAGTCCTTCCAGGTGAGGCAACACTTCACCTGTGAGTCGGCTGGGGTGATATACTGCGTCCGGTGCTCCCGATGTGGCCTTTTATATATTGGCGAGACCCGACGCAGACTGGGAGACCGCTTTGCTGAACATCTACGCTCTGTCCGCCAGAGAAAGCAGGATCTCCCAGTGGCCACACATTTTAATTCCACATCCCATTCCCATTCTGACATGTCTATCCATGGCCTCCTCTACTGTAAAGATGAAGCCACACTCAGGTTGGAGGAACAACACCTTATATTCCGTCTGGGTAGCCTCCAACCTGATGGCATGAACATCGACGTCTCTAACTTCTGCTAATACCCCACCTCCCCCTTGTACCCCATCTGTTACTTATTTTTATACACACATTCTTTCTCTCACTCTCCTTTTTCTCCCTCTGTCCCTCTGAATATACCCCTTGCCCATCCTCTGGGTCCCCCCCCCCCGCCCCTCCACTCCTTGTCTTTCTTCCCGGACCTCCTGTCCCATGATCCTCTCGTATCCCCTTTTGCCTATCACCTGTCCAGCTCTTGGCTCCATCCCTCCCCCTCCTGTCTTCTCCTATCATTTTGGATCTCCCCCTCCCCCTCCAACTTTCGAATCCCTTACTCACTCTTCCTTCAGTTAGTCCTGATGAAGAGTCTCAGCCTGAAACGTCGACTGCACCTCTTCCTAGAGATGCTGCCTGGCCTGCTGCGTTCACCAGCAACTTTTATGTGTGTTGCTTGAATTTCCAGCATCTGCAGAATTCCTGTTGTTTGGAGTGAAAATGAACTGGTTTCACACTTCATCAAGTTAGGAATTATGAAGAATTTGAAGGTAACAACAATCATCTTGTATGTTACAATGAAGATCTGGAGGGTGCAATCATCGAAAGCATTGTATGAAGGCAATCTAATATCTGCACTTGATCTCTGCTAATTTGTTGCTCAGTTAAACGGTAGTTTGTCATTTTTATACATTTTTAATTATTTTCGTGAAACTTTGGCTAAATTGCAGCAGCCGCATATTTGGCCAAAAAGTACTGATCCCAATTAACCAGAATCCATTGTATTTGCTAAGTGATAGGGAAAGAACAGGATGGTGGAATTAATTGAGAAGCTCTTTCTTAGGGTTTGTATGAGAGATTCTATGCTGGGAAAATTTTAAAGATAAGGAATAGCTTTATATGTCACATGTGCATTGAAACATCCAGTGAAATGCGTCTTTTGCGTCAAATCAGCTGAGTGAGGATTGTACTGTGTGAAGCCACAAGTGTCTCCATGCTTCTGGCGCCAACATAGCATGCCTAGAGTTCTACATTTCTAGAATGCGGGAAGAAACCAGAGCACCCAGTGGAAACCCATGTTGTCAAAAGGAAAATGTTCAAACTCCTTACAGATAGTGACAAGAATCGAACCTCGACCTTACAGCTGGCGCTGTAGAGCATTGTGGCAATCGTGCTAAAATGCCACACTTTTTTATGTTAATAAAGCTTCACTTTGTTTGGATATGCTGATTAATTAAGATGTAACAGATTCCTTCAATTTACAAAGTAGGTACAGATGAGTAACTTCAAGCATAATGAAATCTGCTCAGATCTTTACGGCGTGCTTATATTATTGGATATTTTGTTATTGGAGAGAGTACAGAGGTGGTTCATGAGGATAACTCCAGGAATGAAGGGGTTAACATATGAGGTGCATTTGGCAGCCTTGGGCCTGTACTCACTGGAATTTAGAAGAATGCATGGGGATCTCAGTGAAACCTGCTGATTGCTGAGGGGATTAGACAGGGTAGATGTGGAGAGGATGTCTCCTCTGGTAGGGGTATCTAGAACTAGAGGGCACAGCCTCAAAATTGAGGTGCAACCATTTAGGACAGAAGTAAGAGGAATTTTTTTTAGTTAATGAGTGGTGAATCTGTGGAATGCTCTGCCACAGACTGCGGTGGGGGTCGAGTCCGTGGGTATATTTAAAACGGAAGTTGAAAGAGTCCTGATTGGTGGGGCATCAAGAGATTTGGTGAGAGAGCAGGTGAATGGGTTTGAATGGGATCCGGGATCAGCCATAATGAAACGGCAGAGCAGACACGGGTGGGTTGAATTGCCTATTTCTGCTCCCATGCCTTATGGGTTTATGTTCTTACTATTGACGTGGTAAATATTCTTTTCTTTCCCCAAAGGTTATCCAGAATATTTTGGACAATGAACGTGATTATGCGAAGGAGCTGCAGGTTCTGCTCAGCACGTACTTGCGATCACTGCAGGCTAATGACAAGTTAGTATCTGAGTTCGTGCAGAGTCCTGGTCACCCCATATGTTACTGCTCCCTAAACTGCACCATCCATTCTCTCAGTATTCAATTCTGACTTCAGGACTTTAATTGCCCATTATTGCTACCGGGGCATTAGTTACCAACACCCATTGGCTGTCTTTCCCCAGTGTGTTTTTAAAGTCAACCTCAGCTGACAGGGATCTGCCTTAATGTCTTCAGATGTGACGAAACATAAGACTGACTGTAGTCACCTTGTTAACTTGCAGGCTGAGTTGGTAGTAAAGAAAGCAAGTGTAATGTTAGCATTCGTTTTGAGAGGAATGGAATATAAAACCAAGGATGTAATAATGAGACTTTACAAAGTTGCTTAGACCACATTATGAGTATTATGTGTAGTTCTGGACTGCATAACTAAAAAAGGATTGCATTGGAGACAGTCCAGAGCATATTCACGAGAATGACCACGGAAATGAAAGGATTAATGTATGAGAAGCGTTTGATGGCTCTGCGCCTCAACTTGCTTGAGTTAAGAAGAATGGTGTGGAATCTCATTGAAAACTATTGAATATTGAAAGGCCGAGATAGATTGGATGTAGAGAGTGTATTTCCTACAGTGAGGGAGTCTGGGACCAAAGGGCAAAGCCTCAAATAAAAGGACAGTCCTTTAAAACAGAGATGAGGAGGAATTTCTTTAGCCAGAGGGTGGTGAATCTGTGGAATTCATTGCTACAGATGGATGCCCTTTCTTTCTTCCCCTGCTTTACAGGTTATCTGCAGCAGACATTATGGCATTGAAAGGGAATCTGGAAGAAATCTGCTCATTTCAGCAAAGCCTTTGCCAGACTCTGGAAGAATGTGCAAAGTAAGTGGGAAGTTTACTTTTTCACTGAAGTGTGTGACTTGTCCTTGAACCTGTTGGGAATACGAGTCTGTGTGTTTGTGTTGTCCTCAGTTTACCACCAGTAGTGGTTCTACTGGAAGTTCCTGGCGGCCTCACCCTACTACCAGAATGTGCTCCTCAGCTGGTTCATCCGCCCTGCTCACCCTGGGCCATGTAATAAACTGATCCACATGAACAGTATGCGAGATAAACTTATTCCAGTACACATGACAGTAATAAGTTGATATCCATCCCTCATCTAGCAGCTCCAAAGACCAAATACATCATTAAATGTAAGGAAAGATTGAATAAGTTGGGACTTGGAACGTAGAAGATTGAGAGGAGATTTGATAGAGATATACAAAATTATGAGGGGTACAGATAAGGTAAGTGCGAACAGACTTTCCACTGAGGTTGGGCCGGACTACAACTAGTGGTCATGAGTTAAGGGTGAAAGGTGAAAAGTTTAAGGGGACCATGAGGGGAAACTTCACTCAGAGGGTCGTGAAAGTGGAATAAGCTGCTGACGCAAGTGCTGCATGCAGGCTGGGTTTTAACGTTGAAGAGAAGTTTGGATAGGTACATGGATGGCAGGGGTATGGAGGGCCATGGTCCCAGTGCAGATCAATTGGAGTAGATAGGTGGCACGGACTAGATGGACCAAAAGGCCTGTTTCTCTGCTGAACTTTTCTATGGCTCTATTTAATAAACGTGTTTAGTTCTAACTGCTAATGTAGTGATCAGCATGATGCTGTTACAGCTCGGGGCATCAGAGTTTGGAGTTCAGTCCTGGCGTCCTCTGTCAGCAAACTTGTATGTCCTTTCCACGTGCATGTGGGTACTCTGGTTTACTGCCATTGATCAACGCCGTACCATTTAATAGGTTAATTAGTCATTTTAAATTTCCCGTCATTAGGCTTGGGTTAAATCAGTCGGTTACCGAGCAACACTGCTCGAAGAGCCGGAAGGGGCCTGATCTACACTGTATCTCTAAAGAAAAAACAACTCACATAGTCAGATGGCTAGGAACTCAACTGAATGTTTTATAAACACATAACCAGCTCTTACAAATTCTGAATATAGGAGTGCAGGAAATGGTGCAAATCAGCTGAAGTTCATCAGTTACCAACTCGAAACACTGACCCATTCCAGCAGCAGCCAGTGTTCACATTGGTTTGTTATGGAGTCTATGACAGACCCTTGTGACATGGAGAAAGTTGATCAGGGCAGTAACATGCCCGAATATGAGCAAGGTGCTGGAGCTCTTTCACAACCAGGTTTATCAGATTATGAGAGGCATGGATAGAGTAGACAGATAATATCTTTTACCAGGGTTGAAATATCTCATACCAGAGGGCATGCATTTAAGGTAGGAAGAGGTAATTTCAAAGGGGATGTGAGGGGCAAGTTTTTTTTTTACTCAGAGTGGTGGGCATCTGGAATGTACTGCATGGGGAGGTGGTAGAGGCAGATACATTTGGGACTTTTCAGAGATGTTTAGATAAGCACACTAATGTAAGGAAAATGGTAAGATATGAGCATTGTGTAGGCAGATGAGATTAGTTTATTTGGCTATAAGATTACCAATTATTTGGTTTTGGCACAACATTCTGGGCCAAAGGACCTGTTCCTGTACTGTACTGTTTTTTGTTGTCTGTTAACCAGGGGTCCAGAGTCACAGCTCAGGAGATACTCTGGCCAATTATGCCAATGCCGGCTCCCTGAAGGAACAATCCAGATCTTCCCATTTCTTTGTTGCTTCCCCATTACCACCTCTCCAGCATTGTTTTTCAGTGTTCTGGTATCTACTCTTACCTCTCTTTTACACTTTATACATCAAAACTTTTGATATCCAATTTAATATTTTTAGCTAACTTACTCACAGTATGTATACAGGCCGATCAGGGGGAATGCCATATTAGATCTAGTACTAGGTAATGGACCGGGTCAGGTCACATATCTCTCAGTGGGTGAGCATCTGGGGGACAATGACCACTGCTCCCTGCCTTTATAATTATCATGGAAAAGGATAGAATCAAAGAGGACAGGAAAATTTTTAATTGGGGAAAGGCAAATTATGAGGCTATAAGGCTAGAACTTGCGGATTGGGATGATGTTTTTGCAGGGAAATGTACTATGGACATGTAGTCGTTGTTTAGAGATCTCTTGCGGGATGTAAGGGATAAATTTGTCCCGGTGAGGAGGATAAAGAATGGTAGGGTGAAGGAACCATGGGTGACAAGTGAGGTGGAAAATCTAGTCAGGTGGAAGAAGGCAGCATACATGAGGTTTAGGAAGCAGGGATCAGATGGGTCTATTGAGGAATATAGGGAAGCAAGAAAGGAGCTTAAGAAGGGGCTGAGAAGAGCAAGAAGGGGGCATGAGAAGGCCTTGGTGAAAAGGGTAAAGGAAAACCCCAGGGTATTCTTCAATTATGTGAAGAAAAAAAAGATGACAGGAGTGAAGGTAGGACCGATTAGAGATAAAGGTGGGAAGATATGCCTGGAGGCTGTGGAAGTGAGCGAGGTCCTCAATGAATACTTCTGTTTGATATTCACCAATGAGAGGGAACTTGATGATGGTGAGGACAATATGAGTGAGGTTGATGTTCTGGAGCATGTTGATATTAAGGGAGAGGAGGTGTTGGAGTTGTTAAAATACATTAGGACAGATAAGTCCCCAGGGCCTGACGGAATATTCCCCAGGCTGCTCCACGAGGCGAGAGAAGAGATTGCTGAGCCTCTAGCTAGGATCTTTATGTCCTCGTTGTCCATGGGAATGGTACTGGAGGATTGGAGGGAGGCGAATGTTGTTCCCTTGTTCAAAAAAGGTAGTAGGGGTAGTCCGGGTAATTATAGACCAGTGAGCCTTACATCTGTGGTGGGAAAGCTGTTGGAAAAGGTTCTTGGAGATAGGATCTGTAGGCATTTAGAGAATCATGGTCTAATCAGGGACAGTCAGCATGGCTTTGTGAAGGGCAGATCGTGTCTAACAAGCCTGATAGAGTTCTTTGAGGAGGTGACCAGGCATATAGATGAGGGTAGTGCAGTGGATGTGATCTATATGGATTTTAGTAAGGCATTTGACAAGGTTCCACACAGTAGGCTTATTCAGAAATTTGGAAGGCATGGGATCCAGGGAAGTTTGGCCAGATGGATTCAGAATTGGCTTGCCTGCAGAAGGCAGAGGGTGGTGGTGGAGGGAGTACATTCAGATTGGAGGATTGTGACTAGTGGTGTCCCACAAGGATCTGTTCTGGGACCTCTACTTTTCGTGATTTTTGTTAACAACCTGGATGTGGGGGTAGAAGGGTGGGTTGGCAATTTGCAGATGACACAAAGGTTGGTGGTGTTGTAGATAGTGTAGAGGATTGTCAAAGATTGCAGAGAGACATTGATAGGATGCAGAAGTGGGCTGAGAGGTGGCAGATGGAGTTCAACCCGGAGAAGTGTGAGGTGGTACACTTTGGAAGGACAAACTCCAAGGCAGAGTACAAAGTAAATGGCAGGATACTTGGTAGTGTGGAGGAGCAGAGGTATCTCGGGGTATATGTCCACAGATCCCTGAAAGTTGCCTCACAGGTGGGTAGGGTAGTTAAGAAAGCTTATGGGCTTTCATAAGTTGAGGTATAGAGTTTAAGAATCGCGATGTAATGATGCAGCTCTATAAAACTCTGGTTAGGCCACACTTGGAGTACTGTGTTCAGTTCTGGTCACCTCACTATAGGAAGGATGTGGAAGCATTGGAAAGGGTACAGAGGAGATTTACCAGGATACTGCCTGGTTTAGAAAGTATGCATTATGATCAGAGGTTAAGGGAGCTAGGGCTTTACTCTTTGGAGAGAAGGAGGATGAGAGGAGACATGATAGAGGTGTACAAGATAATAAGAGGAATAGATAGAGTGGATAGCCAGCGCCTCTTCCCCAGGGCACCACTGCTCAATACAAGAGGACATGGCTTTAAGGTAAGGGGTGGGAAGTTCAAGGGGGATATTAGAGGAAGGTTTTTTACTCAGAGAGTGGTTGGTGTGTGAAATGCACTGCCTGAGTCAGTGGTGGAGGCAGATACACTAGTGAAGTTTAAGAGGCTACTAGACAGGTATATGGAGGAATCTAAGGTGGGGGCTTATATGGGAGACAGGGTTTGAGGGTCGGCACAACATTGTGGGCCGAAGGGCCTGTACTGTGCTGTACTATTCTATGTTCTATGTTACCTTCGTATTCCATCTTTTCCTTCTTTTGACTTTAGTTGTCTTCTGTTGCTTTTAAATAGCCTTCCTGTTCACTAACTTCTCACTAATTTTTTGCAATATTATACGCTCTCCCTTTGGCTTTTATGTTGGCTTTGACTTCGCTTATCAAGCATGGCTGTGTCATCCTGCCTTTAAAATACTTCTTCTTTGGGATGTATCCATCCTGTGCCTTTCGAATTGCTCCCAGAAACTCCAGCCATTGGTGCTCTGCCATCATCCTTGCTAGTGTTCCCTTCCAATCAGTGTTGGCCAACAACTCTGTAATTCCCCTTACCCTGCTCTAATACTGATACAACTGACTTTAACTTCTCCTTCTCGAATTACAGGGTGAATTCTCTCATATTATGATCACTGGCTCCTAAGGATTCCTTCAACTTAAGCAAATTTGGTTCATTATACAATGCACAATCCAGAATTTCCTTTCCCTTAGTGAGTTCAACTTCAACCTGCTAAAAAAGCCATCGCATAGGGATTCTACAAATTTCCACTCTTGGGATCCAGCACTAACCTGATTTTCCCAATCTACCTGCACAATGAAATCCCCCATGCCTATCGTAACACTGTCCTTTTGACATGCATTTTTTAAAATCTCTCGTAATTTGTAGGCCACATTTTGGCAACTGTTCGGAGGTCTGTATATAACTCCCATTAGGGTTTTTTAATCCTTGCAGTTTCTCAACTCTACTCACAAGCATTCTACATCTTCTGATCCTATGTCACCTGTTTCTAAGAATTTGATTTAGTTTATTACCAACAGAGCTATGCTACCCCCTCTGCCTACCTGCCTAGTCTTTCGATAGAATGTGTATCCTTGGACGTTAAGCTCCCAGCTATAATCTTCTTTCTGACATATCATACCTGTGTTAATCTCTAACCACGCTACAAGATCACCTACCTTATTCAAATATAACACCTTCAGTCTTGTATTCATCACCCTTTTCGATTTTAGCCCCTGTTATACTTTAACTCATCCCACTTATTGCAATTTTGCTCCATTATCTGCCTGTCTTTCCTCACAGTCTCCCTACACACTGCATGTGGTTGTATACCAACTGTCCCATGCGTTCCTGCCCCCCCCACCACCAACAAATTAGATAAAACCCTTCTCAACAGCTCGAGGAAACCTTCTGTCTCCCTCGGGTTCAGGTGTAACCTGTCCTTTTTTCCACAGGTCATACCTTACCCAGAAGAGATCCTAATGATCCAGAAATCTGAAACCCTGTCCCCAGCACCAATTCGTCTGCCAGATCATCTATTCTTACCCTCACTGCCGTGTGGCACAGGCAGTAGTTCAGAGGTTGCTATCCTGGAGGTCCCAGGTCCTGCTTTTCATCTTTTTACCTTACTTCCTGTATTCTTCCCTCAGGAGCTCTTACCTCTTCCTACATATGTCATGGGTACCAATACGTACCAAGACTTCTAGCCGTTCCGCCTCCCCCTTTAGCCGTTCAGCCTCCCTCAATTTGAGGCATCCCTGACCTTGGTACCTGGAGGCAACATACCATCTGGATGTCTCCTTCATGTCCACAGAATCTGTATTCTTCTGCTTTAATGATGGAATCCCCTATCACTGCTACAGTTGTCATCACCCCCCTTCCCGTCTGAATTACAGAGATAGACTATGCCAGAGATCAGGTGGCTACAGCTTCCCCTGTTTCCCCCCAACAGTATCCAAAGTGGTATACTTATTATTGAGGGGAATGGCCTCAGGGGTACTCTGCACTGGCTGCCTATTACCTTTCCCTCTACTGACAGTCACCTGCTTCCCACAACTTCGGGGTGACTACCTCCGTAGCTCCTCTGTATCACCTCTTCATTTTCCCATCTGAGCCAAAGATCATCGAGCTGCAGCTCCAGTTCCTTAATGTGGACACATGGGCCCTAAGGAGCTGCAGTTCGGTGCAGATGTAGTTATCAGGGAGACAGGAGATCTCCCCGAGTTTCCACATCTCAAACAAGTAATTCTGGACCCATTCCCAATTTACTAGCTATGTACTGACAGGAAAAAAAGACTTGTTAGAAGCTTACTTAGAACCTGCATCTGTACTTGCTCAAGCCGATTCTTGCCTAAGCCTGTTGAGCCAAAGCCTGACCACTCTAACACTGTACCACTACAACACAGGCCACTGCACTTACACCTTGCTTCTTTTTATTGGCCCCTGCTGGATGTTGAAAAGATTGTTATGATTGCAGCCTGACAAAAAGTCCTGAAAGCACCCAAGGTCTTTTTAAACCTCATGTTGCATCAATAATGAATGACCTCTCATGTTGATTGCAGCCCACTGACTTTCTTTAAGTGTTGACTTTTGTGGTCTGTAATGATAGTGAGGATAAAGCAAGGAAGGCACGGAGTTTCCTTTTGAGATGGATGATTCAAGTTCAAATTTATTGTCATCCGACTGTACATACATACAACCAAGCATAACAATACTCCACAGTGCACCCACAAAACATGTACACAGGCAGCACAGAAACCAAAATATTATCTTAAGTAAAATATAATTTAAAATGTAAGTAGTGAAGCATAGCACCAGTAAATAGCTCTCTGTCCTCGTGATGAGATTGTCATGGTGACGGGGGTATTCATTAGTCTCACAGCCTGAGGGAAGAAGCTGTTACCCAGTCTGACAGGCCTAGTTCGGATGCTCCTGTACCTGCTTCCTGATGGAGTGGATCAAAGAGATTGTGGGAAGGGTGACAGTCCTAGTCCTGATGCTGCTGTACCTCCTTCCTGATGGTAGTGGGTCAGAGAGACTGTGGGATGGGTGGTAGGGTCCACAACAATGCTTCAGGCCCTTCCAACAGGGGGATAGGAGACCCTGGTGATTCTCTTGGCTTTTGCTATCCTCCGTAGGGGCTTGTGGTCTGATGCCTTGCAGTTTTTATACTTTAGTACGTAGGATTTGGAGCCATCTGTTGGGAAATCCATCAGAATTCTTTGGCTTTCAGTATGGCCTTTGTGCTGCTGAATAAGGCAGGATTTAATTCACTTACAATTTACACGTAAGGGTTGTAAGCTGATAGAATGTGCGGCTTACTGGAGTTCAGCACTGTCTGTGGAACGGTGCCTGAGGGAGAGGTTTCCACGAGCAGAGAGGGGACACACAGTGAATGACTGACAGCTTCCTGTTGCAGAACTTGACAGTCATGTGTTCAGCTTTGTATTGTTTGTTTCAGCATGAGCAATTAGTAACACATTTGCTGTGCACATCTGTACAAGCTTCTGAAATTACAAACACCAGATTCTGCAGATGGCAAAATCCAAAGTGTCACATACAAAAAGCTGCAGTTGCTAGCAGCATCTATGGAAATTAATAAACAGTCAACGTTTTGGACAGAGGTTCTTCGTCAGGTACGGAAAGGAAGGGGGAATGCAAAATATGTCTTTCCTCTTCCTTCCTAGTCCTGATGAAGAGTCTTGACCGAGAGCTTCTGAAATCAGTTGTTTTTCTTCCTCCTGAGCTACTGGCCATTATGTGTAAAGCAAGCAACTTTATCGAGGTTTAACACCTAACTTTAGCACCTAACTCCCTGAACTCCCTGAACTCCCTATGCAGAACCTCATCACTCCTTCTACCCATGTTATTGCTACCTATAAGGACCACGACCTCCAGCTGTTCACCCTCCCACTTGAGAATGCTGAGGAATCTATCCTAGATGTCCTGGACCCTGGCACCTGGAAGGCATCTCGTTCTCGCCCGCAGAACTACTTGTTTGTTCCCCTGAATAATGAATCCCTAATCACCACAGCGTGCCTCTTCTCCCCTTTCCCTTCTAGCTCACAGGGCCCAACAGTGTCAGAGACCCGGCCCCTGTTACTTTCCTCTCCTAGGTCATGCCCCCCTCCCCCCCAACAGTATCCACAGTGAAATACCTGTTGTTATTGTTGAGGGAGATGGTCATTAGGTCCTCTGCACTGACTCCTTAACCCCCTTTCCCTTCCTGACTGTCGCCCAATTTCTTGTGTCCTGCACCTTGGGTGTAACTGCCTCTCTATATGTCCTATCTATCACCCCTTCAACCTCCCAAATGATCTGCAGTTTATCCAGTTCCAGCTCTGATTCCTTAACGCAGATGGTTAGAAGCTGCAAACAACAGAAAATCTGCAGATGCTAGAAATTTGAGCAACACACAAAATGCTGGAGGAACTCAGCAGGCCAGGCAGCATCCGATGGAAAAAAATGCAGTCGACGTTTTGGGCCGAAATCCTTCAGCAGGAATCATAGAAACATAGAAAACCTACAGCACAATACAGGCCCCTTGGCCCACAAAGCTGTGCCGAACATGTACTTACTTGAGAAATTACCTAGGGTTACCCATAGCCCTCTATTTTTCTGAGCTCCATGTACCTGTCCAGGAGTCTCTTAAAAGACCCTATCGTATCCACCTCCACCACCGCTGCTGGCAGCCCATTCCAAGCACTCACCACTCTGCGTAAAAAAACTTGTCCCTGACATCTCCTCTGTACTTACTTCCAAGCACCTTAAAACTGTGCCCTCTCATGCGAGCCATTTCAGCCCTGGGAAAAAGCCTCTGACTATCCACACGATCAATGCCTCTCATCATCTTATCCACCTCGATCAGGTCACCTCTCATCCTCGTCCTTCCAAGGAAAAAAGGCCGAGTTCACTCAACCTATTCTCATAAGGTATGCTCCCCAATCCAGGCAACACCCTTATAAATCTCCTCTGCACCCTTTCTATGGTTGCTACATCCTTCCTGTAGTGAGGCGACCAGAACTGAGCACAGTACTTCAAGTGGGGTCTAACTAGTGTCCTATATAACTGCAACATTACCTCTTGGCTCCTAAATTCATTCCCACGATTGACGAAGGCCAATGCACCATATGCTTTCTTAAGCACAGAGTCGACCTGTGTAGCAGCTCTGAGTGTCCTATGGACTCAGGCCTCAAAATCCCTCTGATCCTCCACACTGCCACGAGTCTTACCATTAATACTATTTTCTGTCATCTTATTTGACCTACCAAAATGATCCACCTTACACACTTATCTGGGTTGAACTCAATTTACCACTTCTCAGCCCAGTTTTGTATCCTATCAATGTCTCGCTGTAACCTCTGACAGCCCTCCAGACTATCCACAACACCTCCAACCTTTGTGTCATCAGCAAATTTACTAACACATCCCTCCACTTCTTCATCCAGGACATTTATAAAAATCATGAAGAGTAGGTGTCCCAGAACAGATCCCTGAGGCACACCACTGGTGACCGACCTCCATATAGAATATGACCCGTCTACAACCACTCTTTTCCTTCTGTGGGCAAGCCAGTTCTGGATCCACAAAGCAATGTCCCCTTGGATCCCATGACTCCCTACTTTCTCAATAAGCCTTGCATGGGGTACGTTATCAAATGCCTTGCTGAAATCCATACACACTACATCTACTGCTCTACCATCATCAATGTATTAATCACATCCTCAAAAAATTCAATCAGGCTCGTAAGGCACGATCTGCCTTTGACAAAGCCATGCTGACTATTCCTAATCATATTATGCCTCTCCAAATGTTCATAAATCCTGCCTCTCAGGATCTTCTCCATCAACTTACCAACCACTGAAGTAAGACTCACTGGTCTGTAATTTCCTGGTCTATGTCTACTCCCCTTCTTGAATAAAGGAACAACATCTGCAACCCTCCAATCCTTCAGAACCTCTCCCGTCCCCATTGATGATGCAAATATCATCGCCAGAGGCCTAACCATCTCCTCCCTCGCCTCCCACAGTAGCCTGGGGTACATCTCGTCCGGTCCCGGTGACTTATCCAACTTGATGCTTTCTAAAAACTCCTGCACATCCTCTTTCTTAATATCTACATGCTCAAGCTTTTCAGTCCACTGTAAATCATCCCTACAATTGCCAAGATCCTTTTCCGTAGTGAATACTGAAGCAAAGTAGACACAAAGTTCCATACACACTTTTCCACTGTCATACTTGATTGATCCTATTTTCTCACGTCTTATCCTCTTGCTCTTCACATACTTGTAGAATGCCTTGGGGTTTCGCTTAATCCTGTCCGCCAAGGCCGTCTCATGGCCCCTTCTGGCTCACCTAATTTCTTTCTTAAGCTCCTTCCTGCTAGTCTTATAATCTTCTAGATCTCTATCATTACTAGCTTTTTGAACCTTTCGTAAGCTCTTCTTTTCTTCTTGACTAGATTTACAACAGTCTTTGTACACCATGGTTCCTGTACCCTACCATCCTTTCCCTGTCTCATTGGAACGTACCTATGAAGAACTCCACGCAAATCTCCCCTGAACATTTGCCACATTTCTTCCGTACATTTGTGAGAACATCTGTTCCCAATTTATGCTTCCAAGTTCCTGCCTGATAGCATATTTCCCCTTACTCTAATTAAACGCTTTCCTAACTTGTCTGTTCCTATCCCTCTCCAGTGCTATGGTAAAGGAGATAGAATTGTGATCACTATCTCCAAAATGTTCTCCCACTGAGAGACCTGACACCTGACCAGGTTCATTTCCCAATACCAGATCAAGTACAACCTGGGAGGCAAACTACCATCTATGCTTCTTTCCTGTGTCCACAGAATCACCTGTCTGCCTCCCTAACGAGAGTCCCCCTATTACTGCCGCCATCTTCTTCCTTTCCCCACCCTTCTGAGCCACAGGTTCAGACTCCGTGCCACAGGTGCAGCCACTGTTGCTTCCCCCAGGTAGGCCGTTCCTCCCCAGCAGTACTCAAGCAGGAGTATTTATTGTCAAGGGATACAGCCACAGTTGATGTTACAGTCTGAAGCATCAACTGCACTTTTTTCATAGATGCTTCCTGGCCTGCTGAGTTCCTCCAGCATTTTGTATGTGTTGTTAGAAGCTCTCGCTGGATGTACTTGTCGCAGTTGCAGTCATCAAGGACACCAGAGGTCTCCCTGCCTTCCCATATCCCGCAAGAAGAGCACTCCACCATCGTGCTGGGCGTCTCTACTCTCCTACCTGAACAGATGTAAAGAAGGGAGGGGGAAAAAATTCTACCTGCATCTTTTATTTTTTGCTTTCTCTGACTAAAGCTTCTCTTCACCTAATCCTCGAAGAGCTAAAGCCTCGCTACTTTAACTCTGTCCACTCCAATGCTAGCTGCTGCACTTGCCCCTACCTTCCTTTAATTTGTCCTTTCTAATCAATCCCAAACATCAACCGGTGGCTGGTGTCAACTCCAAAAACAACTGCCGCAAGTTCCTGCCTTTTTCTACTCTGTTAACGAGCCTGAGGAAAGTTCCCCCTCTGAGGCTTCTGATCTCGCTGTCAGTCGCTGGTTAAAGCTCCAAGGTTGTCTTGCGGTTACTTCTTTTGACAACCTCCCTAAATCTGTGTAATTTGGTGACCATCCTATTGGCAGAAGCAGATTGTCATTTAATCTGTTACAACCATTCTGCTTCTCAGTTCAATTTCCTGTTCATTATGACCTGAGTGGGAAGCATTGTTGCATGTTTCAGTCCAGGCATGTGCTGCACCTGAGAATGTGGGATTGCTCACCTGCCCAGTGACTTGGTTGATTATTTAATGAACATCAGTACATTCCTGCTGCTGGGACCGTGCTCTGTCCCCTGGCTCTAGGAGATGGAATGTTTTCATCTCACCATGGTGCCAGTGGAATCTCTACCCAGGGAATGGTTTGCACGCAGAGCTATGGAACGACTTAGGAGGTGTTGTATTTGAAATTACAAAGGGCATAGATAGAGTCAGGTTCCTAACAGTAGCGAATCAAGAGCTGGAAGGCACAGGTTTAAGAATCAGGTTTAATATCACTAGCATATATTGTGAAATTTGTTGTTTTGCGGCAGTAGTACATTGCAATATATAATAACAAAAAACTAATAATGATAATATATATAATTAAGTTAAATAAGTAGTAAGAGACATGATGGGACCTGAGGGTGGCTGGTATACACGATGATCTGCCAAACTAAGTGATTGAGGCACTAACAACATTTAAAAAGCACTTGGAGAGGTTCATGGGTAGGGAAGTTAGGATATGGGCAACTTTTTAAAAATGTATTCATTTACCGGATGTGGGTGTGCCAGCTAAGCCAGCATTTATTGCCCATCCCTAGTTGCCCTTGAGAAGGTGGTGATGAGCTGCTTTCTTATGGGGCAGCTTACAATGGGAATCCTGTTCAGTATGAAGCAGTTGGGCCAAAGAGCCTGTTTACATGCCGTATGACTGAATTTTGTGACTAGCTGGGTAGGGTGTCTCCAACACTGTGTGTCTAGACTGCCCCCTGGTGCTCATTTAAATCATCCTTCAGTTTCTGCAGTGAATATGTAGATACAATTAATGTATTTCTGCTAGGTGTTTTCCTGGTCATCCACTCCAGCCGCCAGAAAGCTGTTTGATGATGTATGCAAAGCTAGGGGAAAAGGCAGTAATCAGCACTAAGGCAAAGGTGAGGCACAAGAAACTGCAGATGTTGGAACATAGGACAATGTGCAAACTGCTGGTTGGATACTGGGTCAGGCAGCATCCATGGAGGGAAATAAACAGTCAACGTTTTGAGTTGAGACCCTTCACCTGGACTGAGTAGAAAGCTGCCTGATCTGGAATCCGGGGCAATGTGCAAACTGCTGAATGAACAGTGGGTCAGTCAGCACCCATAGAGGGAACATCTCTGGTTTGCAGCCTTCATCTCTATATTGCCTGATCCATTAAATCTGCGGCCACTCCGAGGAGCTGTCATCTCCCTCAAAGGTCATAAACACAAGAGATTCTGCAGGTGCCGGAAATCCAGAGCAATGCAGCAGGTTTGGCAACACCTGTGGAGGGAAATAAACAGTCAGCATTTTGGACCAAGACCATTCGTCAGGACTGGAAGTACTGAATAGAAGTAGACCTGATGAAGAGTCTTGGCCCAAAATATCTATTGTTTATTCCCCTCATAGATGCTGTGTGACCTGCTGATCTGCTCCGCTCCAGCATTCCGTGTGTGTTTTCCTCAAGAGTAAGTACACCATGGTTCATGCCTAAGTACCTTACCTTGAGCTGTAATTCACTGTGCAGTAAGATCCTACAGCAATATATGTATCCTTCACCCAACTACTCTGCATTCCCCACTCCTGCACCCCTCCCTGGGGAAGCAGGAGCTCCAATTTGCTGAAGGTTATCAGTGGAAGCAGAGGTTGTGTCAGGAGTTTGTGTTTGCTGTTGGCTGGGGGTTCATCCATAAGTTTAA
Source organism: Mobula birostris (assembly GCF_030028105.1). NCBI lineage: Eukaryota > Metazoa > Chordata > Chondrichthyes > Myliobatiformes > Myliobatidae > Mobula > Mobula birostris. The sequence goes on from NC_092379.1 coordinate 146,907,016, forward strand.
TGTGTTGATGGTTTGAATCTCAGGTTGCCCGAATCTCAGCAGAAAGTTGGTGGCTGCTTCCTGAATCACATGCCTCAAATGAAGTCGCTGTATCTCACATACTGTGCCAACCACCCGTCAGCTGTGAGTGTACTCACAGAGCACAGGTAAGATGCACCCTCCTGGGTGACATGCCTCCGCTTTCATGTCAATCCTCACCTATAATGCCCCAAAGTTCTCACTTTCTGCTTTGTGACTATTTTGTAAGCTAGGAAGTTCATTAATATTTGACTTCATATTAAGTGATTTGAGTTTACAAACTGAGAGCATTTAAATAATTAAATAAACATGTTCAAAAATAGTTATAATGTTTAAAACCAGTAGTAAAGGTTGGTATCCAGTAAAGGAAAGATATCAATAAGGCAAGACCCCTAACAGTTTTGCTAAGCAGAGAGATCTTTGGGTCCATATTTATAGCTCCATGAAAGTGGCAAGTCGGTAAGGTGGTTCAGAAGGCTTATGGAATGCTTGCTTTTATTAGTCACGTTATTAATTAGGCGACATCTGGAGTATTGCATACACTATAGGAAGGACGTTGAGGCTTTGGAGAGGGTGCTGGACAGCTTCCTGGTTTTGAGGGCATGTGCTATCATGAAAGGCTGGACAAACTTGTGTTGTTTTCTTTGGAGCAGCAGAGGCTGAGAAGAGATCTGATAGAGGTTAATAAGATTATGAGAGGCATCGATAGAGTAGACGGGGAGTATCTTTTTCCCAGGGTAGAAATGTCTAATACCAGAGTAGACGCATTGACGGTGAGAGGAGGTAATTTCAAGGAGGATATGAGGGGTAAGTTTTTTACTTAAGGAGTCATGGATGCCTGGAATGCACTGCCTGGTATAGTGGTAGAGGCAAATGCATTAGAGGCTTAATTAAATGCATTCATGTTTAGATAATTACATGAATGTAAGGAAGATAGAGAGTCATGGACATTTTGTAGGTAGGAGGGATTGGTTTTTGAGGGTTTTTGATTTGCTTTTTGTTGGTTCGGCACAACATTGTGGGCCCATGGGCCTGTTCCTGTGCTGTACTGGTCTATGTTCTATGAAAGATCTTAAAGATATCTGAAAGATATCAATATCTACAGGAAAGAGAAAATTTACAAGTATATTGCTGGGACTTGATGACCCGAGTTATAGAGAAAGGTTGATAAGGTTAGAACATTATTCCTTAGACCGTAAGAGAATGAGGGGAGATTTGATAGAAGTGTACAAAATTATTAATGCTATAGATGGAGTAAATGCAAGCAAGCTTTCTTCCACCGAGGTTGGGTGAGTCTACAATTAAAGGTCGTGGGTTAAGGATGAAAGGTGAAATGTTTAAGGTGAACTTGGGGATCTTCTTCACTCAGAGGGTGGTGTGAGCGTGGAATGAGCTGTCAGCAGACGTGGTGGATGCAGGATCAATTTTAGCATTTATTGGAAGTTTGGATATTTCCATGGAGGGATGGACGATGGGCGGCTCTGATCCAGGTGCAGGTCGATGGACTAGGCAGAACCAGTCAGACAATGTTCTACAATAGTGCATGTGCTTAGTAATGGGAAATATACACTAAGTGAGAATCTGAACAGAAAACAGGTCTAAGGAAGGTGTTGGGTTTAGAATGATATTTCACTGATGTGGGAGTGAAGCATCATCAGAGTACACTAGTCTGGCCAGTCTGTTCACTCTGAAATGCAGCCAACTGTTTTGTGAGATGGATGCAGCAGCTCAGTTTCACACAGCACAATGCCACAAGGTACAGTAAACTTTCTGACTGGTTCACAAGAGTGCCATTGCTGTCAATGGCACTATTTACTGTGTAGCCCCGATTGCTACCGAGTGAAGCAAGCTGAGTTATCATACAGGGAATCTGGAAGTACACCTGGGTTGAATGTGGGGAAGGGGAAAACAGATTTTCTCTGCTGTCATTAATGAACCCGATGAGTTTGGATGATAATTCGGGAGTATTATGCTACCATTATTGATATTGATTATTATTGGGATGATAAGGTTAATGTGTGATTAGTGTTTGATGGCTCTGGCCCTGTACTCGCTGGAGTTTAGAAGAATAAGGAGAGGATCTCATTGAAATCTTTTGAATATTGAAAGGCCCAGGTGGAATGGATGTGGGGAGGATGTGTCCTGTAGTGGGGGATTCCAGGACCAGAGAGAACAGCCTCAGAATTGAAGGACATCCATTTAGAACGAGATAAGAAGGAATTTCTTTCGCCATAGGATGGTGAATCTTTGGAATTCATTGCTACAGACAGCTGTGGAGGCCAATTCATTGAGTAGAATTAAATCAGAGGTTGATAAGATCTTAATTAGTCAGGGCGTCGAAGGTCATGGGGAGAAGCCAGGAAAACGGGGTTGAGGGAGATAAGAAATCAGCCATAATGGAATGGCAGACCTGACTTAATGGGCCGGATAGCCTAATTCTACTCCTATGTCTTATGGTCTTATGACCCGTTATAGGCCTTTTCTTTACTCATTTGGCACACTACACCCCTAGCAGTGCAATGACCCCACAGAGTGGCCCCAGAGTAATGCATGGCTTCCTGGAATAGGCTTAAGCCCACAACCCTTAGCTAGAGCAGTCTTCCTTGAGGTAATTAGAAGGTAATATAAGGAGTCTAGGCGCATCTTGTTAGTATTACTCAGTCAGTGCACTGCAAGAGGTCACGCACCAATATTTCATCTGTTTGCATGTAACTCTCCTCTCTTATTTACCACACTCCACGTGTTTATGCACAGGAACTGTAAAGGTCTCCAAGAGCCTCTTGTAATGAGTAAAATGGATATAGAACCAGTTCATGTGATGCCTTTGTATTTTCAGAAAGTCTGGTAAAGTCCCACACAGGAGTTAGGTCAGCAGAATTGGGGTAACGTGGGTAGGTAATTGGAAAGCAGGAAGCGGGAGTAAGTGGGTCATTCTTAGCTAGGTTGTGAATCCTGGGTATCACAGGAATCAGGGTTGGGCTCCAGCTCTTCAAGTTCAAGCTCAGTTAGACCATAAAACATAGGAGCAGAATTAGGCCATTCAGCCCATCAAGTCGGCTCTGCCATTCTATTGTGGCTGATCCTGGATCGTACTCAACTCCCATACACCTGCCTTCTTGCCATAACCTTCGATGCCCTGACCAGTCGGGAAACTATCAATTTTCGTTTTAAATATACCCACAGACTTGGCCTCCACTGCAGCCTGTGGCAGAGCATTCCACAGATACACCACTCTTTGTCTAAAAAAAATTCCTCCTGACCTCTGTTCTAGTTCTGGACACCCCCACCACAGGAAACATCTTCTCCACATCCACCTTATCTTGTCCTTTCAATATTTGGTAGGTTTCAATGAGATCCCCGTGCATTCTTCCAAGTTCAAATGAGTACACGCCCAAAGCTGCCAAACCCCTTCACTCATATGTTAACCCCTTCATTCCCAGAATCATCCTCGTGAACCTTCTCTGGACACTGTCCAACGGCAATACATCCTTTCTGAGATACGGGGCTCAAAACTGTTGTCCATACTCCAAGTGCGGCCGGACTTGTGTCCTATAAAGACTAATGTCTTATCTCTTTGTTTTTATATTGTATTCCCCTTGAAATGAATGCCAACATTGTATTTGCCTTGTTTACCACAGACCCAATCTGTAAATTAACCTTCTGGGAGTCTTGCACAAGATCTCCTAAGTCCTTTTGCACCTCTGATGTTTGAACTTTGTCCCCATTTATATAATTTCTCCCATTTCTCCTTTTACCAAAATGCTTTATCAGACATTTCCCACACGTGTATTTTATCTGTCACTCTTTTGCCCATTTTTCCAATTTGTCTAAATCCTACTGCAATCACATTGCTTCCTTAGCACTACCTAACCCTCCACCTAACTTTGTATCATCCGCAAACCTTGCCACAAAGCCATCAATTCCATTATCTAAGTCACTGACAAACAATGTGAAAAGTAGTGGTTTTAATACTGACCCCTGAGGAACACCACTGGTCACTGGCAGCCAACCAGAAAAGGCCCCCTTTATTCCCACTTACTGCCCCCTGCCCGTCAGCCATTCCTCTACCCATATCAATATCTTTCCTGTAATGCCATAGGGTTTTATCTTGTTAAACAGCCTCATGTGAGGCATGTTATCAAAATCCAAGTAAATGACATCCACTGCCTCTCCTTTGTCCACCCTGCTTGTTACTTCCTCGAAGAGCTCTAACGGATTTGTCAGGGAAGATTTCCCGTACAGAAACTATACTGACTTTGACTTATTTTATCACTAGTCTCCATGTAGCCTGAAACCTCATCCTTAGTAATGGACTCTTAACACTTTCCCAACCACTGAGGTTAGGCTAGGGGAGGGGGAGGGGAGGGAATGTCGACTCAGACCATGAGAGGCCTGCATCGGGCATTTTCATGCCTTACAAGGCGCAGATTGGAAGTCTGTGTGGGGCACCATTCCTCGCACAGACACTAGAGCAATGTGTGATTAAGTGCCTTGCTCAAGGACACAAACACACTGCCTCAGCTGAGGCTCGAACTAGCAACCTTGAGATCACTAGACAAACACCTTAACCACTTGGCCACGTGCCCAACTGGCGAACTGGCCTATAATTTCCTTTCTTTTGCCTTCCTCCCTTCTCAAAGAGTGGAGTGACATTTGCAATTTTTCAGTCCTCTGGAACCATGCTAGAATCAAGCGATTCTTTAAAGATCATAACCAATGCTTTATTGTCATTCAACCATACACATGTATACTGCCAAACGAGACAACCTTGCTCCGGACTAATGTGCACAACACAGTACGTATATCTTACGCACTGAAACATAAAGTAATATTACAAAAAAATGAACAAATAATAAGGTGCATATATGACACAAGTTGAAAAGAAAACAATGTAACCCTACTGGCGTTTCATACGTGATGAAACCTGGGTGGTGGCTAGGAGTTAATTAGTCTTATGGCTGGGTGGGGGGGAGCTGTTACCCATCCTATCAGTTCTTGTCCTAATGTTGCTGTACCTCTTGCCTAATAGTAGGGGGTCAAAGATATTGTTGGACAGATGGGAGGGATCATTAACAATGGCAATAGGCTTTCATATACAGCACCCCTGATAAGTATCTCAATTGAGATGGAAGAGAGAGCCTAATGATCCTCTCAGTAGTCCTTGCAAACCTTTGTAGGGACTTGTGGTCAGATGCCTTGCAATTCCCATACTAGATGGTGATACAGCTGGTCAGGATACTCGATGGTTAAAAATGACCTCACTTGACTTAATCTGCTCAGGAAGTGGAGGCACTGCCGTGCTGTCTTGATGAAAGAGATGGTGTTGCGGGACCACATGAGATTGCCACAATCTGTCAGCGGTTTCTCTGAGGATCAAGTGTCGATTTCCCCAGCATACTGAAAATATATAGTGTTGGTATTATAAATAGCAATTATACTGTAAAAAGCACTTCAATGGGTGTAGACACGTTGTGAGTTGCAGATGGAGCATAATCTGAATAAACAAGAGGCTGTCAACTTTAGGGCACCAAGCAAAGAATGCAAAGTATGCTTTAACCAGTGAGATATGGGAACCAATGATGTTCAAAGGACTTGGGTGCCCTCAAACGTTCAAATGGATCAAGTAATTGACTGCCTTTGTCATTGATTCTATTGTATTTCTTTGTTCTACTGTGTGTGCCTGCAAGATAGGGTGGCAGAAGAAAGTAAATTATAGAGCAGTTAGCCTGACTTTAGTGGTTGGAAAGATGTTGAAGGCAATTGTTAAGGATGTGGTCTCAGGGTACTTGGAGGCACGTGACAAAATAGTCCAAAGTCAGTATAGATTTCTTAAGGGAAAATCTTGCCTGACAAATCTGTTGGAATTCTTTGAAGAAATAACAGGCAGGATAGACAAAGGAGAATCGGTGGATATTGTGCACTTGGATTTTCAGAAGGGCTTTGACAAGGTGATGCACATGAGGCTGCTAAACGTAAGAATGCATGGTGTTACAGGAAAGGAACTAGCATTGGCTGATTGGCAGAAAGCAAAGAGTGGGAATAAAGGGAGCCTTTTCCAGTTGGCTGCCAGTGACTAGTGGTGTTCCACAGGGGTCTGTGTTGGGACTACTTCTTCTGATGTTGTATGTCAATGATTTGGATGATGAAATTGATAGCTTTGTGGCCATGTTTGCGGACAGTACGAAGATAGGTGTAGGGGCGGGCAGTGTTGAGGAAGCAGAGAGGCTGCAGAAGGACATACTCTAGAGAGATTGGGAGAATGGACAGATGGAATAGTGTTGGGAAGTGTACGGTCGTGCGATTTGGTAGAATGAATAAAAGTATAGATTAATTTCTAAATTCAAAAATATGAGGTGCAAAGGGAAAAGTCCTTGTGCAGGATTTTCTAAAGGTTAATTTGAAGGTTGAATTGGTGGCGAGAAAAGCGAATGCAATGTTAACATTCATTTCAAGAAGATTAGAGTATAAAAGCAGGGATGTAATGCTGAAGCTGTATAAGGCACTTGTGAGGCCTTGCTTGGAACGCTGTGAGCAGTTTTTGACCCCTTGTACTGACATTGGAGTGGGTTCAGAGGAGTTTCAGGAGAATGATTCCAGGAATGAAAGGGTTACCATATGAAAAGCAAGTGAAGGCTGTGGGCCTTTCCTTGTTGGAACATAGAAAAATGAAGGGGGATATCATTGAAACCTATCAAATATTGAAAGGCCTAGAGTGGACGTGAAGAGGATGTTTCCTTCGGTAGGGGAGTCTAGGACCAGAGGGCACAGCGTCAAAATAGAAGTACGTCCATTTAGAACAGAGTTGAGGAATTTCTGTAGCCATATGGTGGGGATGAGATCAGTTCTGGTAAAATGGTGGCGTGTTCAATTGCAGCAGGTTCTATGGGGTCAACAAAAGGTGCTATTGTCTTTTTTAAATGTTTTTTTTAATCATTGCAAGAACCTGTAGACATTAAGAACTTAAGTACTGCAGGTCTGCCCCATCAGCAAGTTGTTTGTTGCAGAGAAAATGAAAGAGCTGTGCATCATGCATGGAAGGAGGCAAAGTCTAACAGTGAGTGACTGCCTTGGTTGCTTTCCTTGTTATGGTAGGGTCCTTTTGGACATTGTTAATGTGGAATGCTGCAAATCAATTCACTGATTTGTTGGTGGTGAGCAGAGGCAGACGGCAGGGAGCTGCATGGCCTCGGTCTTAGCGAGGACCAGGTGTTAAGCCTGTTTACAGCCAATAAGGAGAAAGGCATTGGAGCCAATACGTTCCACCCGTGCTGTACGGTGCGAATTCCAAGTTGAAGTCGGTGCTGCCGCCCCCAGTATTCACCTGGCAGAAGACAAGCTGTACAGTCTACAGATTTCTGCAGCCTTCGTGGCTTTTTTGCGTGGCTGTATTTTACGGATATCCTGATGTGCTTGCTGTCTCATTGTGCTGTGTGACTGCTGGTGCTGTTCTTTGCAGCTTGCCCTTGGAGTAATGCTGTCTCATTTGCCTGTATTCATTGGTATTCATGTATGGTTGAATGACAATTAAACCTCAATCAAATTGAATTGAATCTGCAGAGTTCTTTGCCACAGGTGGCTGTGGAGGCCAATTCATTGGGTATATTTAAGGCAGAGTTTGGTAGATTCTTGATTGGTCAGGGCATGAAGGGTTATAGGGAGAAAGCAGGAGATTGGGTCTGAGAGGGAAATGGATGATGAAATGGCAGAAAAGATGGGCCGAATGGCCTAATTCTGTTCCTATGTCTTATGGTCTAAAATGAATCTCAGGGTTGTATATGGTGACATATGTGTACTTTGATAATACATTTACTTTGAACTAATTAAAGCCAAACTAATGTTTTGAAATAATGTTTGCAATCTTTTTATTCCTATTACATTGCACTTATTAAAGGTGGTAACTTCTTGGAATAGATGTTTATAATTATAATTGGTAAAAATTGGAATTCTTTTTGGCTAAGTCAGCATCTTGTTTTTGAGTCAGATATATTCTTTCCAATCCTTTGAAGAACTTTCCACATCTAATTATAGTCTGATGCAAATAGATGACATGATGGTAAAACTTAAATTGAATGAGTGTGTATAAAACAAACAAGCTGGAGCAAAAAAATAGTAAAAATAACAAATAATCTTCAGATCCAGCACACATTTTCTGTTCGTTGGTGAGTAGTCCACTAGAGGCCGCTGTGTCATATATCTACTGACTTCCACTCTGATACAATCAGGAGAGCTTTATTTTATTAAATATAGTTCTAAAACTTGTTTATTTTGGGGTCAGTGATCAGTGGAGTGGATTAAGGAGCAGAAATAGTCGATTCAGAATCAGGTTTATTATCACTGACATACTGCATAACATGACTTTTGTTGTTATGCAGCAGCAGGACATTGCAAGACATAAAAATGACTATAAACTACAGTAAGAATTACTTAGCCCTGTCTCCACTACTGGGGCAACGTCCGCCAACAGCTGCCCACCAGAGACCTCTGTCCTGGGCCGTTCTTTCCAGTTGTCCCCAGATGTAGCCCATCTTCAAAGATCCTTCATCTCCCAGGGTTCATGCCTTTGGAACTTCTGTAAGTGTTTTTCTTGCTCTGAGTTTTTACAGGATATAGCTACTAGCTTCATGTCTAACCCTGCTCCTTTCACAGCCAGGCTTGGTATAGTTACAATAATAATAAATAGTGCAAAAGGACAGCAAAGTAGTGAGGTAGTATTCACAACTTACTGGACTATTCAGCAATCTGACGGCAGAGGAATGAAGTCTTTCTTAAAATATTGTATGTGCATCTTTAGGCTCCTGTATCTCCTCCCCACTGGTAGCAATGAGAAGACAGCATGTCCTGGAAGATGGGGGTCCTTTATGATGGATGCCACTTTGTTGCCTTTTCAAGATATCCTCAATGATGAGGAGGCTACTGCCCATGATGGCTGACTTGACAACCCTCTGCAGCCTTTTTCCGATCTTGTGCCATGGTCCCTCCATACCAGATGGTGATGCAACCAGTTAGAATGCTCTCCGTGGTAAATCTGTAGAAATTTGTGGGTCTTTGAATATATACCAAGTTTTCTCAAACACCTAATAAAATAGACCTGCTGGTATGCTTTCTTCATAATTGGATCAATGTTGGGCCCATGAGAGATCTTCAGAGATGTTGACACCCAGAAACTCAAAGCTGCTCACACTTTCCACTGGTGACCCCTTGGAAGAGAACTGATGTGCATGCTCCCGATTTTCCCATCCTGAAGTCCACAAACAGTTCCTTGGTTTTACTGGCATGGAGTGCAAAGTTCTTGTTACTGTGAGTCTATTTTACTCCTCTGTGTAGGGGAAATCAGACCTGAGATATAGGAAGAAATTGGGCAGGCTGGGGTTTTACTCCTTGGAATGAAGGAGCCTGAGAAGTGACTTTATAGAGATGTACAAAACCGTGAGGAGCATTGATAGGGTGAAGACATAGTCTTTTTTCCCCAGGGAAGGGGGAATCAACAATTAGAGGGCATAAGCTTAAACCGAGAGGGGGAAGATTTAATAGGAGACCTGTGGGGCAACAACCTCATGTGGAGGTGTTACATTTGTAGAGTGAGCTGGAGAGTAAGTTGTTGAGACAGGTACAATAATGATATTTATAACTGATTTGGATAAGTATGTTTGTGATAAGAAAAAGTTTAGAAGGATATGGGCCAAATGTGGGCAGGAAGGATTAGCTTAGATGGGCATCTTGGTTGGCATGAACGAGTTGGGCTGAAGGGCCTGTTTCAGGTTGTATAACTCTTTGATTCTGTCCTGTAGATTTCCTAGGCTATTCCAAGACTTTTTCTTCTTCTGAAGCTAATCACCCCCAATAGGGCATAGGCTGTTTGCTAGAGTCCTCTGTCCTGGGCCGAAAGTTGATCGGCCCTGTGGCTTCTACTTTCACCACACAAATTCACACGTCTTTGAGGCAAAGATCCTTCCTCTCCCAGACAGGGATGAGGTCTGTGGAGTTTCTGTTGGCATTTCTCTAGCTCTGGGTTTTTACCGGATAGAGTTGCTAGCCCTATGTCCACCCTCCTCTTTCACAGCCGGGCTTGGGACTGTCCATGGAGGAGTTACTCCAAGACAAAGTATTTGAAATGTTTTCTGTTTGTTCTGACAGTGAGGAGTTGGACAAGTTGATGGAGAGCCAAGGAGCCAGCAGTCCAGGCATCCTGATGCTAACAACGAGTCTGAGCAAACCCTTCATGCGACTGGACAAGTACCCGGCTCTGTTGCAGGAACTGGAGCGGCACATGGAGGTCAGAACCAGACCCACACCCTGTTTATTATCACTCACAGTGCCAGGAAATTTGTGAGTTTTGTGGCAGCAGTACAGTGCAATACCTAAAAATTACTCCAGGATCAGGTTTAATGTTACTGGCATATGTTGTTAAATTTGGTGTTTTTGCTAATTATAAAAATTAATAAAAACTATAGATCTTTAGAAGTATATATTTAAAAAAAAGCGTTAAAAAAGAAGAAAAAGTACTGTTCATGGGTTCATTGTCCATTCAGAAATCCGATAGCGGAGGGAAAGAAGCTGTTCCTGAAACTTTGATGTTATGTTTTGTAACTTCAAAACATAAAAACTAATTGAAAGGGAAACAGGAGCTAGGAATGCGAGTCTAACTTTGTTTTTACTTTAAGCGTGGTGCACACATATGACACGGTGGTGTAATGATGTGTGCCATTTAAATACTTTTACATATAACCGGCAATGCATTATGTAAACAGCAAAGAATGCTTAATCAAACAATATTACTGAAATATTAAATATAGTACACACACACAATATACTATATCATACAACTACTTTATGGACATCCACAACATAGATAATTTTAAATTGTCCATTTCTTCATAAATATTTAACCACTGTTGGTGCTTTCTTATTCTTGTGGGACAACATCTTTCCTGTCAAGGGGGAATCACTCTGCTTGGCAGGTGAGACTTGTGGCTGTGAAACACTCTCAGATACTGGGGCCTTCTCCGTAGTGGTTGTAGGAGTTGACTCTGGGACTGCAGCAAGCAGTTCTGACGGTTCCGGATGCCTTTCCTCTCCAACAATTAACTCTGCTCTCTTTGACTGATTGATGTGTGGTCTTCAGGTGATACCCGTTGCAGTCTCTACTGTGAGGGAGAGTGGTCTAGTTCTGTCCTTAATCTTTCTGAGTACCTACTCTCGATCATCTCTGTAGTTGCTCACCAGGACTGCTTCTCCAGGAGTGAAACATCAAACCTCCTTGTTTGAGGAGCCTTCAATTTATCTCAGCTGTTTGTCCTGCATACTCCTCCTGAGATTGTGAGGAGATCTAAGTGTGAACACAAGGGATGACCCAGGAACAGCATAGCTGGTGAGTTGCTGGTTATGGAGTTTGCTGCATTACAATATGCAAGGAGGAAATTAGTGAGCTTCTGATTCCGTGTTAGTGTAGCGTATTCTGCTGACATTGTTTGCAATGCATTCTTTAGACTCTGTACAAACATTTCTGCTATGCCATTTGTAGCTGGGTCGTATGGTGCAGACGTAAAATGTCTTATTCCATTTATTTTCAGAAATGACTGAAACTGTTCCACAACAAACTGTGGTCCATTCTCACTGACTAAGTGTTCTGCCACACCAGTCCCTGAGAAGAGTCTTCTCAACACATGAGCAGTATGTGAGGCTATATTGGAGTCTATTAGGAAAACTTTTGGCCACATTGTAGTTGCATCTGCTGCTACCGAAATAAATTGTGCGCATTAATGATCCAGCAAAATCCACGTGAGTCTAATGCCAGGGCAATGCAAGCCGTTCCCAATGATGGAGAGGCACTGCTCTTGGCATCTTACGGATGTGTTGGCATCCCGAGCAGTGCATGGCGAGCAGCCCAATCTTCTGATCTATCCCAGGCTATCAGACAAGGTTCGAGCCAACACTTCAATTTTGACCACACCTAGATGACCAGTATGTAGCTCTTCCAAGACTTCAGCTCAGCTTAGATGATACCACAACATTCAATACCCATATAAGGCAACACCTGTCAAGGGCAAGTTCATCCGGCGCTGGTGAAATTGGGAGAACTGGAATTTCTGCTGCACATTCAGGCTATTTTGGGTGGCTGCGTAGACCGGAAGCAGTGTGGGGTCGTTTCTGATTTCCCTTTGGATCATCTCTTTTGGAGACTATTAATTTGTGTTTGGGAGAATACATCAAGGAATGAATAGTTTTTGAAAATTTTGCATTTATATCCTTTTCCAAGGGGAAATGGGACAATCCATTGGCATTTTCATGATTAGTTGTCCTTTTGAATTTGATCTTATAATTGTGTGCTCCAAGAAACAGTGTGCTCCCATCTCTACATTCCTGTTGCTGCTTTTAGTGGAACACCCTGCTCTGAATTGAAATTGCACACTATTGGTTGAAGATCAGTAATGAGGATAATTCTATCCCATACGAGAGTCAATTAAAATGTTTTACACTAAACCACATTCAAAGCCTCTCCATCATTCTGTTCATAATTTTTCTCTGCGTCATATGGGAATGTGATGCAAAGATTATGGGACATTCACTTCGATCACTCAAAACATGTGACATGACTGCACCTATACCATAAGGCGAGGCATTGCAGGCATGCTTCACTGGATGATGTGGATCATAACGTGTGAGTACAGTGTCTGACATCACAATTTCCTTTACCTTTTTGAAAGCTGCCTCACGTTGCTTTATCATTTGCCATTTCTTCCCGATCTGTGGTCATGAGTTCGCAGGGTGGAGCTTAGTAGCCAGGTTTGGCAGGAACTTGCTATAGTAATTGACAAATCCTAAAATGGACTGCAACTATGACACATCCTTTGGCCTTGGGGCGCCCACCACTGCTTGATTTTTTTCTCAGCACACTTATTGTAATTCTTGTGCATCAGTGATGTAGCCACAGTAATTGATGTGAACCACAGGAATTCACATCTGTTCCGTTGTGCTCTGACCCCATAATCTAATCTTTTTAACACTGTTTTGAGGTTTTGGAGATGTTCCTTGTCATGCTTACTGATTACAATGCGTGCCGGACAGCATTGCAGCACCTGGTCCAGAGTGCAGGTGTAGATGCCACTCCAATAATAAGCCTGTTACAGCAACACATAGGTCTTTATCGCTGGAACAGGCTTATTATTGGAGTCGCATCTACAGCTGCACTTAGCTAGGTCTGCTTTGCTGAAGTGTTTTCCTCCAGAAAGGCTTGCAAAGATATCCTCTATCCTGGGCATGGTAATTGATCTCCTTACCGTACTGGGTTGATGCTGACCTTAAAATCACCACAGATCCTGACAGACACATTATTCTTATCTACTGGGACCACTGGCATTGCCCATTGGTTCTAGTCAACCTTGGAAAGAATTCCTTCAGCCTCCATGAGATCTTGCTCACTGACTATTTTATCGCCGACGATATAATAGGCTTTGTAAAACTTGAGTGAGGCGTGTTCATTTGGCACTATTTTACTCTTGATATGTCTGTGTTTTCCAGTGCCACCCTTGAACACTGCTGTGGCATCATCCAGTACCTTTCTTGGTTGGCAATCCATCCACCATTATTGTACCACATCCCCTGAAAGTGAATTAAGAAAGGTACTGGATGATGCCACAGCTATGTTCAGGGGTGGCATTGGAAAACACAAACAGTTGTAGTTTTCAGCCAATTACAGGCCCACAATGCTCGCTCCCCTTTTTTACCCAATTCGGCTTATGGTTTTTGTACTTCACTGTTGTGAATGTCATTTCCATAGGAGTTAACTTTTCTTCAGTACAAGTTCTTAATTGGACATCTGCAGCCTTTAGTCAGTATCTTTGAAATGCTGTTCAAACTCACTTTGTGGAATGAATGAAACAGCCAAGCCACGGTCAAATTCCATTTTAGTTAATTTGCCATTCACTTTTTGTGTATGCCATATTGCTTGTCTATTGTTAATTTTCACATTCTAAATCTCAAAGCTACACAGCCCTGCCACTCATTATTACCATTTTTCATCAGTAGCATGTAGAGTAGTGTTCTTTTTGAAACTACAACTTGACTTTTTATCTTTTTCTTTTCCCTGTGCAGTCCATTTATTTTTGGCTGCCTTTGTACGTGTCCTACTTGTTGCATTTTCAGCAACTTTTATCTTTAATCCTGCATCAGTCTGGTGTATTTGAGGCCTTGCCACAATAGTAACACAATTTGTTCACCCAGGTTGGTTTCTGTTTAGATGTTACAATTCTGTTCATGCTCACTTTCATTAATGACTGCAACTCAATTGTGTCTCTGTCTGCTCTTTCCATAAATACAGCAATTTCAACTACTCTTTTAAATGTAACTTGTGTTTCAGGAGCTGTTTTTGAATATTGTAAAAGTCCAAAATCTAAACAATCTCTTAGTACATCATTTAGCCCAACTTCTTAAATTCAGCCACTAACGCTAAAATGGACTTCCTTTCCTTTTGATTCCGATAATGAAACCTAAAGTATTCTGCGGTCGTCAGTGGCTTTGGTTCTAAATGTTCCAGCATTACTTCCATGATATCAGCAAAGCTCATTTCAACCAGTTTGGCTGGAGCAGTCAAATTTCTAAGCAAACTGTGTGCCCTTAAGTCCAATGCACTCAGCAAAATTAGCACTCGCTTCTCATTAGCTGCTTCACTTGCTTAAAAATGCTGTTCAATTTGCTCAGTTATTCAGTTATTCCAGTTATTTCTTGTGCATTTGAATGCATGCATCTTTCAAATGTAAGCAACCATTTCTATTTTTTTAAAAAGTGTGTTATTCTTGTCACCTTGTACTCACCGTTTATGAAACCATGAATTTGTCCACTTTCTGCCCTTTATTAAAATCGCAAACGTGTTTTCTCTCTCTCTCTCTCTCTCTCTCTCTCTTCTGAAGAGACGTGCTGCACTGTTTTTTTTAACTCAAACGCCTTACAGCGTTTTTTAAATTCACTGCTTTTTTTACTCACTGCTCTTCAACGAACAAGAGAAAATCTGCAGATGCTGGAAATCGAGCAACACAGACACAATTCTGGAGGAACTCAGGGGGCCAGGCAGCACCTATGGAAAAAATGTACAGTGGATGTTTCGGGCCGAAGCCCTTCGGCAGGACTGGACAGAAGCAGCTGAGGAGTAGATTTGAAAGGTGGGGGAGGGGAGAGAGAAACACCAGCCGATAGGTGGAACTTGGAGGGGGAGGGATGAAGCAAAGAGCTAGGAAGTTGCTCTTCAACAGGTAGGTAGTTGTCTCAGGTTTGTTTAAAACTTACTCATCACTACTGTTAGGTTTTGTAACTCCAAAACAAAATTAATTGAAAGAAAAACAAGAGAGCCACAAGATAAGTCATGTACTTTGTTTTTTTTTTACTTGAAGTGAGCCTCAGACATATGATGTGGTGACATAATGATGTATGCCATTTATGTACTTTTACATATAGTACACAACACGTGTAAACAGCAGGAATGCAGGCTCAAACAATATATTTACACTATTATTTAAATATTAATCACACAGTTCAGTATGTCTCTTCAAGCTCCTGTACCTAAGGATGGTGAGGTTCTTTAGTGATGGATGCTGTCTTCTTAAGGCTCTGTCATTTGAAGACTTCTGCTTCATGTCTGGCCTGCTATAGTCTGATTTAATGATGGACAAAGTGAAATTAAGTGTCAACTGTTATGGACAGAAGGCAAGAGAATTAGGTTGAGGGGGGTAGTAAATTATTGGAATGTCAGAACAGACTCAATGGGCTGAACAGTCTTAAGTCTGCTCCTGTATGTTATGGTCTAAATACATGGTCAAATTTGTCAGGATTTGAAGAGGAGAAAGTAAATACAAATTTCCTGAATTCTTGATTTGGGATGAAAAGTCCTCAATCTGTTAATCGATCTCATCCCTTTGTAGAATCTGTTAATCTCAATCTGTTAACCCATCTCATCCTTTGTCGAAGCCAGTTTACCATGTTAATTCCTGCATTTTTTTTCAGATGCCCAACATTTGTAGTTCCTCAAGTGGAACAACATGCTCACCCGAGGCTGGTGTCTGTTGCCATCCCTGTTGTCCTGGGGAGGTCTGTGTGAGCTGCTGCCTTTTACACAGCTTTGACATACTTCTCTCACATGGAAACGTGGAGTCACTAACCAAACTATCGAACAATTTGTGTGGCTATCCTTCATCTCTGCAAGAAAGAGCCTGGGCTTTCTCAGCCGTGTGCCTTGCTGCAAGAGTCAAATGGTTTCGAGCAGATGAGGCTTGTAGGGTTCCTTCCCTACCTGTGATGGGTGAGCTGTTTGTGAACACACACATGCACAAAGACTCAACCACCATCCCTGCTACCCATTGTACCACAGTTCATCCTGCAATCACTTTGGTTTCAGAGCTTATCAGTTGCATCGCACATCTCTATTTCTGTAACGTGAGATCGAAATGGTGCTTCTTGATGACTGATATGGTGACTCTCAGCATTTCCTTCGAGGTGATGTGGCATTCTGGCCTCTTTGAGAAGCTGCTGGCGTCTTCCTCAGAAGATAGACGTTTAGTCAAAATCTGCTCTGATCACTGTCCAGCCTCATCCATTCCCCTTATCCTTAGCTTCAGATAACCTGCTGCCTACAGTTCTGCCCTTACCCCCCACTTATTTGACGGCTTTATTCAAGATGACCTAGATTTCCATTTTTCTGTCAGGATATTGTGGGCTTCCTTCTGATTGGTGTGTGTAGAATCATGTGCTTGCAGTTTCCTGTGCCAGCATATCCTGTTCGTGATGTTCGTTCCCTGCCTTCCCCATCTTTCGTTGTACTTCACTGTTAGCTGCTAGGAAACTCGTCCCTCATACATGCCTATTTCCATTGATGCTGCCTGATTTGCTGAGCTCCTCCACCATTTTGTGTGTGTTACTCCTGATTTCCAGCATCTGCAGAATCTCTTATGCTTATGATGTGCTGTCTCACCCTGATACCCCAGTGCAATCTCTACAGTTTGTTTATGCTGGAGTCTGCAGGGCCAGTTCTGTTGGCAATGTTGTCTTTGATTGTAGTCAGTGAAAGGTCTTGTTTCTCACCAGCACTTGAGTTAAAGAGTGCTGAATTCTTTGCTAGGTGCACAGACTCTGCACCATGCACAGCCTTATCTTGAACTTCTGTGGCTACCTGCGTTTTAGAAAGTAGTGCAGTGCACCCTTTCATTCCAACACTTGGGCCCTGAGTCTGAATGTTTGGTCAGGCAAGTGGTGACATTACCTTATCTCTACTTCCATCTTTTCCCCATCACCGTTACACATCAGTGAAGCCATGCATCTATTCCAGTATCTCTCTCTTTGAATGATGATGCATAATCGTTTAATTTCAGTCCTGCTTCAGGTCCTAAATTTGGGTCTGACGGCATTTGTGGTGAGAGGGAGTCATAAGAACATAACAAATGGTAGGAGTAGGCCGCTGGCCTGTTCTCTCATCAACTCAGCAAGATTACAGCCATCTTCTACCTATGTATCATTATCCTTCTACTCCAGCCCTTTACCTTTACCTTTTCCACCTTTTGCCTTCCAGCTTCTTACTTCATTCCACCCTCCTCCACCCACTGGCTTGTTCTGTGTCCCCTCGCCCCACTTCTTATTCGGACATCTTCGGTACTGATGAAGGGTCTCAGCATTGACTGTTTATTTCTTTCCATTGATGCTGCCTGACCTGCTGAGTTCCTCCAGCTTTTTGTGTGTATTGCTCTACATTTCCAGCATCTGCAGAATCTCTTGTGTTTATAATCCTCAGATCCAGTGATTTCCACTAATGCCTTTCGATCTCAGAACCTCATCTGTTCTTTGAGGTCAAGGAAATACCAAAGATTCGCCATCCTGTAAATGAAGACATTTCTCATCACCGCAGTCGATAACACCATAGGATATAGGAGCAGAATTAGACCATTTGGCCATCGAGTTGCTCCACATTCCATCATGCTGATTTATTATCTGCCCTCCCCCCAACCCCATTCTCCTGCCTTCTCTCTGTAATACATGCCCTTACTAATCAAGAATCAAGGACCTCTCAACCTCCACTTTAAATATACCCAATGACTTGGCATCCAGAGCTATCTGTGGCAATGAATTCCACAGATACACCATCCTCTGGCTAAAGAAGTTCCTCCTCAACTCTGTTCTAAATGGATGTCCCTCTATTCTATGGCTGTGCCTTTGGGTCCTAGACTCCCTCACTATAGGAAACATCCTCTGCATGTTCATTCTATCTAGAACTTACAATATTTTGTAAGTTTCAGTGAGATGCCCCCTCATTCTTCTAAGCTCCAATGAGTACAAGCCCAGAACCATCAAACACTCCTGGTACATTAACCCTTTCATTCTCATGGTCACTTTCCAAAATGTGCAACCCTGTATTCTCAGTCTCTGCCACCAAACCTTGATATCTCTTTTAGGAGACTCATCCTCTCTATGTCCACCACGTAGAACCTGAAAGAATTTCACAGGTTACAATGAATTTTCTATACACTGGAGAATATAGTCACAGCCGATTTAACAGTCTGCTAGAGGAACTCAGCGGGTTGAGCAGCAACTGTTTTTGAAGGCGGTCGAGAATTGTCAATATTTTTGGATCAAAAGCATGATGCAGGTTCTCTGCCCAAAGCACCAACAATTCCTCTCTCCACAAATACTCCCTGACCCACTGAGTTCCTGAGTGCAGATTGTTGGTCGTTCCAAATTCAAGTACAGGTGTCTCCCACTTTTCGAACGTTTGCTTTACGAAAGACCTACATTAGTTACCTGTTTTCACTAACAGAAGGTGTTTTCACTGTAATGATAAAAAGCAGCGCACGAGAAAAAAGGCAGCGCGCGCCCCGAGCTGCCGCTCTCCCCCAGATTCAGAACTGCATTCTGGCCGGCGTTGCTTAAACACGTGCCTGTGAGCATCCATTTGCAAGATGAGTTCTAAGGTATCGGAAGAGCCTAAAGGAGCTTATAAGGGTGTCACACTTAGTGTAAAACTAGACATATTTAAGCATTTCGATCGTGGTGAACGAAGCAAGGACAAAGTGAGTTTGGCTTGTGGAAGTTGACGAAGATGATGTTGAAGAGGTTTTGGCATCCTATGACCAAGAACTGATAGATGAAGAGCTGATGCAATTGGAAGAGGAAAGGATAACAATCAAAACTGAATGCAGTAGCGAACGGACCGAAAGTGAAGTTGTCCAGGAACTGAATGTGAAGCAACTGCGTGAGATTTTCGCTGCAATGATAAAGTACGACTTTAATTTTGAAAGGGTACGTTGGTTTAGGGCATATTTGCAGGATGGTTTGAGTCCTTACAAAGAACTGTATGATAGAAAAATGCGCGAGGCTAAGCAGTCAAGCAAGCCTTCCACATCAGCCACAGCAGACGACGAACCTCGACCTTCGACATCGAGGCAGGCAGACATAGAAGAAGATGAGCCACCTGCCCTAATGGAAACAGACGACGAGATGACACCCCTGGGTCCCACCACCCCGTGATTCGCAGGGAATGCAGTGGTAGCCGGGAGGCACACAGCACATCTTTAAGAAAAAAGCCGAAATAAACAAGCTAATTAATTAGGTGCCACCCGGCACGTAAATAATTAGCTTATTTATTTCGCTTTTTTCTTAAAGATGTGCTGAGTGCATTCCAGCTATCACTGTACCACTGCATGCTTCGCGGATCGGTATCGGGTCGCTACCTGGAGGGTGGGGGCCACTGCACCACCCCAACCTTCGACAACTCAGCCTAACACACCATCATCAGTGTGCTCGATGTCTTCCTGATTCCCGTAAGTGATACTACACTATACAAACATTATTTCTACTTTATGTAGGCTGTGTATTTTTATGTGTTATTTGGTATGATTTGGCAGCTTCATAGCTTAAAGGTTACTGGAGAGAGTGTTTTTGCCGACGGTGCTTGCGCCGTATTTCTGCCGAGAGCGCTTGCATGAGATTTTCACTACGGAGAACAGTGCGGCAATGATTGTGGAAAAGTATTTCTACTTTATATAGGCTGTGTATTCATCATATCATTCCTGCTTTTACTATATGTCACTGTTATTTTAGGTTTTATGTGTTATTTGGCATGATTTGGTAGGTTATTTTTGGGTCTGCGAACGCTCACAAATTTTCCCCATATAAATTAATGGTAATTGCTTCTTCGCTTTACGACATACTGGCTTACGAACCGTTTCATAGGAATGCTCTACCTTCAGATGGCAGGGGAAACCTGTACTTGCAATCTCTTGTGTCACCAGTTTTCTCAGATCACTGGGAGAACTATAATGCACCTTTGCTGCATTGGACGGTATTCATCTTTCCGATGTGTCTATCCTGCGTCTTCTGAATTGCTTGCAGAAACTCTGGCCATTAGCCCTTCTGCTGTCCCCTTCCAATTAGCCTTGGCCAGCTCCTCTCTCATGCCTCTGTAATTTGCTTTACCCCACTGTAATAAGAATACATCTGACTTTAGCTTCTCCCTCTCAAATTGCAGGGTGAATTCCATCATTTTATGATCCATGGCTCCGAAGGGTTCCTTTACCTTAAGCTTCCAATCAAATCTAATTCATTACATAATACCCAACCAGAATTGCCTTTTCCCTAGTAGGCTCAACCACTAGCTGCTCTAAAAAGCCATTTCAAAAGCATTCTACATATTCCTTCTCTTGGAATCCAGCACCAACCTGATTTTCCCAATCTATCTCCATTTTGAAATTTCCACGACCATGGCCATCATTTTGAATGTCTTTTCTATTTCCTGTTGTAATTTGCATCCCACATACTGGTTACTGTTCAGTGCTGTGTGTGTGTGTATGTGTGTGTGTGTGTATATATATATATATATATATATATATATATATATGTGTGTGTGTATATATATGTGTGTGTGTGTGTGTGTGTATATATATATATATATATGTATATATATATATATATATATATATATATACACACACACATACACACAAGACTCATAAGATATAGGAGCAGAATTAGGCTGTTTGGTCCTTCGAGTCTGCTCCGCCATTTCATCATGGCTGATCCAATTTTCCTCTCAGCCCCAATCTCCTGCGTTCTCCTTGTATCCCTTCATAACCTGACCAATTAAGTATCTATCAACCTCTGCCTTAAATATACATAAAGACATAAATGCACATATTCACCACTCTCTGGCTAAAGGAATTCCTCCTCATCTCCATTCTAAAGGGACACCCCTCTGTTCTGAGGCTTTGTCCTCCGGTCTTAGACTATCCCACCCTATGAAACATCTTCTCTACCTCCACTCTATTCACCATTCAATAAGTTTCAATGAGGTCACCCCTTATTCTTCCAAATTCTAGTGAATACATGCCCAGAGCCATCAAATACTCTTCATATGAAAAACCACTGAATTACTTCTGTGAATCTCATTTGAATGCTATCCAGTTTCAACACATCCTTTCGAAGATAAGAGGCTCAAAACTGCTCACAGTACTCCAAGTGAGGTCTCACCAGTGCTTTATAAAGTCTCAATATTATGTCCTTGCTTTTATATTCTAGTTCTCATGGAATTAATGCTAACATTCATTACCATTCATGGTCGGGACATGAGACATGAAGGGAGACAGGGAGAGGGCAGGTGTTGGGGCTGAGAGCGAAATTGGATCAGCCATGATGAAACGACAGAGCAGATGCAGTGGGCCACGTGGCCTATTTCTACTCCTAGATCTTATGGTCTAACGTTGCATTTGTCTTTCTTACCACAGACTCAACGTGCAAATGAACCTTTAAGGAATTCTGCATGAGGATTCCCTAGTTCTTTTGCACCTCAGATGTTTATATTTTATCTCCATTTAGATAAAATATAAATAAAATAGTCAAAACTTTCATTTCTTCTACCAAGGTGCATGACCATATGCTTCCTGACATCGTATTCCATCTGCAATTTCTTTCCAATTCTCCTAATTTGTCTAAGTCCTTCTGTAGCCCCCCTACTTCCTTAAAATTACGTGCCCCTCTACCAATTTTCATATATTCTGCAAAGCCATCAATTCTATCATCCAAATCATTGCAAATAGTGTAAAACGGATCGGTCCCAACACAGACCCCTATGGAACACCACTAGTCACCGGCAGCCAGACAGAAAAAGCTCCTTTTATTCCCACTGTTTGCCTCCTGCTTTATCCATGCTAGAATCTTTCCTGTAATGCCATGGTTCATAGCTTGTTAAGCTGCCCTATGTATGGCACCTTGTCAAAGGCCTTGTTGAAAATCCAGGTATGCGACATCAACAGATTTTCCTCTGTCTAACATGCTTGTTATTTCTTCAAAGAATTCTAACAGATTTCTCTGGCAAAATTTTCCCCATTTTATCACGTGCCTCCACGTACTGTGAGACCTCATCCTTAATTATCGACTCCAACATCTTCCCAACCATTGAAGTCAGACTAACTGGCCCATAGTTTCATTTTTTCTGCCTCTCTCCCTTCTTGAAGAGTGAAGTGACATTTGTAGTTTTCCAGTCTTCTGAAACCTTTCCAAAATCTAGTGATTCTTGAAAGATCATTACTAATTCCTCAATGATTTCTTCAGCCACCTCTTTCAGAACCCTGGGGTGTATGCCATCTGATCCAAGCGAACGATCTACTTTCAGACCTTTCAGTTTTCCAAGAACCTTCTCCCTATGGTAACCTCACACACTTCATAATCTCTGACACTTGGAGCTTCCACTATATTGCTAATGTCTTCCATAGTAAAGACTGATGCAAAATACTTGTTCAGTTCGTCCACCATTATTACTGTCTCTCCAGCATTGTTTTCCAGTGGTCCAATATTCGCTCTGGCTTCTCTTTTATTCTTAATGCATCTGAAGGAAACTTTTGGTATCATCTTTAATGTTCAAAGGTTCAAAGGTCCACTTTAATGTCAGAGAAATGTAGACAATATACATCCTGAGATACTCTTTCTTCGCAAACATCCACGAAAACAGAGGAGTGCCCTAAAGAATGAATGACAGTTAAAAGTAAGAGCCCCAAAGTCCCACCCCCGCCAACTCCCCTCTTTCCTGCGCGTAAGCGGCAGCAAGCAATATTCCCCCTCCCCCACCAGCGAAAATAAAAGCATCAGCACCCACCACCGAGCACTCAAGAGTGAGCAAAGCAACAGCAAAGACATAGACTTGCAGTTACCCCAAAGACTTCATGTTTTACCCGGCATTTGACATACTACAGGCTCTCTCTCTCCCTAATAAGGGAGTGGGAGGTGTCTCCGTTTTTCCCAGCAAGCAGGGAGACATAACAAACAACTTGCTGGTTTACGATGTTAAAAGTCTATTACATCGCTTTTTCCGCGCTCCATTCCCAAAGATCGCAAAGATCTCGGGTCTTTGGGCACACAGCAGTAGATTTTCCGGCTCCCCCGACGACACATGGGTCTCCTCCTGTGACACCGACCCTCGATCTGCCCGTCTCCAGAGCCCCGAGATTTTAGGCTTCCAAAACTGAGCTGGAATCTCAAGCCAAACCCTTGGCGTGCCGAACAGCAGCCAGTCCTGAAACCCTGAGAATGGGTCCAATTCCCACAAAGAATCAAAGTCAGTGTGTAACTCCAGGTCAGGGTCTTCAAAAGAACCCTGAAATAGAAAAATAAAGATATTAAAGATGGAAGTAGAGCTGTTTTCGAAGATGCAAGCAAAGGAGTCGCCGTTTAGCACCATCTTAACTTTGCTCCACCTCCACACATATTATTGACTAGCTTGCTTTCATATTCCATCTTTACCTTAATGACTATTTTAGTTTTCTTCTGCTAGTTTTTAAAAGCTTCCCAGTCTTCTAACCACACTAATTTTTGCTGTATTCTATGCCCTCTCTTTGGCTTTTATGTTGCCTTTGATTTCTCTTGTTAGCTTTGGTTGTGTCATCTTCCCTTTAGAATAATTCTTTCTCTTTGGGATGTGTATATCCTGTGCCTTCTGAATTGCTTCCAGAAATTCCAGCCATTGCTGCTCTGCCACCATCCCTGCCAGTGTGGTTTTCCAGTCAATTCTGACCAACTCCTCTCTCGTGCTTCTGTAATTCCCTTTACTCCACAGTAATACTGATACTTCTGAGTTCAGCTGCTCTTCAAATTTCAGGGTGAATTCAGTTGTATTATGATCACTTGCCTCGAAGGGTTCTTTTACCTTAAGCTCACTGATCAATTCTGGTTCATTGCATAATACCCAATCCAGAACATCTGATCACCTTGTGGGCTCAACCATGAGCTGCTCTAAAAAGCCATCTCGTAGGCAGTCTAGAACTCCCATCGGGGCCTTTTAACCCTTGCAGCTTCTTAACCCTACCCATAAGGATTCTAAGTCTTCTGATCCTATGTCACCTTTTTCTAACGATTTGATATTCAGAGCCACCCCACCCCCTCAGCCTCCCTGCCTGTGCTTTCAATACAATGTGTATCCTTGGATGTTAAGCTCTCAACTATGATCTTCTTTCACACAACCTCAGTGATGCCCACAACATCATACTCGCCAATCTCTAATTGCGCTACAAGATCAGCTACCTTATTACTAGTCCGGGAAAATGTCATAGCACCGCTCAGTCAAGACAGACTGGAGAGTTTGTCTAGTGAGTCTTTATGGGTAGAACTGAGGAATAAGTATTGGGATTATAGTTTAGACTACTCAAAATGTCACGGGATTTTATGGAGCAGATTTGTAAAGCAAGATGTCGCTATTGAGTATTAAGTCTGCATGTAGTTGCAATAGGGATCATCAGATATTCTCATCCTGTTCTCCTGGTAAGGTCTTGGTGACCTCAGATGGCAGACTGAGGTCATGAATGCAGTTTCCCTTGAAGAATTCAGAAGCGGGGACGTCACACCGGTTTGAAGTTTGATTGAAACACTGAGGCTTTAGATTTCCACTCCTGACTATCCTACTGGCGAATGTATAGTCTCTGGAAAATAAAACAGAAGACCACAGAGCAAGATTGCTGTACCATGGGGATATCAGGATCTGCTGTCTATTTTGCTTCACACAAACAGAATAGTAATGTTGCAGCTATATAGGACCCTGGACAGACCCCACTTGGAGTACTGTGCTCCGTTCTGGTCGCCTCACTACAGGAAGGATGTGGAAACCATAGAAAGGGTGCAGAGGAGATTTACAAGGATGTTGCCTGGATTGGGGAGCATGCCCTATGAGAATAGGTTGAGTGAAGTCGGCCTTTTCTCCTTAGAGCGATTGAGGACGAGAGGTGACCTGATAGAGGTGTATAAGCTGCTGAGAGGCATTGATCGTGTGGATAGTCAGAGGCTTTTTCCCAGGGCTGAAATGGCTAGCACGAGAGGACACAGTTTTAAGGTGCTTGTAAGTTAGTATAGAGGAGATGTCAGGGGTAAGTTATTTACGCAGAGTGGTATGTGGAATGGGCTGCCGGCAATGGTGGTGGAGGCGGATACGATAGGGTCTTTTAAGAGACTCCTGAATAGGTACATGGTGCTTAGGAAAATAGAGGGCTATGGGTAACTCTAGTAATTTCTAAAGTAAGGACATGTTCGACACAGCTTTGTGGGCCAAAGGACCTGTATTGTGCTGTAGGGTTTCTATGTTTCTATGTCCCCAGCCATTTCAGACATGGTACTGCAGCTCGATGCCTTCAGCATTCTCCACAATTATAAATTATAGTTTTTATTTTTCTGTAATGTAATGTACTTCTGCTACAAAACAACGAATTTCACGACATATGCCATTGATATTGCACCTAATTCTGATTCTAAGAGATTGCAGACTGTTGCAGGAAACACAAGGTTGTGATAGTAGATGATTTTAAGTTTCCACATATTGACAAGGGCTCCCATACTGTAAAAGGGCTGGATGGGAAAGAGTTTGTCAAATGCGTTCAGGAAAGTTACCTCAATCAGTACATTGGAGTCCCAACTAGAGACAGTGAGATACTAGATCTCCTATTAGGGAATGAGACAGGGCAGATGACAGAAGTTTGTGTAGGGGAACACTTTGTATCTGGTGATCATAATGGCATTATTTTCAATGTAAATATGGAAAGAGATCGAAGACGTTCAAATTTCTACAGCCTCTGTATGTAGTCAGGCAAATTCGATGTGATTTTTTAAAACCAAACCAGGTTTAAACAATTTATTGGAGCCGTGCAATGGATGATGGGGACGTGTTGTACTCGGGTTTTCAGTAGCCACATCAGAAAAGGCTCCACATCAAAGGTTATTGCAGAAAACAAAAGCTCATTGTGTGGGAGGTGAGCGTTGGTGTCGATGGAAGGTCAGCTGGCTACCAGGAAATAGTAGGCAGAAATGTGTCTCTTTCTGGTTGGTAGTATATAACAAATGGTATACCATAGAGATCAGTGCTGGGGCCTTCGTTTCTTAGAACTTATGTACATGAATTGACTGTATAAAGTACAATTACTGGACACAGTGATAAATAGGAAAGCAAATTGTGACCCCCAATAAGGAGGCTAAAAAGGGATGTAGATAAAAGTTCAAAGTATATTTATTTTCAAAGTATAAATACATTATACAACCTTGAGATCCGTCTTCTTACAGGCAGCCACAAAACAAGAAGCCCAAAAATGCCAATAAAACATGACTGACAAACATCCAACATGCAGAGAGAGAGAAAAAAAACAAATTATGCAAACAATAAAAGTGAGCAAATAGCATTTAGAACAAAAGTGAGTCCTCAAACCCAAAGCAGGTAAACCACCTCAGCCTCAGTTCAGGGCGTAGCAGAGTAAATTTTGCGGAGCCCGCAGACCCACAGCCTGAGCCTCGGTGTAGCAAAGAGCGGAGCAGGAAGCAGAATGAGCCTGAGCCTTGCCTCTGGCCTGACACCCTGCCTTTTCAATCCATCGGGACCAGAGGCAAGTGTCAGGCTGGTTCTGGTCGCTGCTCTGCCACCTTTACTCACATCTTCACTGCTGCTCAGTTTAGCAAATGGGAAAAAAGTTGTCAGAATAAACAAGGAAAAGGAGAATAAGCTGCATTTTATCCAAATGATATCAGATTATATACTCAAACAACAGGAATTCTCAGATTATATACTGTGAGGTTCAAGGGAATCTGGAGGCCTAGTCCTGATTAACAAGGGTTAGTGTGCCAACGTAGAAGAATGTTATTGTTTATTATTGGAGGAAGTTAAAGAGAAGTTGGAAATTTATATATCAGTGCTGAACTTAGTAGCTACTTTATTAGGTATCTACTGACCCTCCCTTCATCAGTAAGCAAACTGCTGGCCGACAGGCTTTGAAAGAGAAAACAGACTGAACTGGTTGGAGGGAGCTATGTTCTGTCTTCTACAATTCTCTGCTCTCTGGTGAGCTGAAAGTCACCTTTAATATTTCTCATGATATGGAAGGAGGGTGTTGGGGAATTGCTGGCTGTGTGGACAGCCCCATTCCCCACATTTCCCTGTAACCTAATCTCTCTCACATGCCCATCAACTCAACCCTGATGCTCCTGTCACCCCATGGTTGAAATAAATTCTCCAGTTACGCTATTTGTGCAATGTACAAGGAAGCCAGAGCTCTTGGGAAGCCTCCATGCCAGGGCAAACGTGCAAGTCCCACACAAACAGTTCAGGAAGTTAAGGTTAAACCTGAGTTTCTGAAGCTGTGAGGCGGCTGCTACACTGTGCTTCTCTGTCCCTCTATAATTAGTCTCAGGTCACTTTTTAAAAAGCACGTTCATCTGCTGACTGGAGTAGCTTTCCCATTTAAGATTCCTGAATGAATAAAATTAAACATTTACTGGGTTTTTATCTACTTCCCTAAGAAAAGAAGAATGTGTTATTTTTACTCATATTATTCTTGAGCCCGTGCCACCGATTTGACTATCACCTTTACCGAGCGATCAGGAAGCCGTTATTTCCCTCTCTGAAGCCAGTGACACAGTACTTCTAAAAAATGTCAGTCATTTCTTTATTTTCATGAGTAAAGCTGGGGATAACTGGATGTGCTCCATCGGTGGTGACTGAAGCAGAGTACTGAGGCTACGTGGGTGGAACTTAAAGATCAAAAGATTGCCTTTATTTGTTACATGTATGTCAAAACATGCGCTGAAATCTGTTGTTTGCATCAATGGCCAACACAATCAGAGGATGTGTTGGGGGCACCTTGCAAGTGAAGGCATGCTTCCGGCACCCACATAGCATGTCCACAACTTACCCTAACCCGTATGTCTTTGGACTGTGAAAGGAAACAAGAGCACCTGTAGGAAACCCACGCGGTCATGGGAGAATGTTGAACTCCTTATAGATAGCTGCAGGAACTGAACCCAGGCCACTGGCACTAACCACTACACTTCCGTATCGCTTTCATCAAACTTTGAAGTACAAAGGGTAATCACTTTGATAGAATTGTTCCAGAGGTCCCCCAATGGTCAGTGGAAATTAGATGAACAGATATGAAGGGAGATAACAGATAGACGTACTTGATATTGACAGGATCTGCAGAAGGTTCAGATGGGAGGAAATCTGTTAAATGGTTGCAGGTAAGTTTTCTCTAACAGTATGTAGATGGCTTTGCTAGAAAGGGGATAATAAGAACATAAGAAATAGGAGGGGGAGTCGGCCATCTGGCCAGTCGAGGCTGCTCTGCCATTCAGTAAGATGATGGCTGATCTGACCATGGACTCATCTCCACCTACCAGCCTTTTCCCCATAACCCTTCATTCCTCTACTATGCAAAAATCTATACAACCTTGCCTTAAGTATATTTGCTGAGGTAGCCTCCACTGCTTCACTGGGTAGAGAATTTCACAGATTCACCGCTCTCTAAGAAAAGCTGAGAAAATAGATGGAACAATTAGTGACTTAGCAAAGTTGATGGTGTGGTCTACAGTGCAGAAGGCTGTCTTTAAGATTACAACAGGATCTAGTTGAGCAGAAGTGGGCCAAGAAATGACAGACAGAATTTAACTCAGACAAGTGCAAGGTATTGCATTTTCGAAGATAACCCACAGCAGGACTTGCAGACTTAAAGGCAGGTCCCGAGGATGTATAATAGAATGAAGAAACTAAAGGTTCTTTGAGTTAAATTACAATGTTGATATATTTATTTCTGTTTTATAGGAATCTCATCCTGATTATCCCGATATTTTAAAAGCAATGGCATCATTCAAAAGTCTGGTGGTAAGTCAGCATTTCATCTTAGCTGTTAGCTGGCAATGCACAAAGAATAATCACTAAATAATTCCCATGGAATTCCTGCTTATTAATCGCACTGATTTTTACACAGAATAGGACAAACTCAGAATTGGAAGCATTGGTAGCCAGTTTAAGGAAAGGTGATTATATCTACCCTCTCCACCACTGCTGGAGCCTCTCTAGTCATGTGTCATCCATATGAGGGAACACTGCACTCTGGGACCGGTAGTACTGTGGGAGGGTCACAATGGAAGAGGAGGTATTGTGGGAGGGCCAGTACTGAGGGTGGGGCGGTACTGTGGGAGAGTTACACCATGGGAAGGGCAGTGCTGAGGCAGAGTCACACTGTCAGAGAGCCAGTACTGAGGGAGGTTACACCGTGGGAGGGGTGGTACTGAGGGAGGGTCACTGTGAGAGGGCCAGTACTGAGGGAGAGTTACACTGTGAGAGTGGTGGTACTGAGAGAGGGTCACACTGTGGGATGACTGAGTTCTGAGGGATGGTCACACTGTGGGAGGGACAGTACTGCAGGAGGGTTACACTGTGGGAGAGGTGGTACTGAGGGAGGGCCAGTCTGTTAGGAGGTTGGTACTGTTGGAGGGACAGTACTGAGGGAGTATTTCACTGTTGGAGGCGGTGGTACTGAGATAGCGTTACACTGTAGGAGGGACATTTCTGAGTTCGGGTCACATGGTGTGGCAGTACTGAGGTAGGGTCACACTGTAGGAGGGGGGCGGTACTGAGGGAACGTCACATTGTGGGAGGGAGGGACGGTAATGAGAGAGGGTCACACTGTGGGGGCTTTTGAGACAGGGAGATGGGAGAAAAGACCGTCTGGGTTGGGTGTGCACTTTGACTGTGCTGGCTGCTTTACTGGTGGAGTGAAAACTATCAACAGCACTTTGGGAACTTAGCAATATGTGTGAAGGTTTGCCATCAGTTCTTTTCTATTACATTGCTTGTCTGCAGTGTTCCTCCAGTGGTACATTCATGCAGAGCACTTCATAGCAGGGAATTATCTATGTGGTTTTGTGTGATTGTGATTTACTTAGGATGGGGCAGGTGTTGTACATCTCTGCCAGAGGCCTAGTGTTTAGGAACACCTGCTCTGTCATTGTATGAAAGGTTTCCCCTTGCTTCTGGCAAAGTGGAGTAAGATAGAAAGTGCAAATACAAATGCCTGATTGTAAACACAAGTGAGAAACCAGACTGATTACAGTAAGTGCAGAGGGGAAGTGAGAAATGAAATCAGAAAGCACAAGAAAAGGCCAGTTGCAAACATAAAAAGGAATTCAAAACTATTCTCGAGGCTTGTGAACAAGAAAAGAGCTGTAGGAGGCAAGGTGGTGCGGATCTCAGACTTAAACGGAAATTGCTTATGGAGGCAGAGGTACTTAAATGAGTACTTGTCATCACTGCTCACTGAAGAAGAGCTGCTGCTGGCCTTTCAGCAAAGGCAGGTGTAGCAATAACTCTGTATACGTGTTACTCCAGAGCAGGGGTTCCCAATCTTTGTTATGTCATGGACCAATACTATTAAGCAAGGGGTCTGTGGACCACAGGTTGGGAACCCTTGCTGTGTAGGGAGAGTCTGCAAATGCTGGCTGCATTTCCAGTATATAAATCACCTGGACCACAGGGAATAAATCCTGGGTTGCTAGAAAAATTGGACTTGATGTAGTATTGTGACATGAACTTTCAAGGACTCCACTACTCATGTTGACACCTCTTTCCTGAGCAGTCAACACTGCGCTTGAGGCCCAGTTCTCGCAAGGATCGAGGCAGAGCAGCTCCTCCACTGTCCACTATTAAATCAGTGAATCGGACTTCCAATATTCCACATTAACAATGTCCAACAAGGTCTTACCAACACAAGCAAAGCAACTAATGTTGAGCACTCCCTGTTAGACTGCATATCACCTTGCACACTGACTCTTCTGATGCAAGCAGCAACACGATCTGCACCAAGTCAGATGAAAAAAATGAGTGTTTTGCATCAGCCTTCACTAGCAGTGTGCCAGATTTTGAAGGGTGTGAGGGAAGAGAAGTGAGTGGTTACTATTTCAAGGGAGAAGGTGCTCAAAAAGCTGAAAGACTTAAGGGCACATTAGTAGCCTGGACCAGATGAACTGAATCTTGGGGTTCTGAAAGAGATAGCAGTAGAGATTGTGGAGGCATTTGTGAAGATCTTTCAAAAATCATTGGCATGGTGCCAGAGGGCTGGAAAATTACAAATTCACTCCACTCTTTAAGAAAAGAAGAAGGCAGCAGAAAAGAAATTTTAGATCAGTTATCCTGACCTCATTGGTGGGAAGATGTTGGAGTCAGTTGTTAAGGATGAGGACGCAGAACAAGACAGGACAAAGTCAGCATAGTTTCCTTAAGGGAAAATCTTGCCTGATGAACCTGTTGGAATTCTTTGAGGAGATTACAAGTAGGATAGATAAAGGGGGTGCAGTAGATGTTGTATACTTGGACTTTCAGAGGGCCTTTGACAAGGTGCCACACACGAAGCTGCTTACCAAGTTAAGAGCCTATGGTATTACAGGAAAGTTACTGGCATGGTTAGAGCATTGGCTGATTGGAGGAGGCAGTGACTGGGTATAAAAGGATCCTTTTCTGTTTGGCTGCCTGTGACTAGTGGTGTTCCACAAGGGTTGGTGCTGGGACTGCTTATTTTTTATGCTGTATATTGATGATTTAGATGATGGAATAGATGGCTTTGTTGCTAAGTTTGCAGATGATATGAAGATTGTTGGAGGGACAGGTAGTGTTAAGGAAGCAGGTAGACTGCAGAAGGACTTAGATTAGAAGAATGGGCAAAGGAGTTGCAAATGAAACACAATGTAGGAAAATGCACGGTCATGCGCTTTGGTAGTAAAAATAAATGTGTGGACTGTTTTCTAAACGGGGAGAAAATCCAAAAATCTGAGATGCAAAGGGACTTGGGAGTCCTTGTGCAGAACACCCTGAAAGTTAACTTGCAGGTTGAGTTGGTGGTGAGGAAGGCAAATGCCATGTTTGGATTCATTTCAAGTGGTCTACAATACAAGAGGAGGGATGTGATGCTGAGGCTTTATAAGGCACTGGTGAGGCCTCACCTTGAGTATTGTGAACAGTTTCGGGCCCCTCATCTAGGAAATGATGTGCTGACATTGGAGAGGGTTCAGTAGAGGTTCACAAGGATGATTCCGGGAATGAAAGGGTTATCATATGAGGAACGTTTGATAGCTCTGGGCCTGTACTCGCTGGAACTTAGAATGATTAAGGGGGAATATCATTGAAACGTTTCGAATGTTGAAAGGCCGAGACAGAGTAGATGTGGAAAGGATGTTTCCCATGGTGAGGGAGTCTAGGACAAGAGGGCATAGCCTCAGGATAGAGGGGCGTCCATTTAAAACAGAGATGCAGAGAAATTTCTTTAGCCAGAGGGTGATGAATTTGTGGAATTTATTACCACCAGCAACTGTGGATGCTGTGTTGTTGCGTGTATTTAAGGCAGAGATTGATAGGTTCTTGATTGGACATGGCATCAAAGACAATGGGGAGAGGGCAGGGCAGTGGGGCTGAGAAGGGGAAAAAAGTATCAGCTATGATTGAACGGCTGAGTCGACTCTATGGGCCAAATGGCCTAATTCTGCTCCCATGTCTTATGATCAGGAGAAGTCCAGCTCCTTCACTTTCTCCGCCAACGAAGAACTCGCTGATGGGGTCTTGTGATCATAAAAAATACACCCAAAAAGAGCAATAACACCTTTGGTTATCCCAGAGAAGCCACAGTGTCCGAGAGTGCCACCATCTTACTGGAAGTACCAGAAGGTTAAATAGGTTAGGACTTTTATCCGTAAAGTATGAGAGAATGAGGGGCGATTTGAAAGAGGTATGTAAAAGAATGAGGGGTATAGTTAGGGTAAATCCAAGCAGGCTTTTTCCAGTAAGATTGGGTGAGGTAGAATTAGAGGTCACGGGTTAAGGGTGAAAAGTGAAATGCTTAAGGGGAATGTGAGTGGGAGTTCTTCACTCAGAGTGGTGAGTGTGTAGAGCAAGCTGCTAGTGTGCTAGTGGAAGAGGTGGATTCTGGTTCAATTTGAACATTTAAGAGAAATTTGGAGAAGTACATGAATAGGAGGGGTTTGGAGGTTGATAGGATTAGGCAAATTAATGGCTCGGCATGGATTAGGTGGGCTGAAGGGCCTGTTTCTGTGCTGTAGTGATCCAAGATTCTATCTCTTCACATAACTCCATCACAATCTCTGGTTGTCATTGTTGCTTTTGTGATGCATCTTGCATTTTACTGCTTTCGCAGTGCTATTTCAATAAAATTTATAATATAGAAACCAGTAAATGCACACATGAGAAACTGGAAATCCGGAGCAAAACACACAAACTGCTGGAGAAACTCAGCAGGTCAGGCAGCATCTATGGAGAGGAATTCGAGCCAAGACCCTTCATCGGGACAGGACATATGAAAGATTGCTTTACGGTTTGTGCTGCTGAGAATGTTGTTTGAGAAACTCGGATATGTCCTGATTTTAACCATCATGGTTGTGTTTGTTACCAGAGCCAGAGCCAGGAACTGCGGAAGAGGAAGCAGCTCGAGTTGCAGATCCTTTCCGAGCAGATCCAGGGCTGGGAGGGCGAAGACATCAAGTCCCTTGGAAACGTCATCTACATGTCCCAGGTCTTGGTGCAGTGTGGCGCAAGTGAAGTGAGTTGGCCAAGTGCAAGTGAAGAATTGTTTAATGGGTGATGGATCTTCTCTTATTGCCTTCCAATCACTGCTTTAGAAACTGTTTCTTACAAAACAGGGCCGTCTACTCTGCTCTCAATTTCATTACAATGTTGCTTTCCAGGTTGTGCACTTTTGGGGGTGACACCCTGTCCTCGGTTGTGTTCAGATTGAAGTTTACTGGGCTTTAAGGTGTTGATATAGGAATTTCTCTGCTTGCAAGGCAAGAAGATGAGGCACAGAAACTGATAGGAGATGTTAGGTGTGATCCCATTGCAGAAAAGCAGCAGTTTTATTGAGGCGCATGAGGTTATTTTTTGCATCAACAAAGGTAAAGGTAAACAATCATTGTACGTTCTGGTATCAATTGTTAGGCAACAACAAAGTATAAAGTATAAGTTAGATCAGATCGTCATATAAATCCAGAATAGAGTTGGTTTCATTCATGAAGACCAAACACAAAACCTGTTGACCAGTGTCCATAAGGGAGGAAGCATTTCTTTGTGCTTGATGTTTGATATCCTTTGAGATGGTCCAGCAATCAGCTCAACATTATAAATGAGAATCTAGCTGTTGCGTTACTGTTATGTACTTGTGTCAGTTCTGGTCTCCACACTGTGACAAGGATGTGATTAGCTCAATAGAGAATACTGAAAAGATCCACAGGGATGTTTCGTGGTTTGGAGGACTTGAGTAATTGGAAGAGATTGCACAAGCTAGACCTGCTTACCCTTAAACAGAGGAGATTGAAAGGCAAAAAATGTATCAAACAATGGCAAGGATCAAAAGGATAGATGGCCAGTATCTGTTTCAATGGCAGCTAGGGGTTCTAAAGAGGTTTAAGATGAGATTTAAGGGGGTATCTGGGGTAAATATTTCATGCAGAATTGATATCCAGAGGTTCACGAGACTGATCCCGAAAATGAAAGGGTTAATATATGAGCAGCATTTGATGGTTCTGGCCCAGTACTTGGAGGAGCTTAGAAGAATGAGGAGAGATCTTATTGACACCTATCGAATATTGAGAGGCCGAAATAGAGTAGATCGGGAGAGGATGTTTACTAAAGTAGAAGATTCTGGGACCAGAAGGCATGGCCTCATAATGGAGAGATGTCCATTTAGAACAGATGAGGATTTTTTTTTTAGCCAAAGAGTGGTGAATCTGTGGAATTCATTGCCACAGGCAGCTCTGGAGGCCAATTTAGTGACTATATTTAAAGTGGATAGTTGATAGGGTCAGAGCATCAAATATTACAGGGAGAAAGCAGGAGAATGGGGTAGAGAGGGATGATAAATCAACCATCAGGAGCGGACTCAATGGGTCAAATGGCCTTATTCAGTAGAGGTATATAAGATGCTGAGAGGCATTGATCGTGTGGATAGTCAGAGGCTTTTTCCCAGGACTGAAATGGCTAACACGAGAGGGCACAGTTTTAAGGAGCTTGGATGTAGGTACAGAGGAGATGTCAGGGGTAGATTTTTCATGCAGAGAATGGTGAGTGTGTGGAATGGGCTGATGGCAACGGTGGTTGAGGCGGATACAACAGGGTCTTTTAAGAGACTCCTGTATAGGTACATGGAGCTTAGAAAGATAGAGGGCTATGGGTAACCCTAGGTAATTTCTAAGGTAAGGACATGTTCGGCACAGCTTTGTGGGCTGAAGGGCCTGTATATGTTTTCTATGTTTCTACTCCTTTGTCTTATGGACTTAATGGAACAAGCTGCCAGATGAGGCGGGGGAGGCAGGAACAGTAACAATGTTTAAGAAGCATCTTGGCAGATATTTCAATAAGCAGAGCACAGAAGATATATAGCATGTGGGATTAGTGTAGATAGGCATGATGATTGTCATGAGATTTTTTGGTGAGATGTAGAGAGTGATGGCGAAGGTTGTTGGTAAGATGCGGAGAGATGGTGGAGGGGTTATTGGTGAGATGCAGAGAGTGATGGTGGAAGGTTGATGCTGAGATGTAGAGAGTGATGGTGGAAGGCTATTGGTGAGATGTAGAGAGTGATGGTGGAGAGCTTATTGCAGAGATGTAGAGAGTGGTGGTGGAGGGTTGATGGTGAGATGCAGAGAGTGATGGTGGTGAGGCTATTGGTGAGATGCAGAAAGATGGTAGAAGGTTGATGGTGAGATGCAGAGAGATGGTGGTGAGGCTATTGGTGAGATGTGGAGAGTGTTGGTGGAAGGTTATTGGTGAGATGCAGAGAGATGGTAGGAGGTTGATGGTGAGATGTAGAGAATGATGCTGGAGGATTGGTGGTGAAATGTAGAGAGTGATGGCGGAGGAGTTGGTGAGATGTAGAGAGGGGTGGTGGAGATTTGTTGGTGAGATGTAGAGAAAGATGGAGGGTTGTTGGTGAGATGTAGAGAGTGATGGTAGAGGGTTTTTGGTCAGATGTAGAGGAAAATGGTGGAGAATGTTTGGTGAGTTGCAGAGTGGTGGTGGAGGGTTTTTGGTGAGATGCAGCGTGGTGGTGGAGGGTTTTTGGTGAGATGCAGAGTGGTGGTGGAGGGTTTTTGGTGAGATGTAGAGAGTGATGGTGGAGATTTGTTGGTGAGATGTAGAGAAAGATAGAGGGTTGTTGGTGAGATGTAGAGAGTGATGGTAGAGGGTTTTTGGTCAGATGTAGAGGGAAATGGAGGGTGTTTGGTGAGTTGCAGAGTGGTGGTGGAGGGTTTTTGGTGAGATGCAGCGTGGTGGTGGAGGGTTTTTGGTGAGATGTAGAGAGTGGTGGTGGAGATTTGTTGGTGAGATGTAGAGAAAGATGGAGGGTTGTTGGTGAGATGTAGAGAGTGATGGTGGAGATTTGATTGAGAGATGCAGAGAGTGGTGGTAGCGGGTATTTGCTGAGAGGCAGAGAGCGATAGTGGAGGGATGTTGGTGAGATGCAGATAGTGATAGTGAAGGGTTTTTGTGAGATGTAGAGGGAGATGGTGGAGGGTTTTTGGTGAGATGCAGAGGGAAATGGAAGGATTTTGGTGAGATGGAGAGCCTTTGGTGAGATGCAGAAAGTGATAGTGGAGGGCTTTTGGTCAGATGTAGAGGGAAATGGTGGAGGGTGTTTGGTGAGTTGCAGAGTGGTGGTGGAGGATTTTTGGTGAGATGCAGAGTGGTGGTGGAGGGTTTTTGGTGAGATGCAGAGTGGTGGTGGAAGGTTTTTGTTGAGATGTAGAGAGTGATAGTGGAGGGTTTTTGGTGAGATGTAGAGAGTGGTGGTGGAGGGTTTTTGGTGAGATGTAGAGAGTGATAGTGGAAGATTTTTGGTGAGATGTAGAGAGTGGTGGTGGAGGGTTTTTGGTGAGATGCAGAGAGTGGTGGAGGGTTTTTGATGAGATGTAGAGGGAGAAGGAGGGTTTTTGGTGGAGATGCAGTGAGTGATGGTGGAGGGTTTTTGGTGAGATGCAGTGAGTGATGGTGGAGGGATTTTGGTGAGATGCAGTCAGTGATATTGGAGGGTTTTTGGTGAGATGCAGAGGGAGAATGGAGGGTTTTTGGTGGAGATGCAGAGAGGTGGTGGAGGGTTTTGGTGAGGTGCAGTGAGTGGTGGTGGAGGGTTTTTGGTGAGAAGCAGAGAGTGGTGGTGGAGGGATTTTGGTGAGATGCAGAGAATGGTGGAGGGTTTTTGGTGAATGTAGAGGGAGATGGTGGAGGGTTTTTGGTGGAGATACCGTGAGTGATGGTGGAGTGTTTTAGGTGCGATTCAGGGAGTGATAGTGGAAGGTTTTTGGTGAGATGCTGGGAGCGATAGTGGAGGATTTTGGTGAGATGTAGAGAGTGATATTGGAGGGTTTTTGGTGAGATGTAGAGAGTGATATTGGAGGATTTTTGGTGAGAAGCGGAGAGTGGTGGTGGAGGGTTTTTGGTGAGATGCAGAGAATAATAGAGGGTTTTTGGTGAGATGTAGAGGGAGATGGAGGGTTTTTGGTGGAGATGCCGTGAGTGATGGTGGAGTGTTTTAGGTGAGATGCAGAGAGTGATAGTGGAGGGTTTTTGCTGAGATGCAGAGAGTGGTGGTAGAGGGTTTTTGGTGAGATGCAGAGAGTGGTGGAAGGTTTTTGGTGAGATGCAGTGAGTGATGATGGGGGGATGTTGGCGAGATGCAGAGAGTGATAATGGAGGGTTATTGGCGAGATGCAGAGAGTGATATTGGAGGGTTTTGGTGAGATACAGAGAGTGGTGGTGGAAGGTTCTTGGTAAGAAGCAGAGAGTGGTGGAGGGATGTTGGTGAGATGTAGGGAGTGATAGTGGAGGGTTTTTGTTGAGATGTAGAGAGGTGGTGGAGGGTTTTTGGTGAGATGTAGAGAGTGGTGGTGGAGGGTTTTTGGTGAGTTGCAGAGAGTGGTGGAGGGTTTTTGGGGAGATGGAGGGTTTTTGGTGAGATGCAGAGGGAGAAGGAGGGGTTTTGGTGGAGATGCAGTGAGTGATGGTGGAGCGTTTTAGGTGAGATGCAGGGAGTGATAATGGAGGGTTTTTGGTGAGATGCAGGGAGAGATAGTGGAGGGTTTTGGTGAGATGCAGAGAGTGGTGGTGGAGGGTTTTTAGTGAGATGCAGAGAGTGGTGGAGGGATGTTGGCGAGATGCAGAGAGTGATAGTGGAGGGTTATTGGTGAGATGCAGAGAGTGATGGTTCAGGATCGTTGTGAGATGTAGAGAGTGGTGGTGGACATTTTTTTGGTGAGATGCAGTGAGTCGTGGTGGAGGATTGATTTTGAGACTGGAGGCCCCGATTCGTGGTCTATTTGGGATCTAGTGGTTTCTGCTCCCCATCATTTTGGATAAGAGCAATGAAGACATAGTAAGTTTGCAGATATCACTCAGATTGGTGGTGTCAGAGGCAGTGAAGAATGTTATCAAGAACTGCAGTGGTATTTCGATCAGCCAGTGAAGTGGGCCAAGAGTTTAATGTAGATTAGTACATTTTGGGAAGTCAAACTGGGTTGGGTCTTTCACAGTGAACTGTGGACCCTTGGGAAGTCTTGTTAGGTTACTTAAGAAGGTGTTAGGATGTGTTGGCCTTCATTAGTTAGGAGATTGATCTCAAGGTAATGTGCAGCTCTTATAAAACTCCAGGTAGATCATACTTGCAGTATTGTGTTCAGTTGTGTTCACTTCATTATAGGAAGGATGCGGAAGCTTTAGAGAGGATGTAGAGATTTACCAGGATGCTGCTTGGATTAGAGAGCTCTTTTGAGGATGGGCTGAGCGAGGCTTTTCTCTTTGGAGTGAAGGAAGATAAGAGGTGACTTGATGTAGGTGTACTAGATGATAAGAGGCACAGATAGAGTGGGCAGCCAGGGCAGAAATAGCTGATACTTAAAGGGGGCATAAATTTAAGGTGATTGGAAGAAGTATGGGAGGGATGTCAGAGTAAGCTTTTTTGCATATAGAGTGGTGGGTGCCAGGGGTGGTGCATTCTATATTTATTAGATTAACTCAACTAGAAAAGAATAATACTCAAAGCATGATTAATTATCCCTTTGGATAAACCAGATCGTAAGTGTGTAGAACAGTACATGCAAGGAATCTGCAACTGTTATTGCAGACTGAATACTCATGCCAAGAATGTTGGGAAAAATCTATACTGGGTGAGAAGTGTAATGGTGAGTTTAGTACAGTTGTGGAAGGCAAGGGATTTCCTGGCACTCAGTAGTTTGTCATGTTTAAGAGAATTTCCAGGGGAGTTTCTGGAATTTTGCTTTGTTTATTTTGCCTTGTTTGGGCCACCTATGAAAGTCTGTCTTTCACAAGTGGTTCACTTAAACTGCACTGTAAATGTTATTTTTTGACATTTTCTTTGACTGTTTGATGTTCTCTTTGTAAGGCTGATTCATGACTATCTAACTGTATGGTTTAGTCAAATTGCCAAAATAATTGAGGAAGTCTTGCTTTTTGATCATTGATTTTAATTTCCAAATTATCTGACAATGTAAGGCAACAAGCAAAATTCTCATTCACATGTACTGCTCATTTCAGATTTACCACTGGTTCATCTTTGCTCCGAATAAATTTTATGACCTTATTTGAAATAATTCCCCTTTAAGTAAAGGTTAGAGATTTGATAAAATCTTTCTCTTTAAGGTATTAATAATTCAGTGTGCAATTAATGATATTGACTGCCTACATTTTCCATTTGAAATGTACTTGCTAACCTAACTATTGCTTATTTTTAGATATAAACTGTTACATTTTCACATCTCCAGAAAGGGGGTGGGACCAACCTTTACCTTCCTGCATGGTGCCTTCCCCATCCGCCTCACTGAGGTGGAAACTGTGTGTGGGTGGAATCCACAGTTCAAACCTGCATCCCACCACACTGCACAAGCAGGTTTTGACAACTTAAACATCCACAGTTTATCACTAAGTAATATGTACATCTCTACTTCAACCAATCTTGACTCCAGTAAAACTGATCTGTGATCATTCTGGAGATTGGAAGTACCTGTGATGAGAAAGTAGTGTACTACAGAGTAGTAGTAGTAATTTCATGAGTTTTAGATAACAGGCAAATGCCTCAGTGTTTGACACACTCTACGGGGGTCGAGGAGAATTCTTCACATTGATGCACAGTTTGATCATCAACCAGGTGTCAGCATCAAAGAAAGAGGGAGTTTCTCTCAAATATCCTTCGCTCTGCCCAGAACTTCCCCCACATCCCATACTAATGGAGAATTCAGCAAGCTGGCAATGAACTTCTAGGGTAAGTTAGGTTTGAAAAAGACAAGGTATTAGATTTTTAGCGGGCTTAAAATTGGATAAATCCCCAAGGCCTGATGCGGTTTAGCGCAGGCTGCTATGAGAGGCATCAAAATCCACCATTCATGCTCTCTTCTTGTTGCTGCCATCAGGAGCATAAAAGCCAAAGGAAGGGCATGTAATAGATCAAAATTGGTGGGAAGTTAGAGTATTGAGAAGCTTCTAAAAACCAACAGAAGGCAACTAAAAAAAGTCATAAAGAAGGAATAAGAAGGTAAGCTAGCCAACAATATTAAAGAGGATACCAAAGGACAAATGAAGTATAAAAGAGAGTCAAGAGTAGATAACGGACCGCTGGAAAATGATGCTGGAGGGGTGGTAATGGAGGACAAGGAAATGGTGGAAGAACTGAGTAAGTATTTTGCACCAATCTTCATTCTGGAAGACACTAGCAGTTTGGTGGAGGTTCAAGAGTGTCAGGGGGAGGAAATGAGTGAAGTTGCCATTATTAGGGAGAAGGTGCTTGGGAAGCTGAAAGGTCTGAAGGTAGGTAAGACACCTAGACCAGATGATACACTCCTCAGGGTTCTGAAAGAGGAAGCTGAAGAGATGGTGGAGGCATTAGTAATGATTTTTCAAGAATCAATAGAACTTTTCATGGTTCTGGAGGACTGGAAAATTGTAAATGTCGCCCCACTGTTCAAGAAGGGAGAGAGGCAGAAGAAAGGAAACTATAGTCATAGTCATACTTTATTGATCCGGGGGGAAATTGGTTAAGTTAAGAAATAGGCCAGTTAGTCAGACCTTAGTGGTTGGGAAGATGTTGAAGTTGATTGTTAAGAATGTGGTTTCAGGGTTCTTGGAGGTAAGTGATGAAATAACCCAAAGCCAGCATGTTTTCCTTAAAGAAAAAGCTTGCCAGACCAATCTGTTGGAATTTT
Source organism: Mobula birostris (assembly GCF_030028105.1). Taxonomy (NCBI): domain Eukaryota; kingdom Metazoa; phylum Chordata; class Chondrichthyes; order Myliobatiformes; family Myliobatidae; genus Mobula; species Mobula birostris. Next base: position 146,948,563 of record NC_092379.1, read on the forward strand.
TTTGAAGAAACAACAGGCAAGATCGATGAGAGAGAATCAACGGATGTTGTGCACTTGGATTTTCAGAAAGCTTTGACAAGGTGCCACACATGAGACTGCTTAACAAGTTAAGAGCCAGTGGTATCTCAGGAAAGATACTAGCATGGATAGAGCATTGGCTAATTGGCAGGAGGCAAAGAGTGAGAACAGTGGGAGCCTTATCCCGTTGGCTGCTGGTGACTAGTGGTTTTCCACAGGAGTCTGTGTTGGGATCGCTTCTTTTTACGTTATATGTCAATGACTTGGATGACAGAATTGATTGCTTTGTAATCAAGTTTGAGGATGACACAAAAATAGGTGGCAGTGTTGAGGGAGTAGAGAAGCTGCAGAAGAAATTAGATTAGGAGAGTGAACAAGGAAGTGGCACATGGAATACAGTGTTGGGAAGGGTACGGTCATGTACTTTAGCAGATGGAATGAAAAAGTAGACCATTTTCTAAACAGAGAGAAAATTCTAAAATGTGAGGTGCGAAGAGAATTGGGAGCCCTTGTGCAGGATTCCCTGAGGTAACATATACATACTTGATCATAAATTTGCTTTGAACTCTGAATTTTGCATGTTGGCTTTGGGGGGCAGTTTTGAGTCCCATACACCAGAATGGAGAATGGTAACAGAGGCATTCTCCAAAAGGTTGTCAGTTAATCATGAGGGATCATTTGTTTCACAGTAACCCATTCTGTAAGTAACATTTCATTCTTGATTTATTTAATTATATATGAATTCCCAGATCCCAGTGCTACATTAAGATTTGATCCCATGTCTCCTTATCATTATCCCAGTGGTTATTTCTGGGAGAACAGGTAGTGCAGGTAGTCAGTGAGTCATATAGTTGCCACTTCTGTTTTTCTTTTGTTCTGTTTTAATCCACTCCTTTATCAGTGTTTTGCATTTTACAGTGATGTGAGCTTTTGACCAGTGCAGTGGGTAGCTTTGATTGAAAGGCAGGGGATATCTGAGTCTTGACATATCTCATTAAATAGCTCAACAGTGTTTACCAGAGCTGCAATAATCAGATTTCTTTTACCAGTTCACTTGCTTGCGTAAATAAAACTGGAGTTATTGCATAATGTTAAAACTGAGATCCTTTAAGACGGATCTGTTAACATGCTAAGCTGATTGTTATTGATGTGAATTCAACCATAGGAGAAGGACGAGAGATACTTCATGCTGTTTCCCTCTGTGCTACTGATGCTGTCTGCAAGCCCCCGCATGAGTAGCTTCATCTACCAGGTGAGTAAAGGTCAGGAGGGGACAAGGTGCAGTGAGAGTAACAAAGGTTTTACCATGAGCACATTCTGTGTCGGGGATCAGAACATGCTTTCTGGTGAAGGCTGTAACTTTCTTTTCTGCAGGGGAAATTGCCATTGACAGGAATGACTGTAACAAAACTTGAGGAGAATGAAAGCTTCCATCACGCCTTTGAAATTACAGGTTGGCTGTCAAAGTTGTCTAGTTATAAACTGTAAATCTCTGGTGCGTAATGGTAGAGTCATGAAAAAGAACATGGATATTTATATCACTTTATATTTTAATAATTGATTCAGGATTAAATTTTAGTTTTATTGGGTTTTATTGGTTTAATATCTTCCAAGATATGCTGCAATTACAGCAATGCAGGTAATTCTGCCTCTGGTTTGCAGTGTTCCCTTAAAATGTCCCTCCCACAGTGTGACCCTCCCACAGTGACCCTCCCTCAGTACCACCCCTCCCACAGTGACCCTTCCTCAGTACCCCATAGTGACCCTCCCTCAGTACCACCCCTCCCACAGTGTGACCCTCCCTCAGTACCACCCCTCCCACGGTGTGACTCTCTCTCAGTACCACCCCTCCCACAGTGTGACCCTCCCTCAGTACCACCTTCCCACAGTGTGACCCTCCCTCAGTACCACCCCTCCCACGGTGTGACTCTCTCTCAGTACCACCCCTCCCACGGTGTGACCCTCCCTCAGTACCACCTTCCCACAGTGTGACCCTCCCTCAGTACCACCTTCCCACAGTGTGACCCTCCCTCAGTACCACCCCTCCCACAGTGTGACCCTACTTCAGTACCACCCCTCCCACAGTGTGACCCTCCCTCAGTACCACCCCTCCCACGGTGTGACCCTCCCTCGGTACCACCCCTCCCACAGTGACCCTTCCTCAGTACCCCATAGTGACCCTCCCTCAGTACCACCCCTCCCATAGTGTGACCCTCCCTCAGTACCACCCCTCCCACGGTGTGACCCTCCCTCAGTACCACCTTCCCACAGTGTGACCCTCCTTCAGTACCACCCCTCCCACAGTGACCCTCCCTCAGTACCACCCCTCCCACGGTGTGACCCTCCCTCAGTACCACCCCTCCCACGGTGTGACCCTCCCTCGGTACCGACCCTGCCACAGTGTGACGATCCCTCAGTACCACCCCTCCCACAGTGTGACCCTCTCTCAGTACCACCCCTCCCACAGTGTGACCCTCCCTCAGTACCACCCCTCTCACGGCGTGACTCTCTCTCAGTACCACCCCTCCCACGGTGTGACTCTCTCTCAGTACCACCCCTCGCACATTCTGACCATCCCTCATTACTACCCCTCCCCCAGTGTGACCCACCATCAGGACTGCCCTTTTTTGTATCAAAACTATAAAAGTTTATTTACAACACAGACACAAGACAATCAATATTTACAAGACAGTAGTTACATTTAAATTACAATACAGCCGCTACTGTCCAAAAAACAGTCTATGCTGCAGGGCAACCACCGCTCACGGAAATCGCCCAATGTGCCCGCCGTGACTGGGTGCTCCCTCTCCGAGGACAGCCGGGCACGGAGGTATCCTCAGAAAAGGGGCAGGCAATCAGCCCAGGCAGCGCCCTCCACCTTCCGCTGCCTAGACCCTTGGATGGCCGGCTTGGCCAGGCCCAGGACCAAGCCCACCAGGAGATCCTCCTCTCGTCCCGCACCCTTCCGAACTGGGTGCCCATAGATGAGGAGCGCGGGACTGAACTGCAGCCAAAAGCGCAGCAGCAGCTCTGAGGAACTCAAAAAGCGGCTGCAACCTCTCACATTCTGTGCACATGTGGTACACTGACTCCTCCAGCCCTCAGAATGGACAGGTGGACGGGATGTCAGTGAACTTGCTCAGGAATCTGTTGTACAGGCCTGCCCGATGCAACACCTTCCACCCCAGGCCCCCAGTGTACAGGGGAAGCACCCCTGCATAAAGAGATTTTCACTGTGGACCTCCTCTGCTGCCGGATGGTAACACAGACCCCCAAGGTGAGTCCGGTAGGCAGACGAGGGCAAGGAAATGAAAGGTGTGCAAGAGCAGCACGTGCAAGAAATGCTTCGGGGCGCCACGGAACGGCCTGGTGGCCATCCCTGCGAGACGGCTGTCATTATGGGGACCCTCTCTCGGGTGGTCTCCTGTCACCTGGATCCGACGAACACATCGGGTGGTGGTGCAGCTGGAACCCCTCTGCTTCCCCACACCGTCCCGACACCCACCGTGATAGGATCAGGACCAGAGTCCCCAGCAGACAGAACGCCGGTCCCCAACGGCGTGGGAGAACCATGCCCGAATGAGGCCAGACCTCAAACCCTCCACAGTTCCCGACAGAAGCAGGGTAGATCCCTCAGAGGGGCACAGCTGACGCCGTCCGCTGGGATTCGCGTGCCCTCCCGTAAGTAGTGTAGTGTCCCCGGCAGAGAAAATGCATCACCAGCACGTGCCACCTCGGAGGCTGGTCGCAGTACATATATCTCTGCAGGGTCCTGAGGCGGAGAGCTGCCTGCTGGGAGCACACGCACACCAAGGACTGGCTGCCCTCTGTGATCGGAAGATTCAGGACCTCTGCAGAGACCCAATGCCTCTTGTCTCCCCAGAAGAAGTCCACCAGCCTCTTCGCAGTCCTGGACACGAATGCCACAGGAGGGACCAGTGCAGACAGTTGGTACCACACCAGGAGGCGACCAGCTGATTGATCACTAAAACCCTCCCATGGTATGAGATCGCATGAAGGAGGCCCAACCAGCGCCCCAGCCGGGCAGAGATCTTCGTCTCCAACTCCCGCCAGTTCTCTGGCCAGGCTTCCTCTGTTGCGCTCAGGTAGACTTCCAAGTAGAAGAGGTGCGTGGTGCTCCACACAAATGGCCTCAACCCCTCTAGTAGGGAGTCCACCTGCCACTGACCCACCAGGAGGCCCGTGCTCATCTCCCAGTTGACCCTTGCAGAGGACACGGCCTAGAAGACCTGCTAGCATTCTCATATCCTCTGCAACCGGGTTGGTGACCATGTATAGCGGTAACATTACCTCTCAGTTCTTGAACTCAATCCCACGGTTGATGAATGCCAACACATCATACACCATCTTAACCACACTGTCAACCTACGCAGCAGCTTTGAGTGTCCTATCAACACGAACCCCAAGATCTTTCAGGTCCTCCACACTGCCAAGATTCCTACCATTTATATTATATTCTGTCTTCAAATCAGACCTACCAAAATGAATCACTTCACACTTATCTGGGTTGAAGTCCATATGCCACTTCTCAGCCAGCCCTGCATCCTATCGATATCCTACTGTAACCTCTGACAACCCTCCAGACTATCCACAAAACCCCCAACTTTTGTGTCATCAGCAAACTTGCTCACCTACCCTTCTTCTTTATGAAGGTCATTTATAAAAATCTCAAAGAGGAGGGGTCCCAGAACAGATCCCTGCAGAACACCACTGGTCACAGACCCCCATGTAGAATACTAACTATCTACAACCACCCTTTGCCTTCTGTGGGCAAGCCAATTCTGGATCCACAAAGCATGGTTTCATTGAATCCCATGCCTCATGACATTCTAAATGAGCCTTGCATGGGGAACCTAATCAAACGCCTTACTGAACTCTACATACACTACATCCACTGCTCTACCTTCATCAATGTGTTTTTTTACATCCGCAAAGAATTCAGTCAGGCTCATAAGGCATGACCTGCCTTTGATAAAGCCATGCTGACTGTCCCTTATCAGATTATGTCTCTTCAAATGCTTATAAGTCCTGCCTCTCAAGATGTTCTCCAACAACTTGCCCATCACTGAAGTCAGACTCACTGGTCTATGATTTCCTGGGTTATCTCTACTTCCTTTCTTGAACAAGGGAACAACATTTGCAACCCTCCAAATCTCTGGTACTTCTCCCGTCCCTATTGATGACGCATTGCAAGAGGCTCAGCAGTCTCCTCCCTCATTTCCCACAGTAGCCTGGGGTATATCCGTAAACTTGTCACAAAGCCATGAATTCCATCATCTAAATCAATAATGCAGGCTTAGCTGGCAATGCCCACATCCCGTAAAAGAATTTAAAAGAAAAGTAGTGGTCCCAATACTGACCCCTGAGGAACACCATTGTAACCAGCAGCCAACCAGAAAAGACCAATTTATTTCCACTTGTTGCCGACTGCTTGTCAGCCATTCCACTATCCATGCCAGTATCTTTCCTGTAATACCACAAGATTTTTATCTTGTTCAGCAGCCTCATGTGCGGCACCTGATCAAACACCTTCTGAAGATCCAAGTAAATGACATCCACTGCCTCTCCTTTGTCCACCCTGTTTGTTACTTCCTCGAAGAACTATTAACAGATTTGTCAGGCAAGATTCCCGTTATAGAGGCCATGCTGACTTTTGACTTATTTTATCATTAGTCTGCAAGTACCTTGAAATCTCATCCTTAATAATGGACTCCAGCACTTTCCCAACCACTGAAGTTAGGCTAACTGGACTCTAATTTCCTTTCTTTTGCCTTCCTCCCTTCTTAAAGAGTGGAATGACATCTGCAATATTCCAGTCTTCTGGGACAATGCCAGAATTAAGTGACTCTTAAAAGATCATGACCAGTGCTTGTGCTATCTCTTCAGCAATCTCTCTCAGGACACTGGGATGTAGTCCATCTGGTCCAGGTGACTTATCATTCTTAAGACCTTTGAGCTCACCTAGCATTTTTTCCTTTGTAATAGTAATGGCACTCACTCCTGCTCCCTGACACTCATGGACTTCTGGCACATTGCCAGTGAAGACAGATGCAAAGTACCCATTAAGTTCATCTGCCATTTCTTTGTTCCCCATTACTACCTCACCAGCATCATTTTCTAGTGGTCCAGTGTCAACTCTCACCTCCCTTTTACTCTTCATATAACTGAAGAAACTTCTGGTACCCTGCTTTTGTATTATTGGCTCAACTGCCCTCATAATTCATCTTTTCCCTTATAGATTTTTTAGTTGCCTTTTGTTGGATTTTAAAAGCTTCCCAATCATCCAACTTCCCACTCACTTTTGCCCTTTCCTTGGCTTTTATGCAGTCCTTAATTTCCCTTGTCAGCCACAGTTGCCTACCCCTGCCGGTTGAGAACTTCTTCCTCTGAGGGACGTATCTATCCTGTACCTTGTGAACTATTCCCCAAAACTTCAGCCATCTCTGCTCTGCCATCACCCCTGCCAGTATTCTCCTCCAATCCATTTGGGCAAGTTCCTCTCTCATGCCTCTGTAATTCCCTTTATTCCATTGCAATACTGATACATGTGCCTTGTGCTTCTCCCTCTCAAATTGCAGTATGAATTCAATCATATTATGATCATTGTCTCCTAAGGGTCCCCTTATACTAAGCTCTATAATAAGATCTGGGTTATTACACGACACCCAATTGTAGATGGCCTTTCCCCGAGTAGGTTCAAACATAAGCTGTTCTAAAAAGCCATCTCGTAGGCATTCCCTCTCTTGCGATCCAACACCAACCTGACTTTTCCAATTCTCTTGCATATTGAAGCCCTCCATTACAAATGTGTCATTACCTGTCTTTTCCAGCTCCATTTGCAATCTCAGCCCCACATCTTAGATACTATTTGGAGACCTATATATGATTCCCATAATGTTTTTTTAAAGTCTCGCAATTTCTTAACTCCACCCACGAAGATTCAACATTCTCTGACCCTATGTCACCACTTCCTAAGGATGTAATTCCATCTTTTACGAACAGAGCCACATCACCACCTATGCCTTCCTGCCTGTCCTTTCGATACAAAGTATATCCTTTGATGTAAAGCTCCCAACTATGGGCTTCCTTTAGCCACGACTAATGATGCCCACAATGTCATACGGACCAATCTCTAGTTGCTCCACGAGTTTGTCCACCTTATTCTGAACATATTCTACACGTATTTAAGTACAGTACCTTCAGTCTTGAATTCTTTGCCCTTTTGAATTTTGCTTCTATGGTACAAGTTAACTCTAACCTGGTACAATTAGTCCTTCGTGAGCTGCTGAAATTCCTCCACAGAGACAGGCTTGTGACTTGGTGCTGGGGTTGAGGAAGTCTGGTGTCTCAGCTTCGAAAGAGCTCTCCTCTTCCCCCTCACCATATCCCAAGTTCATTGCCCTCCAGGCAGTCATCGCCTGCACCCGACTTGACCACCTCATTCCTCGCAGTGGCCCCAGTGGGAGGCCCCACCATAATCAGTACCCCATCCCTACAAAGTGATAGGGGGAGGCCCTGCTACCCCTGAATCCAGAATCTGTCCCAGACGTGGAGTAGGGCAGGTCCCCTGCTCACCGCCACCTCTCAGAACTGTACTTTCTGAGCTTGGAGCAATCAACCTGCTAACTCTCCTGAAGATTAGATGCAGCACGTGGACCATCTGGGCCGTGCTCACCTCCACACCCTCATCACACTCCCTGCAAGCAGCACTAAGAGAGTCCTCTCCCTTCCCACCCGTTGGGACACTCTCTCTCTGAATATCTACGTGGAATGACGATGCAAGGGTGTTCCGGTTCCTCTCGTGCACCAGAGCTGGCCGCTCCACAGTAGGGCATTTGGCTTTAATTGAGGCAACAATCTGGGAAACTAATTGCCCTGGTGAACCTCTACCCACAGGTGACGTGACCCCTTTTCTTCAGGGTTTTTCCTCTTCCCAGGGAATACACGCTCTGGGTATGCAGCTTCAAGCGAAGACAAGTCTGCCTCCTCACACAGACCCTCTGCTATGGAGCTGCTCACTAGCCCAGAGGATCCCTTTTAGACTGAAGATATGCTGAGGCATGCTGACCCCTCCTGAGGCATCCTCAGTCTCCTACACCACTTCCCTGGGTTCTTGCTCTACCTCAGATGCCACAGGGTCCTCCAACTTAGGTTCAACAGTAACGCCCCCATTCTTCTCTGGGGACAGGCTACGAGATGTTTATTCATTTTCTTTGCCTTCTTACCCATCCCCTGAACTCACCATGTCACACCCATCTCCAACTTCCACTGCTACTGGCTGGGGGGTGGGGGGAGTGGGGGCAAGTAGGAGATGGGTCAGCGGGGAGTACGTAACGGTGTCATGCTGTGCCTCTGAGGCAGAGTTGGCTCCTCACACAGTGAAGGTCAAACATTTGATATTTACAAGACAATGAATAAATTCATGTTAAAATATGATTATTACTGTCTATTAAAAAGTCAATTTGTTGGGGGAGGCCACTACTCCCAGAAGTCTCCCTCTGTACCCATTGTGACCTCATGAACCCTATAGCCGGGCACGAACGTATCCTCGGAAGAGGGGCAGGCAGTCAGCTCTGGCAGAGCCCTCAACTTTCCACAAATGGCCATCTTGGCCGGGCTCAGGAGCAAGCCCACCAGAAGATCATCCTCACGACCCACCCCTTTACAAACTAGGTGCCCGTTTATGAGGAGAGTGGGGCAGCTGCAACCTGTGCAGCAGCCCTTTCGGATACTGAAACAGGAGCTGCAACCTCTCGCACTCCATATATGCATGGTACACTGACTCCTCCCGGCCACAGAATGGACAGGTGGACGGGGTGTCAGAGAACCTGCTTAAAAACCTGTTGCACGGTACTGTCCTATGCAACACCTTCCACCCCAGGTCCCCAATGTACAGGGGAAGGACCCCAGCATAAAGAAACTTTCACTGGGGTAGATGGTAAAACAGACTGCCATGGTGAGTCTGGTCGGCAGACGAAGGCAAGGAGATGAAAGGTGTGCAGGAGCAGCCCGTAGAAAAAACTCGTTGGAATGTCACAGAAGAGCACAGTGGGATGGTCACATTCTGTGGAACCCTTACCCGCGAGGTACCTCAAGGCCTGGGTCCGACAAGCACTTCCAGCCCATCAGGTGGTGGTGCAGCCGAAACCCCTGCACTTTCTCAAACACCTACCATGATAGGATGGAGACCAGTCCCTCTCACTGTCCCCTGTGGGTGCAGGAGCACCCTGTCTGGATGAGCCCAGACCCCATACTCTCAACGGCTCTTGGTAAAACTAAGGCAGTTCCCTCAGAGCAGTGCGGCTGATACTGTCCACTGAAAGCTGTGTGCCCTCCTGCAGCTAGTGTCCCCGGCGGAGAACATCGCCAGCCCATGCCATCTCAGAGTGTGGTCACTGTACAGGTATCTCTGCAGGGTCCTGAGGCAGACAACTGCCAGCTGGGTGTGCACACACACCAATGACTGACTGTCCTCCGCCATTGAAGACTCAGGACCGCAGCAGAGACCCAGTGCCTCCTATTGCCCAGCAGAAGCTCTCCAGCCAAATACAATGGGCAGGACTAAAGTAATCAGCCGAGAGCATATCATGGAGGCCATCAGCTGACTTATAACCCACAGCCTTCCCCAGTATAAGGTCACACGAAGGAAGCCAGACCAGCATCCCAGCCAGGCAGAGATCCCAACCTCTTCAGTTCGCCGGCCAGGCCTCCTCCGTTGAGCTCAGGTAGATGCCCAAGTAGGGTGCAATTGAAATCACCTCCCAGGATAATGCTCTAGCTATGATCTATGGAACCCAGCAATGCAGACACCTCTTAATAGGTGCTACTGCATTGAGCCGGGCTCAGGGGCCTACACGTGCAATACCTTAGGCTGGGAGAAAAGGGCCAACAAGATGGCCACCCTTCTGGAAGTGGAGCTGAGGTGGCTCATGTGGACCCGCCCCCTAACCCCCAGCCATTCCATGAGCCAGGTGGATTATTCTCCTGGAACAGTGCTGGTTTCCTGCATGACTGCCCCTCCCACAGGGTGACCCTCCCTCAGTACTGACCCCCCCCCCCCACCCACAGTGTTTGTTTTTTAGCGTTTCGCTCCAGACAGTCAGCCATTCTTGTCTGGGGCATAGTGTCAGGATTGGGCTCCTTTTGGATTAGCTGGGTGACGATCTGAACGTTCCTGACTTGACCCTTGTTTTTTTTACAAGGCCAAGTGACTAGCTGAACGCTCAACCCGGCACGGATGGAAAGCGTGCTCGGGGGGTGGCCCAACTTGGATTTGAACTTGGGAGCCTTCGCTCCGAAGTCCGGCGCTGATGCCACTGTGCCACCAGCTGGCCCCAGAGTGTGACCTTCCCTCAGTACCTCCCCTCACTCAGTATCGCCCCTGCCACAGTGTGACCCTCCCTCATGGCAGTCTCCAAATTAAAGTTGTCTTTTAGTAAAATAAAATAACTCTAGTACTGCCACTTTGTAAAGACACAAAATTCTGGAGAAACTCAGCAGGTCAAGCAACATCTATGGATAGGAATAAACAGTTGATGTTTCAGGCCGGGACCCTTCATTTTGTGTTGTTGTGGATTTCTGGCACCTGCAGAATCTCTGATGTTTATAACTCTGCTTGCCCTCTGCCCCACAGGTAGTATGATAGAACGGATCCAGGTATCCTGCAGCAGTGCCCAGGAGCAGCAGGAGTGGGTGGACAGCCTTCTGATGCTCACCAAAGGCACCGTCCCTGGGACCTCGGCTACCAAATCTCTGCCTGTATCATCTCAATCGGTACTTAGCTCCCTGTAGCTACCTAATCCAGAAACAGAACAGCATTTTTACTGCAGAATTCATTAATAATTAATTGTAATTTGACAGAGGGGTACAAGGTGATAATATGTGTAGTGGCGTGGATAACCAGAGACTTTTCGCAGGGTGAAGGTGGTGAATATGAGTGGGCATAATTTTAAGTTGAGTGGAAGAAAGTATGGGGAGTATGTCAGTGATTTGTTTTTTACACAGTCAATGGTGGGCGTATGGGTAGAGGCAGATACATTAGGGACATTTAAGAAACTTAAATAGACACATGATTGATAAAGAAATAACTGGGGGGCTATGTAGGAGGGAAGGGTTTGATTGAACTAGGAGTAGGTTAAAAGGTTGACACAGCATCATGGCGAAGGACTAATTTCTATGTTCAATTTGTGGTTTGTGTCTAGATAAGATAAAAATATCTCAAAAATCCCTTTTTTTGAAGATCTTGCAAGAGCATGCAGCTTGTTGCAAGCAGCTCTCTGAGGATTCACTCATTACTTCTAATACTGAGTGCACTGTTCGGTATTGTGACTATTGACGAAATTATAATTGGAGGTAGACAAGACTAGCATTACATCTTGCTGTAGGTATGGTTCCTTGAAACTGTGATCCCAGTGTGTGTTGGCGCAACTGCCTCGGTTTTATGTGTGCCAGGGGAAAGCTGCTTCAGTAGCTGAGTGATGTGACCTAGAGACGTCAACAAGCTACATTACCATGAAACTCTTCAAGCATTGCCATAAGACCATAAGATAAAGAAGTAGAATTGAGTCTGTTCCTCCATTTCATCATGGCTAATCCAATTTTCTCCTCAGCCCCAATCTTCTACCTTCTCCCTGCATCCATTCATGGACTGAACAATCAAGTATCTATCAAACTCTGCCTTAAATATACACAAGGACTTGGTTCCACAGCTGCCTGTGGCAAAGAATTCCATACAATCACAACTCTCTGCCGAAAGAAATTCCTCTTCATCTCTGTCCTAAAAAGACTTCCCTTTATTCTGAGACTGTCCCCTCTGGTCTTAAAGTCTCCCACCAGAGTAAACAGCTGCTCCACATCCACTCTAACAAGGCCTTTAGAGCCTTGTTAAAGGCCTTTACCAAAGATATGTATAGGCAAGGTATTATTGAGGTTGGAACTCTGCAGAAGGACTTGAACAGATTAGGGGAATGGGCAAAAAAGTGACAGGTGAAATACAGTAGAGGAAAATGTACGGTCATGCACTTTGGTAGAAAGAATATTTTCTAAATGGGAAGCAAATTCAGAAATTGGAGGTGCAAAGAGAACTGGGAGTTCTCATGCAGAATTCTCTAAGGGTTAACTTGCAAGGCAATGATAGCATTCATTTTGAGAGGATTTGAATACAGAGCCTTCTCTTCAGATTGGAGATGGCTAATGTGAGACGGCAGAATTTTAAGGAGGAAAGCACAGGGGGGATGTCAGAGGTGGTCTTGTTACACAGAGAGCGGCGGGTGTATGGAACGGGTGGTGGTTGGTGGTGGAGGCAGATACCTTAGGGACATTTAAGAGATTCTTAGAGAGGCACATGGATGATAGAAAAATGGAGGGCTCTGTGAGAGGAAAGGGTTAGAGTGACCTTGGAGAAGATTAACACCATGGGCTGTACTGATCTATGTTCAACAAAGTGCAGTGCAGGTAGACAATAAGGTGTAGGATCATAACAAGGTAGATTCTGAGGTCAAGAGTCCATCTTTTTGTACTACAGAACCATTCAATACGTTTATAACAGCAGGGAGAAGCTGTCGTTGGGCCTGGTGGGACGTGCTTTCAGGTTTTGCATCTTCTGCCCGATGGGAGTATGGGGAGTTTGTGCCTTGTTTTTTTGTATTTTCCCTCCATTTAGAAAATAGTCAACCCTTTCTTCTCTTCTACTGAAGTGCATAACCATGCACTTCCCTACACTGTATTCCATCTTCCATTTCTTTGCCCATTCTCCTAATCTAAGTCCTTCTGTAGCCTCTATACTTCCTCAAAACTATCTGCCCCTCTACCTACCTTCATATTGTTTGTAGACTTTTCAACAAAGCCATCGATTCCATCATCCAAATCATTGACATATAACATAAAAGAATCGGTCCCAACACAGACCCCTAGTCACCAGCGACCAGTCAGTAAAGGCTCCCTTTATTTCTACTCTTTGCCTCCTGCCAATCAGTCATTGCTTTATCCATGCTCAAATGTTTCCTGTAATACCATGGGCTCGTAGCTTGTTAAGCAGCCTCATGTGTGCCACCTTGTCAAATGCCTTTTGAAAATCCAAGTACACAACGTCGAGCGATTCTCGTTTGTCTATCCTGCTTATTATTTCTTCAAAGAATTTTAACAGATTTGTCAGACAAGATTTTCCCTTGAAAAAGGGCCTTTCTTATCATGTGCCTCCAAGTACCCTGAGACCTCAACCTTGATAATCGACTCCAACATCTTCTCAACCACTGAGGTCAGACTAACTGGCCTATAGTTTCCTTTCTTCTGCCTCTCTCCCTTCTTGAAGCGTGGAATGACATTTGTAATTTTTCAGTTTTCCGGAACCATTTCAGAATCTAGTGATTTTTGTAAGATCATTACTAATGCCTCCACAATCTCTTCAGCCACCTCTTTCAGAACTCTGGGCCATATACCATTCAGTTCAAGTGACTTATCTACCTCCAGACCTTTCAGTTTCCCAAGCACCTTCTCTCCAGTTATGATAACTTCATACACTTCATGACTCCTGACACCTGGAACTTCCACAATACTGCTAGTGTCTTCCACAGTGAAGGCTGATGCGAAATACTTATTCAGTGCGTCCGCCATTTTGTTGTCTCTCATTACTACCTCACCAGCATCATTTTCCAATCTCACCTCTCTTTTACACTTGTGGTAATATTTACGTTTTGTATGTATTTGAGTGATTTCTACTGTGTTGTGCACCTTGATCTGGAGGAACACTCACAAAATCCTGGAGGAACTCAGTCCCCCTCCCTCCACCTTTCAAATCTACTCCTCAGCTTTTTTTCCCCAGTCCTGCCGAAGGGTTTTGGCCCGAAACGTCAACTGTACTTTTTCCCATAGGTGCTACCTGGCCTGTTGAGTTTCTCCAGCATTTTGTGCGTGTTGCTGGAGCTTCCAGCATCTGCAGACTTTCACCTGTTTGTGATTTGATTTGATCTGGAGGAAGGCTGTTTCGTTTGCTGGTATACATGTGTATGGCAATAAAGTGGAACTTGACGACTCCTGTTTCATTCTAACTCAGCAGCACGGGGAGAGTAAGCAGCCTCCAGCCACTCCATCACATCAACCCCTGGCTTATTCACCGCCACAATCTTACAGCAGTGGTACACAAAGCAGAGGCCCCCTGGAGCCGCCCAAAATGCCCAGGCCATGGACCCTGAGCTGCCTGAGACCTGCACCTCCACTCAGACCTTCAGCTGCCTTAGGCTGCAAGGAGGTACGTGCTCTGTGCCCAAGCACACCATTTTAACTGTCACTTACTTCCAAGAAGGTAGAAGGTAATGTGCTGCTCCTTGTATTGGTGCCACAAGGGTCACCTTTAATTAATTGAATCAGTATCGGGCAGCACGATGCCATTACAGTTCCAGCTGCCGGAGTGCAGAGTTCAATTCTGGCATTCTCTGTAAGGTCCATGAAGGCATGGGCTTCATCCGAGTGCTCCGGTTTCCTCCTACAGTCTGAAGACATTCTGGTCAGTAGGGTGACTGGTCATTATAAATTGTCTGGTAGTTAAGCTAGGGTTAAATAGGTGGTTTGCTGGGCAGCACAGCTTGGTGGGTCGTGAGGGCCTGTTCTGCACTGTATCTCCGACCAAAATCAAATGGTGGGAATAATTTCTCAAGAACCTGATATCTGGCTGAGAACAAACTCGCTTCCCTTGCGTGTTAATCTTCAGCCTCGGGTTTAAAAACTTTGTGCTATTTTCAATGGATAATTAGGATAACCATAAACTATCTCAATGATGCATGAGACTACTCCTGCATTTGCCTGCATGTAAAATAACCTTGAAAACTAATTGAAGTTATGTGAATGGTGCACAGAGAGCACAGTTAACACTAATATCAATAATATTTTAATAATCTTTTATTGTAGTGAATGAACTTTTCATATAATCAATCATCAAATTTTTCTTTCACTTTCATCTTATCTTTCTTTCTCCATTTGTTGCATTGTAGAGGATGTCTTATATTTTAAAGGTAAGCTGTAGACAAGTAACTTTTCTCTTATTTGTGTGTTATGTGCATGCTTGCGATGCAACAGTGCAGCTGCTGTCTTACCACCTCCTTCACCTGCTTAATTCAATGCATTTAAAAAGTTCCTACAATGTGTTTGTAAACTGCACTTATTCACCTTCCATTGTTAAGACCAACACGGTTCTACTGAAGAAACACTAGATGCAGAAACGTGGTTGGTCTTCCAGCGTTGCAACTAACTAGACACAGGAGGTGTGTTCAATCTGGCAAAGCTCTGGCACGTCTGCTTCTGGTTTCTTATCAAACTGAACAATTGCTGTCTCACTACAAACCAATAATGTTAACCGACAGTCGGGTGCTTCCTGTCCTTGCAGGACTCCAGCAAGAGCCCCAAGGCAGTGAAAAAGTTCCTCAGCAAACGGAAGACAGAACGCAAAACTTCAGACGATGAATATATTTTGCGTAAAAGTAAGTCTTCCACAGACTTTCAGTGAGAAGTAAATCTTTCAGTGACTGCTTTTGGATCCGAGGTCTGCATTTCATTTTCAAAATGTGTTGAGATTTTAACTGGTGATTACAGATTGTTAGAATGAGCTGTGATTCTGTATCTAGCATTTCATGTCCAACATTCCTGTTAGGTACTGCAGGGATCTGAGGGAAGTAATTCAGAGGTAGTTTATGTGTCCCTCCAGAGTTTGAGTGTCTGCAGTCTCTTCTATTTCCCTCCTTAACTAACACCCACACTTGCATCTTTCTGCAGTCGGCAGGAATTCTCCTTTTATTTGATTGCAAATACAGATTCCTGGTGTTGTTTAAAGGTGTGGGCTGCTCATTTGCATTTTCTTGAGCTGAGAGATCAGAGTTGTTCAGAAATAAGCTGGGATTGTAGTGATGATATAACTCAGACCACATTACGTACTGAACTGTGAAATCTTTTCACTCCATTGGTATGTTTGAAAGTAGCTTTGCTTTCACATTGGTATCACACTCCAATTATTTTTCCAAACTGTCAGCAAGTACTCTGTCATGAATAATACCTGCTGTTGAAAGCTGCATTCAGTAGTAGAAGGTGAGGATACTATGGTACCTGTGAGCTCGGAGTATTCACTCCCTGTTCAGTGACCTCTTGGCTGATTTGCTAGCAATCTCGATCAAAGAATGAGTTTTAAATGCTATTTTATGTATTTCTTTTGAACACAATTTCCTGAACATAACAAGGACCTGTTCTACTCTATATCTCTTTTAAAAAAAAAAGTTGCACCATGCAATACCTAAAATAATATGTTACAATAAACATACATTTTTAAAAAATTACATAGTGCAAAAAGAGTAAAAATAGTGAGCCTCAACTTCACAGCAAGTGGCTGTGTTTGAAGCTTTTAAAATAAAGCTTTTAGAAAAGTGATTCCTGTCTATAGCGTCTTCCATCGACAACACTTCATAGCCAGTGAAGTGCCATTAAGTGTGGACCCCACAGGAAATGCGGCAGCCAAGTTGTTCACAGCAAACACCCACACACAACCTGACTATCTTATTTGCTTCTTACAGGTACAGCAGCCCTGGAGGAAGATGCACAGATCCTTAAAGTCATCGAGGCTTATTGCACCAGTGCGAACCTTCAACAGGCTCATAGCTCAGGCAGGTGACAGCGCCGCGTCAGGGGCGGGGTAGGGGCAGATCGCTGCCCGCAGGGCTACTCTCTTTGGCACGGACAGTGCTGGGCAGGGCAGGGGTGGGTTGCTCCTGGGCAGGGTTGCTCCCGTGGCACGGCCATGCATGATCAGCACAGGGCAGAGCAGGGGCAGATCTCTGTTGGA
This sequence comes from Mobula birostris, assembly GCF_030028105.1. NCBI lineage: Eukaryota > Metazoa > Chordata > Chondrichthyes > Myliobatiformes > Myliobatidae > Mobula > Mobula birostris. The sequence goes on from NC_092379.1 coordinate 146,965,421, forward strand.
TAGGGCTGCTCTCGGAGCATGTTAACGCCAGGAAGGGTAGGGGCAGGTCTCGTGGCATGGCCACCGCAGGGCAATTTCCCATTTATACTTTCAATCAGACTGAAGTTTCTAATCATCTTTCAAATATAAAGTCAGAGTAAAATTATGCATGGTGTACGAGGAGCTTTGAACTCATTCACTGTTCAGGTGATTCTTCTCTGAAAACTGCATTAGAGTGGAGTAAGACCACATGACATAGGTGCAGAATTAGGCCATTCATCCCATAAAGTGTGCTCACCATTTCATTATTGCTGATTTCTGATGACTCTCAACCCCATTCTCCTGAACGCGAGATTCTGCAGATGCTGAAAATCCAGAACAACTCACACACACAATGGTGGAGGAACTCAGGAGGCAGGCAGAATCTATGGAGAGGAATAAACAGTCCATGTTTCAGGCTGGCACTGGAAAGGAAGTGGGAAAAGGCCAGAATAAGAATGCAGGGGGAGTGGGAGGAGTACAAGCTGGCAGGTAATAGGTGAGACCACTTGAGGGGGAAGGTGGCTGGCTCGGGGAGCAGGTAATAGGTGAGACCACGTGAGGGGAAGGTGCCTGGCTCGGGAAGCAGGTAATAGGTGAGACCACGTGAGGGGAAGGTGCCTGGCTCGGGGAGCAGAGTGCAGCGGAGATCAAGAGGGAGCAGTGAAAGATGGTCTCACTGAACTCCCATCGAAGAGAAGATTTAAGCTTCTTCAGAGTAAGCATCCTTTGAAGAGACTTGGCATTGGAGCAGCAAAGCATAAACATGAGAGATTAAGACATTGAGTGTGTACAAGAGAAACCAGTAACAGAATGAGGAAAAAACATTCTTAGTCATTCATTGAGCCACAGAATTTAGATTAAAGAGTAGAATGATGATAATAGAAGAAATATAATAGAGAAATGGCCTGAAGCATTGTTGGCGGTCCCTGCCACCCATCCCACAATCTCTTTCACCCACTATCAATTGGAAGGAGGTACAGGAGCATCAGGAGTAGGCAACAGCTTCTTCGCTCAGGCTGTGAAACTAATCAGTATGCTGCCCCACTGAGGTCTTGTCACTAGGACAGAGAGCTGTTCACTGTTTATCTGTGCTGTGTGAGATGTATATTTAGTTGATGCACTATGGTCTGGAGAAATGTTGTTTTGTTTTTGGTTGTATATATGTACAGACAGATGACAATGAATTTGAATTTGAAAGGAGTAGGTGTGCAGAGAGCAGCTTGCAATGAGTCGCCATACTGCAGCGCCATTTTATTTTGCTGCTCTTTCAACACACAACTTGCCTCTGAGCAAGATCTTTGACAACTACCCGGCTGTCACCACAGAGCTGATTTACCTGATAAGGATGTGGTACAGAGGAATGTGATGTGATGATCACATTTCACAGGCAGAGTACCCATGGGGGTTGTGTTGTGGTTGGAATGCAGTTCGAGAGAGAGAATCTTTCTAGCCAGATGGGGCAGTCACCGAACATTAACATTTAGGATTGCCAGTGCGATGGATTTACACTCCTATGTGAAGGGCACCTGTTAAAGGACCCATCTTCCATTTTGTACTGGAATCCAATCACTGCTGGGGACGGCTGCAGACGGACACTGACCACTGCTGCTCAGTGATCTTTCACTAGGTTTGAGCAGAGAATGCACTACTTCTCAATTTTTATAGTGATTGCATATGAGCCACAATAACCAGGATTCAGTTACAAATCCTGTCGGGTTATAGAAGAAGCAACCTTTGCTCAGATTCTTCTATCTAAGTGGTCTCAGCTGAACATTTTACTCCAGAGGCACAATCTTTCTGGCAATCAGAATTAACCCAGGTTGCTCATTCTGTACCTGCCAGCCCCTGAAGGACTGATTTCAGCCACTCTCATTTGTGCTCAAGCTCACTGCACTCGGTTGTTGGGGGGCTGGTGAAGGGTGGTGGACAGAGCAAACTGCAGGGGGGAGGACGCTGGAGGGGGGAGGGCGCTGGAGGGGAGGAGGCCGGAGGGTGGGGGAGGAGGCCGGAGGGGGGAGGAGGCTGGAGGGGAGAGCAAGCTGGAGGGGGAGGACGCTGGAGGGGTAGCATGAGAAAATTGAGGTAGGCGGGTGCAGATCACAGAGCCTGGTTCAGGGAGGGGAGGGTGGAGGTGGAGGTTGGAGTGGATAAGTGGTGAGGCAAAAGCTGTAAGTGCTCGAATCTTAAGCAAGAAATGGAGCTGTTCATGGAGAGGTCAAGGGAACGTGGAACTAGGTGAGGGAGGTGCAGTGTGTGCATGGTAGGTAGATAGAGCTGGAAGGGAAATTACCTTTTACCAGTTGCTCCAAATAATTGAAATTGCATTTTCAGGAGTATTTGTGTTAGCAAAATGTCTCACCAATGTTGCAACAGTCGCGATACTTTATTATATTTTTGAGGAGTATACACTTTGGGTGTAAAATTGATGACCAAGTCGAAACCTGAGCTTCTCACGTTTGTTGTGCAACATACGCTGTTGAACTTAGAGCTTGTCTCAGAGGCACTTGGAAGTCAGTGCTGTTCACTGTCCCGATATGGCGAGAACAGAAGGATCATGTGACAGACCGCTACTTCTGTCTGACCAGTGTGTGGTTCCTCTGCTAAAAACAAGAAATCCATTGACTACCCCAATCTCGCTTCAGCCATGAGACCTGTGCCACATGATGATACCGAAGCCACCAGAGACGTGGAGTCTAGTGGAGGCAGATGAAGATGACATGATACATGAAGCAGGAATGGAAAGGACACTGATACTGCTACAGATTTTGAACCCTTTATATTAAGTGAGCCTGATCTGATAACTCAACCTGAGTTAAATTACCTGGTCAGAGACTTGGGTTTTGTCCAAGGCAAAAGCAGAATTTCTGGGTTCAAGACTGCAAGGATAGAATCTGCTGTCATTAGGCACAAAATTTCTGAGGAGGATTTTGATATTTGAGAATGGTTGTTTCCCAGAATAACTGATGCCAAGATTAACAAAGGCATTTTTGTTGGTCCACAAATCAAACATCATCAGTGACCAGCAATTGAAAGAGTTTCTAATTGTACCAGAGAAAATCGTGTGGAAGGCGTTCAAGGATGTTGATGAAAATTTTCTTGGCAACTACAAAGCACCAGACTACATGCAGCTGGTTAACAAGATGCTTTAAGCATACAAAGCCATGATGAGCAATACGTCACTAAAGGTTCATTTTCTGAATTCCCATTTAGAATTCTTCCCTGTAAATCTTGCCACTATTAGTGGCGAGCATGGTGAAAGTTCATGGAGAAATAGTATCAGGGTAAATGCTGGCTGATTATTGTTGGATGCTTAAGCGAGAAGCCTCAGACACTGAGTACAAACACAAATCATCAACAAAACATTTTTACCTTAGTTGAACTATTGCAAAGTATCAACACTATTATGCAATTAAATGCATTATATTCAATAAAAGTTAATTTCTTCTTTCTACAAATTCCTACATGATCTAAGTAGCCTGAAATTATATTTGTATTCAGCTTCAAGCAGTCTATCCAAGACAGAAAAATTCTGAGGAAGCAACACTTTTGAAAAAATTTGCTGTCCTGTGTTATCAAAGTATGTTTGCAACCCTGAGGTTCGTCTTCCCGCAGACAGCCACGAAAGAAAGAACAACCGTGGAACCCATTGAGAGAAAACGTCGAACACCCAGCACACAAAAAAAAAATTGCACAAAGGACAAAAAAAAGTGGGAAACACAGAATACAAAACACCAAATCAAAGAGACATCAAAAGAGTCCAAGTATATTCAGTTCAGTTCAATCCAGCGCCGTTTCTCGTGATCTGCAGCCCACAGAGCTAGTCCGTCCCAATATACGTCACACAAAACAACAAGAAAAGAAGTGATGTCCAGAAAGACATCATAACGCAAACTACAGAATCCAGTCCACAAACTGTGTCAATTAAACCTTGCCCAAGACCCACAGACTTCCACCATCTTCGGGCAGCATCAAGCAAGAGGGAGAGAAACCAACAGTAGATCGGCACCTTCCCCTGGAGCAGCGAGAGAGAGAGAGCGAGATTGTTTGTACGTAGGCACCTTCCCCTGGGAGCAGTGCGAGAGAGAGAGACACCGTTCATGCATTGGGACCTTCCTAGTCAGAGACTTGGGTTTGGTCAAAGGCAAAAGTAGAATTATTGGTTCAAGACTACAAGGATGGAATCTGCTGTCATTGGACACAAAAATTTCCATGAAGGATTTTGACATTTGAGAATGGTGTTTCCCAGAATAACTGATGCAAGATTAAGGAAGACCTTCCTCCAAGAGCAGCGAACAGGAGGGAGAAAGAAAATGTTCACATGTCCGTAGAGGGTGCTAAGCTCCCGACCCCCCTCCCCCACCTTCTGCTCTCATCCTTGTGAATTTCAATCTACATCAATGCTTTGATTGGTGGGATAGGTGAGAAATGGACTCCCGCCCCGTCTCCAGGCTTCACACTTAGCTCAAAACCTTGCCAAACTCCCTCGGAGACAGCAGAGCACCAGATCATTCAGTCAGCCCAGAAACACACCCCAAAATGCCGATCACATGCTCCAACAGTAGCAGAACCACATTTGAAAGAAAAAGGTGAAGTAAGTGAAGTGAAAGAAGTCATTTCATGTAGTCTGAAGGATGTCACATTCGGTCAAGTTATTTGCTGGCGCCATCTGCTTCCATGGCATGGAAATCTATCAGAGCTTGTAACGGGATGTGCATCCGATGGAAAAATGGCAAATAGAATTTTAATACAGAGGTGTAGCACTTTGGGAGGACAAACCAGCGTAGGACGGTGAGTGGTGGAGTACTGAGGAATGCAGAAGAACAGAGGGATCTGGGAACGCAGATCCGTAATTCCTTGAAAGTGGTGGCACAGATAGAATTGTAAAGAGAACCTTTTGGTACATTGCCCATCATAAATCAAAGTATTGAGTACAGGAATTGGGATGTTACATTGAAATTGTATAAGATGCTGGTGAGGCCCAATTTGAAGTATTGTGTGCAGTTTTGGTCACCTACTCACTGGAAAGCTATCAATAAGATTGACAGAGTGCAGAGAAAATTTACAGGGATGTTTCCAGGATTGAGGACCTGAGGTACAGGGAAAGGTTGAATAGATTAGGGCTTCATTCCCTAGAGCATGGAAGATTAAGGGGAGATTTGATAGAGCTAAACAGAATTATGTGGGGTATAGATAGGGTAAATGCAAGCAGGCTTTTCTACTGAGGGTGGATAAATCTTGAACTAGAGGTAATGGGTTAAGGGTAAAAGGTGAAATGTTTATGGGGAACACGAGCATGGAATTTCTTCACTCAGAGGGTGATAAAACTATGGAACAAGCTGCCAGCGGAATTGTTGGATGTGGCCTCAATTTCAACATTGAAGAGAAATTTGGATCAGTACATGGATAGGAAAGGTTTGGAAGGCTATGGTCCAGGTGTAGGTTGATGGAACTAAGCAGGCTAATAGATGGACCAAAGGGCCTGTTTCTGTGTTGTGGTTTTCTTTCTATGACTGATATTCAACTCACTTGTGTATGTTGAGAACAGTAAGGGTCCCAGCAGTGAACTTGTGCAGTTCTGGTGCCGTACCGACAGGAAATATATCAACAAGCTGGAAAGTGTGCACAGATGGCTAATGTATACATAATTTACTTAACTCAATTTATGTAAAACAATTTATTATATACAAAATTGTAATTTGTAGTGATTTTTATGTCTTGCATTAACTGCTGCCACAAAATGACAAATTGCATGCTATGTGGGTGTGATAATATACGTGGTTCTGATGATGTAGTGTTTGGACAGCCATGATGAGATGTATAAAGATGAATCCAACACAACTGTGGTTTCATGTTTTGTTACCAAGGAGCAGCAGCAGAGGGATCTCTAAAACTCGATACGGAAACAGTGAGAGCGATGAGCAGCCCAGCAGTCTTGCCCAACATGACAAGAGTAGCACACGGGTGACGGTGTTGTAATCTGGAATGCACGAGCTGAAAGTGCAGTAGAATTAGTTGCTATTGAATTGTCGGCAGTCAGTCAATGTCAGCATTCCTAGCAGGATCCTTCCAGTCCTGCTCACGGGCACTCAGCCAGTCTTCAGTTCAATGTTTCAAGTGAATTTATTATCAAAGTACATATATGCCCCATATATAAAGCCTGAGATTCACTTTCTTGCAGCAATCACAGTAAATACAATGAACACAACAGAACCAATAAAAGACTGCACCCAACAGGGTGGACAAACGACCAATGTACAAGTACAGAAAGGAAGAAAGAAAACAAGTAATCATAAATTGATAAGCCGTAAATTTTGAGAACATGGATGCATCAGAATCAGGTTTAATATCACGGGCATATGCTGTGAATTTGTTAACTTTGCAACAGCAGTACAATGTAATATGTGATAAATATAAAAAACTGAATTATGGTAAGTATATATATGTATTAAATAGTTAAGTAGTGCAAAGTCAGAAACTTAAAAGAGAAGTACTGATATAGTGTTCACGGGTTCAATGTCCATTTAGGAATCAGATGGCAGAGGGGAAGAAGCCGTTCATGAATCACTGAGTGTGTGCCTTCAGGCTTCTTTCTGTACCTCCTACCTGACTGTAGCAATGAGAAGAGGGCATGCCCTGGGTGCTGGAGGTCCTTAATGATGGGGGAGTTACCTTTTTGAGGGATCACTCTTTGAAGATGTCCTCGATGCTGCTCGTAATGGAGCTGGCTGAGTTTACAAATCTTTGCAGTTTACTTCAATCCTGTACAGTAGTGCCCCGCCACCCCACTCCATATCAGACAGTGGTGCAGCCTGTCAGAATGCTCTCCACGGGACATTTGTAGAAGTTTTTGAGTGTTTTAGGTGACAAACCAAATCTCCTCAAACTCCTGATGAAATATAGCCACTGTCTTGCCTTCTTTATAGCAGCATCGATGCAAAGAGTCCTTGAAAATGAGTCCGTAGGTTGTGGAGACAGTTCAGTGTTGGAGCAAGTGAAGTTATCCCCTCTGATACAAGGGCCTGATGGTTGTGGGGTTTCCGAACTTGGTGGTGTGAATCCTGTGCTCCTGTACCTCCTGCCTGATGGCAGCAGCGAGAAGAGATCCTGGCCTGGGTGGTGGAGGTCTTGATGATGGATCCTGCTTTTGCAGGATAGCGGTATCCTTTGTCAAAGACCCCCCACCATTGCAGCTCCCCCACTGAGGGTCACCCCAGGGGAGAGGACTGACCTGGCCAGATGAAAATGATGCAGTCTCTTTCTGATTGAGACCGAGACAATGTTAACCTTCGACCCTGCTCTTACAGTCTGTCGGAAAGACTCAGCGCCACAGGTTCTGCTCCCAGAGGAGGAGAAGATCATCGTGGAAGAGACAAAGAGTAATGGACAAACTGTAATCGAAGAGAAGTAAGTGGTTTCTTTATCAGCTGTACTATCACCCTGAGAACAGGGAGCTGCTTTTCCCATTGTCACAGAAGTAGGTGAGATTTGGAGGGGGAAGGGTCACAGCAGAGTTGTCAGGGCAGCAGTGACCGGATGCAGTGTCTGGGGAGGCATTATTTATTGATAAACAGCCTGGGGGCTAATCATGGACAGATGTTGTTACTGGTGCTGTAGTTACCTTCAGGATTATTCAAGGAGCAAGAACTAAGTGTGGAGATATTAGCAAGTACTCAGAGAGTCAGAGCAGTCAGGCTGTGAGTAAAGAGCAAATCGAGGAAGAGGATGTGCCCTCTCCCCCTCCACCCTCCACCCCTCTCCCCACTTTCCCCTTCTCCCTTCCCCTCTCTCTCCCCCCTCTCTTTCCACCTCCCCTCCACCCCTCTCTCCTCGACCATCCCTCCAACGTCTCTCCACACTCTCTCCTCTCTCCCCCTCCCACCTCTCCCCTATCCCCCTCCCCACCCCCTCCCCACTTCCCCCTTGCCCCCCTCCCCCCCTCACCCTCCCTCACCCCTCACCCTTTCCTTATCCCCCTGAGATAGCTCAATGGGTTGTGGGCAGATGGAACCCTGTGAGTGATGGTACCAATGGGGAGAGGGGATGAAGTGACAGAACCCGGGTGGACTGGGGGCAGTGTGAAAGAGTGGAAAATTCAGTGTTCATATCTTACCCAAGTGAATAAGGCAGGAGCAGTAATCACCTGAGGATAGTGGGGTAAGGATTCATGGAGGCCAGCACAAAAATGATGGGCCAAAGGCCTGTTGCCGTGCTGTACTGCTCCACATCTCTGATAAGTGCCTTCGTTGCTGCAGGAGTCTCGTGGACACGGTTTACGCGTTGAAGGATGAAGTTCAGGAGCTGAAGCAGGTCGGTCCCTGGATTCTGCAGATGGTTTACAGTCGTTCGCTTGGCTTTCCCGGTCTGGACACATTGTAATAACTGCATTTGTATTATCCTTTCCCCAGGAAAATAAACGGATGAAGCAATGTCTAGAGGAGGAACAGAAATCCCGGAAAGAATTGGAAAAAATGATCCGCAAAGTGCTGAAGCAATTGAACGAGTCAGCATGGGATGAGAGCAGTCATTAAAACTGCCTGCCTGCCTGCATCTCAACACAGGCTCAAGCAAACAGCAATGCAGTGCAGAGCTGGCTGCTAAGTCATGGAGGAGCCTTGGTTCACTGACTGTGAATTTCTGTGGATGGGCAGGTGACTGAAGAGTTGAAATCTGACAAGGAATTGCACAGGTCTGGGGAGCTCCATCTCCAGTATTCGGATTGGTTACCAGCCTGCGCCTGACAATGCCTGCAAAATGTCCCAAGCTGCTGAGAAATAGCCTCCCGTGCCATCAGGTTAGGACTGTAACTCACTCTCAGAGTTCCTGAAGTTGAAGGACTCCTTCAAGGTGTTGCAGTGGGACTGCACCCGCCGATACCTTCTCCTGCACAAGTTACTGGGTGTTAAGCTGTGCACTCACAAATCCAGGGATATCGCAGATTCCAGGCTCTGGCTGGTTTATTTATGTTTTCCTGTGTTAGGTCACATCCTGTTGTCACGTCCCCTCCTCTCCCCACAATCAGTTTACGTTGATGCAGTGCAGAAGCGTTATCCAGCAGGGGCCTCAATAATGACTTGCCTCTAATGCCTGAGTAGCTCTTGCCTACGTACAGTGGTGTACATAGTCAAGCTCTTTTTAAAGTGGTCGTAGCTTCGCGCATTCCTGTATATTACAGGATTGTCTTTAATAATGTGTAAAGGTTCCAGGCAGCTCGTGTCCCCTCTCCCTACCATGGTGTGGAGTGCTTGCCCATTGACGGACAGACTGTAGGAGTTACCTGTGCAGGCACAATCATAGTTTCCAGTTGCTGAGGTGAAGGCTGGGATTGAACACAGGAAGTATCAGGAGGATTTGGGAATAACCAGGGGATAATGACCCTGTAGTTCTGGGCAGTGTTCACATCAGTGGCTGAAGATGGGCTTCAGTCACACTCTACTTTGGTTACAATTCCTGTGTGCTCGCAGAGGCCGTCCCTTCCACTTTACTGTGAAATGGAGTTTCAACCTCATATCCGTTACATTTGGTACAAAGACCAATCATTTCACACCAGCACTGAGCATGGAACTGTGAGCAGCCTGTGCTTTGAGTCTGGCTGTGAACTCATTCACACTTGTGGACCGTTAAGCTAGCAGGGCTCATATTAACCTGGGAACCCGCTGCTGTGTCTATAGCGAGTGCCTGTGCTTGTGGAGATCCTTTGTCAGTGCACACATTCGTGCACACACACTCACATGTACACACCCACTCACATATGAACATGCACTCACATTCATGCACACCCATGCACACAATCACACAGATGCACACACACGGGAATCCTTTTCTAAAAAGCTTCTTTTTATACTGCTGAAGCCATCCATCCCCTCAGCTCTACCTGTAAATAAATAGCTCTTATATTTTGGCAGGATCTCACAGCACCACACGATTCTATAAAATTCTTGTACTGTTGACTGAATTTTTTTTGCTGTTAGCTTCGATACAATTAAATTGATTTTCTGAATGGGTTGTGTGTGTTTATATTCATGATATATTGAAATTGTGCTGCTAATCAAACATCTATTAATGAAACTGCTGCATTATTTCCACTTTTCTCGGATCTCAGTGTGTTGTACATTAGGTGATGGGGGGGAAGGTGATTCCTAGCAATAAAACCTTTTCTAGCTCATGTGGGCAATGATTTCAAATTTCTGACTCTCCAAGCCATTAGTCATAGCAGCAGAATTAAGCTATTCCGCCCATTGAGTTTGGTCTGTCATTCCATCGTGGCTGATTTATTATCCCTCTCAACATCCTTCTCCTCATAACTTTTGATACCCTGATTAATCAAGAACTGGTCAATCTCCACTTTAAATATACTTAATGGCCTCCACAGCATTCTGTGGCAGTGAAATCTGCAGATTCACCACCCACTTACTAAGGAAGTACCCCCTCATCCCGGTTCTAAAGGGATGTCCTAGTATTCGAAGGCTGTCCTGCTGGTCCTAAACTACCCTACTATAGGAAACATCCTCTCCACATTCACTCTGTCTAGACCTTCCAATATTCGATAGGTTTCAATGAGATCCCCCTCATTCTTAAACTCCAGCGAGTGCAGGTCCAGAGCTATCAAATGCTCATATCTTTCAATCCTGGGATCATTCTCATAAGCTTCCTCTGGACCCTCTCCAATGCCAGCACATCCTTGCTTAGAAAAGGATCCTGAAACTACTCACAAAACCCCAAGTGTGGTTTGACTAATGCCTTATAAAGCCTCAGTATTACACCCTTACTCTTGAATTCTAGATCTCGCGAAATGAATGCTAAGATTGCTTTTGCCTTCCTCACCACTGACTCAACCTGCAAGTTAACCTTTAGGCAACCTTGCACAAGGACTCCCAAGTCCCTTTACTCTTCTGATTTTTGAATTTTCTCTCCACTTAGAAAGTAGTCTACGCCTTTATTCATTCTAGCAAAGTGCATGACCAAACAGTTACTGACACTATGTTGCATCTGCCACTTCTTTGCCTATTCTCCCAATCTGTCTGAGTCCTTCTGCAGACTGAGACCATAAGATGTAGGAGCGGAATGGCACCATTTGGTCCATCCAGTCTGCTGCACCATGAATTACATCATGACTGCTTCCTCAACAAATTTAACAGGCATTTAAGGTGGTTAATCCCGGCATCCAGCGCTGAATTCTTCTATTGGGCAAAAGGTTCACTTTCAAAATAAACACAGGTTAATTTTCTTCAAGCAGCCATTGCATTGTTCAGATTCTTGACTCTTATTGAATGTCTGGGAAGGTCAATTAACAAATCCTCCCAGCTGAGTTGGTTATCAAGTTGTCGGGGTTGGGTCGGTTAACGAATTGTCTGGGCCGAGTGGATTAATGGAGTTGACAGAGTTCACTAGGAGGCCCTGATCTTACCTTTGAATATCATAGTATCTAGAGTTTCAGCTACTCAACTCCAGTGACCCTGGTTGGATGTAGACCCCAGCTGCTGTCTGTGGGGAAGTTTACACAATCTCCCTGTGACCGCATGGGTTTCCCTGCTGCTCCAGTTTCCTCACGTCCGTAAGATGTGCAGGTTAGTTGATTAATTGGCTAGTGCAAATTTCCCTTAGTGTGTGAGTGAGAGAGAGAAGTTATAGTGTTATAGTGATGATGGGGGGGGGGGAGCCATGGAGCAGATGGGCTGAATAGACTCCTCCACAAACCCTTTCTGTTCAGAGTTCTGCAATTACTGATGGAGGTGTCTATCTTGAATGTCCCAAATGTATCTGCCTCTATTACCTGGCCTGGTGGTGAGTTCCACACACCCACCACTCACAGTGTAAAGAAAACCACCTCTGATATCCCCCTATACTTTTCTCCAATCACCTTAACATTATGGCCCCCTCATAATCAAGCTGGTTGCAGAGAGATCATCCCATTGGTAGAAAAAAGGTTAGAGTAGTTTGGCAAGCAGGGAAGTTCCTTCACACAGGTCTCCCTCTAAAAATGAGCTGCTTTGGCCTACTTGGAAATCCTGAGAAACATAGAAAAACTGCAGAACAATACAGGCTCTTCAGCCCACAAAGCTGTGCTGGACATGTACTTACTTTACAAATTACCTAGGGTTATCCATAGCCCTCTATTTTTCTAAGCTCCATGTACCTATCCAGGAGTCTCTTAAAAGACCCTATCGTATCCGCCTCCACCACTATTGCTGGCAGCCCATTCCATGCACTCACCACTCTCTGTATAAAAAAAACTTAACCCCTGACATCTCCTCTGTACCTACTTCCAAGCACTCTAAAACTCTGCCCCCTTGTGTTAGCCATTTCAGCCCTGGGAAAAAGCCTCTGACTACACGATCAATGCCTCTCATCATCTTATACACCTCTATCAGGTCACCTCTCATCCTCCATCGCTCCAAGGAGAAAAGGCCTTGCCATGATGGATCTGGAGTTGTGTGTGCTTCAGGAATGCAGTGCTGCGTATGTGAGTGATGTGGCCTGCCTCTTTAGGGCTGATGGGATACAATGCTCATATCTTGTCCTTGGTTCACCCACCTCTCCAATAGGTTTGCACGATCAGTTTAGGTGGTGTCGCTGCACTGCCTGGAGGTGCCAGCTGTAGGTTATCCACCTTGTAGAGCAGGGTGAGGATCCCTATTTCCCTGTATGGTGTTGACTTGAGGGCCTGAGTTATGGGAAAGGTTGAATAGGTTAGGACTTAATTTCCTGTAGCATAGGTGAATGAGGGGGAGATTTGATACAGGTATACAAAATTATGAGGGGTATAGATAGGTGAAGTACAAGCAGGCTTTTTCCACTAATGTGTGAGACTAGAACCAGAGGTCATGGGTTACGGGTGAAAGGTTAAATATTGAAGGAAAACTTAACTTCTGGAAAGATGGTGGCAGGCTCAAGTCACACCAGGTCCAATTAAATGTGTATTTGTTCATCCTTTATCTGTTTTACAACCACAAGTTGCTGGATTTTATGCACATCAGGTACTGCAGGACTATCCCATCACTGAGCTGTTCGATATAGAGCTGGACTTACTGCTTTTTCATCTGGACTTGTCATTTACTGTTGGATGGTGCACAGCTCAGGTGATTGTCTTGGACATTTTTATTGTGATCGCAAAATCCTTTGGACATAGAAAGATGAACGTCCAGTTCGCTGGATCATTGGAGAGACCAACAATAGGTAAGCTGTTAGACTGAGGCCACAGGGTCACCTGTCGCAACTGAACAGGAGAGAAAACGCAGAGGCATTGTGTGAGAGCTTTTGCAGGATGCACTGGGATCTGTATCGGGTTGGGAGCTGAAGCCTCCTGTCAGTGCTGCCCTCCAGCATTTTCTCGGTGGAAAAACAAGCTGGACCAATACAACTTACCATCATTTCTACAATTGTGCCACTCAGCGACTTGGGCTAATTTTTTTCTTTGTGACTTTTTCTGAAATCGTATCTGTATGTGCTATTTGTGCTGTGTGCTGTTGGTAATCTGTTTTGCACCTTGGAGGAAGGCTGTTTTGTTTGGCTATATTCATGTTTGGTTGAATAATAATTAAACTCAGGGTGGTAAGAGTGAGATGAGCTGCCAGCAGAAGTGGTGTACAGTATACGGATTCAGTTGCAGCATTGAAGTGAAGTTTGGATAAGTACATGGAGGGTGCAGATTGATGGGCAGAATGACAGTTCAGTACAGACTAGGTGAACTGAAGGGCTTGTTCCTGTGCTGTGTGACTGGACCATGACCTTCAAAACAGGCTGGATGACTTTGTTCTTTAAACACACTTTTCATTCAGAGAAAGGCATTGCAGCTCCATTGAGGGATGCAGTTACCAGATACTCCATGTGGTGACGTTTTCTATCTCTAGTGTCCTTTCAAGCACCACTTCCACAGCCCCCAGAGTTATACAGCACAGAACCAGGCCCTTCAACCTAGCCCATCAATGCTGACCACCTACACTGGTCCCATTTGCTCACATTAGGACCATATCACCTGAATCTTTTGCATTGATCTATCTGCCTTTTAAATGTTCTTATTGTACCCACTACTGTCCCCTCCCACTGGCAGCTCATTCCACATGTTCATCACCCTTTGTGTGGAAAAGGTTCCCAAATCTCTTTCCTTGATCTCCATCCTAACCACCTACTTTTTGTCAGATCTCTGTGTTCTAGGATTACCAAATCATTGGAGAGGGATAGGAACAGATGTTAAGAAAGCGTTTAATTGGAGTAAGGGGAAATATACAGCTATCAGGCAGGAACTTGGAAGTATAAATTGGGAACATGTTCTCAGGGAAACATATGACAGAAATTTGGCAAATATTCAGGAGATGTTTGCATGATGTTCTGCATAGCTATGTTCCAATGAGACAGGGAAAGGATGGTAGGGTACAGGAACTGTGGTGTACAAAGGCTGTTGTAAATCTAGTCAAGAAGAAAAGAAAAGCTTACGAAAGGTCCAAAAAACTAGGTAATGATAGAGATCTAGAAGATTATAAGGCTAGCAGGAAGGAGCTTAAGAATGAAATTAGGAGAGCCAGAAGGGGCTATGAGAAGGCCTTGGTGGGTAGGATTGAGGAAAACCCCAAGGCATTCTACAAGTATGTGAAGAGCAAGAGGATAAGGTTTGAGAGAATAGGACCAATCAAGTATGACAGTGGAAAAGTGTGTATGGAACCGGAGGAGATAGCAGACTGAAACTTAATGAATGCTTCAGTATTCAGTACAAAAAAAGAAACTTGGCGATCGTAGGGATGACATATAGTGGACTGAAAAGCTTGAGCATATACATATTAAGAAAGGATGTGCTGGAGCTTTCGGAAAACATCAAGTTAGATAAGTCACTGGGACCGGATGAGATGTACCCCAGGCTACTGTGGGAGGTGAGGGAGGAGATTGCTGAGCCTCTGGCGATGCTCTTTGCATCATCAATGGGGATGGTGGAGGTTCCAGAGGATTGGAGGGTTGCGGATGTTGTTCCCTCATTCAAGAAAGGAATAGCCCAGGAAATTATGGACCAGTGAGTCTTACCTCAGTGGTTGGTAAGTTGATGGAGAAGATCCTGAGAGGCAGGATTTATGAACATTTGGAGAGGCGTAATATGAATAAGAATAGCATGGCTTTGTCAAAGGCAGGTCGTGCCTTACGAGCCTGATTGAATTCTTTGAAGAAGTAACAAAACATATTGATGAAGGTAGAGTGGGGGATATAGTGTGTATGGATTTCAATAAAGCATTTGATAAAGTTCCCTGTGCAAGACTCCTTCAGAAAGTAAGCAGGCGTGGGATCCAAGGAGACATTGCTTTGTGGATCCAGAACTGGCTTGCCCACAGAAGGCAAAGAGTGGTTGTAGACGGGCCATATTCTGCATGGAGGTTGGTCACCAGTGGTGTGCCTCAGGGATCTGTTCTGGGACCCTACTCTTCGTGATTTTTATAGATGACCTGGATGAGGATATGGAGGGATGGGTTGGTAAATTTGCTGATGACACAAAGGTTGGGGGTGTTGTGGATAGCGTGGAGAACTGTCAGAGGTTCCGGCGGGTCATTGATAGGATGCAAAACTGGGCTGAAAAGTGGCAGATGGCGTTCAACCCAGATAAGTTTGAGCTGGTTCATTTTGGTAGGTCAAATATGATGGCAGAATATAGTGTTAATGGTAAGGCTCTTGACAGTGTGGAGGATCAGAGGGTTGACTCTGTGATTAAGAAGGCATATGGTGAATTTGCCTTCATCAAACGTGGGATTGAGTTTAAGAGCCGAGAAGTAATGTTGCAGCTATATAGGACCCTGGTCAGACCCCACTTAGAGTACTGTGCTCAGTTCTGGTCACCTTACTCAGGAAACTTGTGGAAACCATAGAAAGGGTGCAGAGGAGATTTACAAAGATGTTTCCTGGATTGGGGAGCATGCCTTAATGACAGGTTGAGTGAACTCTGCCTTTTCTCCGTGGAGCGACGGAGGATGAGAGGTGACCTGATAGATGTGTACAAGATGATGGGAGGCATTGATTGTGTGGATAGTCAGAGGCTTTTTCCCAGGGCTGAAATGACTAGCACGAGAGGACACAGTTTTTAGATGCTTGGAAGTAGGTACAGAGGAGATGTGGGGGTAAGTTTTTTACGCAAAGAGAGTTGAGTGTGTGGAATGGGCTGCCGGCAATGGTGGTGGAGACAGATACAATAGAGTCTTTTAAGAGACTCCTGGATAAGTACATGGAGTTCAGAAAAATAAAGGGCTATGGGTAACCCTAGGTAATTTCTAAAGTAAGTTCATGTTCGACACAGCATTGTGGGCCAAAGGGCTTGTATTGTGCTGTAGACTTACTATGTTTTCTATGATTACCCTGTCTCTTCTGGGACTTCAATATTTCCTGCCTCAGAATTTTACACATCAGAATCAGAAATGAGAACCAAAGTTCAAAGTTAATTTATTATCAAAGTACATATATGTCAATTTTTAATAGAAAACAACCATACTACAATTATTGAAAGACTACACAACTTGGGTGTACAACCAACCAATGTACAAAAGTCAATAGACTTCCCAAATACAAAAAGAGAAATAATAATAAATAAGCAATAAATATCAAGAAGGTGAGATGAAGAGTCCTCGAAAGTGAGTCCTTAGATCGTGGGAACAGTTCAAAGATGAAGCTATTCCTTTTGGTTCAAGATCCCTCATGGTTGGAAGGTGGGGTAATAACTTCCTGAAGCTGATGGTGTAAGTGGCGAGGCTCGTACCATCTTCCGGATGGTAGCAGTGGAAAGAGAGCATGTCTTGGGTGGTTGGCATCCCTGATGATGGATGCTGCTTTCCTGTGTTAACAGTTCATGTAGATGTGCTGAATATTGGGGAGGGCTTTACCCATGATGGACTGTGCTGCATTCACTATTTTTGTGTAGGATTTTCCTTTCAATGGCATTGGTTTTTCCACACCAGTCTATGATTCAGCCAGTCAATATACAGTAATCTCCACGACACTACTATAGAAGCTGCCGTAGAAGTGATATTTTTTTGGACAACTGGAAAATGATGCTGGAGAGGCAGTAGTGGGGGACAAAGAAATGGCAGCTGAACTTAATGGTTACTTTGCATCTGTCTTCACTGTGGAAGACACTAGCAGTGTGCCAGTGTTCTGCCAGTGTCAGGGAGCAGGAGTGAGTGTCAGTGCTATTAAAAAGGAACAAGTGCCAGGCAAACTGAAAGATCTCAAGGTGGATAAGTCACCTGGTCCAGATGGACTACATCCCAGAGTCTTGAGGGAGGTTGCTGAAGAGATAACAGATGCATTAGTCATGATCTTTCAAGAATCACTTGATTCCGGCATGGTCCCAGAGGAGACTGGTATTGAAATTGCAGGGGCCCTGGCTGAAATATTTTAAATGTCACTGTCTACAGGTGAGGTGCCAGAGGATTGGAGAGTGGCTCATGTTGTTCCGTTGTTTAAAAAAGGATCGAAAAGTCATTCGGGAAATTATAGGCCGGTGAGTTTAACGTCGGTAGTAGGTAAGTTATTGGAGGGAGTACTAAGAGACAGAATCTACAAGCATTTGGATAGACAGGGACTTATTAGGGAGAGTCAACATGGCTTTGTGTGTGGTAGGTCATGTTTGACCAATCTTATTGGAGTTTTTCGAGGAGGTTACCAGGAAAGTGGATGAAGAGAAGGCAGTGGATATTGTCTACATGGACTTCAGTAAGGCCTTTGACAAGGTCCCACATGGGAGGTTAGTTAGGAAAATTCAGTTGCTAGGTATACATGGAGAGGTGGTAAATTGGATTAGAAATTGGCTCGATGGAAGAAGCCAGAGAGTGGTGGTAGAGAATTGCTTGTGGAGGCCTGTGACTAGTGGTGTGCCACAGGGATCAGTGCTGGGTCCATTGTTATTTGTCATCTATATCAATGATCTGGATGATAATGTGGTAAATTGGATCAGCAAGTTTGCTGATGATACAAAGATTGGAGGTGTAGTAGACAGTGAGGAAGGTTTTCAGAGCCTGCAGAAGGACTTGGACCAGCTGGAAAAATGGGCTAAAAAATGGCAGATGGAGTTTAATACAGACAAGTGTGAGGTATTGCATGTTGGAAGGACAAACCAATGTAGAACATACAGGGTTAATGGTAAGGCACTAAGGAGTGCAGTGGAACAGAGGGATCTGGGAATACAGATACAAAATTCCCTAAAAGTGGCGTCACAGGTAGATAGGGTCGTAAAGAGAGCTTTTGGTACATTGGCCCTTATTGGCCAAAGTATTGAGTATAAGAGCTGGAATGTTATGATGAGGTTGTATAAGGCATTGGTGAGGCCGAATCTGGAGTATTGTGTTCAGTTTTGGTCACCAAATTACAGGAAGGATATAAATAAGGTTGAAAGAGTGCAGAGAAGGTTTACAAGGATGTTGCTGGGACTTGAGAAACTCAGTTACAGAGAAAGGTTGAATAGGTTGGGACTTTATTCCCTGGAGCATAGAAGAATGAGGGGAGATTTGATAGAGGTATATAAAATTATGATGATAGAGGTATATAAAATTATGATGGCTTTTTCCACTGAGGCAAGGGGAGAAAAAAACCAGAGGACATGGGTTTAGGGTGAGGGGGGAAAAGTTTAAAGGGAACATTAGGGGGGGCTTCTTCACACAGAGAGTGGTGGGAGTATGGAAAGAGCTGCCAGATGAGGTGGTAAATGCGGGTTCTTTTTTAACATTTAAGAATAAATTGGACAGATACATGGATGGGAGGTGTATGGAGGGATATGGTCCATGTGCAAGTCAGAGGGACTAGGCAGAAAATGGTTCGGCACAGCCAAGAAGGGCCAAAAGGCCTGTTTCTGTGCTTTAGTTTCTGTAGTTTCTATGGACTGGAAAATTGCAAATGTCACTCCACCCTTTAAGAAGTAAGGAAGGCAAAAAAAAGAAATTATAGATCAGTTAGCCTAACCTCAGTGGTTGGGAAAGTGTTGAAATCTATTATTAAGGATGAGGTTTTGGGATACTTGGAGACTGCTGATGAAATAAGTCAAAGATAGCATGGTTTCTGTAAAGGGAAATCTTGCCTGACAAATCTGCTACAGTCCTTTGAAGAAGTAACAAGCAGGGTGGACAAAGGAAAGGCAGTGGATGTCATTTACTTCGATTTTCAGAAGGCATTTGATAAGGTGCACACATGAGGTTGCTTAACAAGATAAAATCCTATGGCGTTACAGGTGACTAGTGGTTTCACTATTGGGACTGCTGCTTTCACATTGTTTGTCAATGATTTGGATAATGGAATTGATGGCTTTGTGGTAACGTTTGTGGATGATACAAAGATAGATGGAGTGGTAGGTAGTGCTGTGGAAGCAATGCAATTGCAGCAGGACTCAGAAACACTGATGCCCTTGAATGGAAAATCCTACAAAAAGAAGTAGATGAGGCCCTGTCCATTATGGGTAAAACCCTCCCCACTATTGATCAAATCTACGTTGAGCACTGTTGCAGGTAAGCAACATCCATCATCAAGGACCCCCACCACCGAGGACATGCTCTCTTCTCACTGCTGCTATCAGAAAGAAGGTACAGGAGCCTCAGGACCCACACCAGTAGGTTTAGATGCAGTTATTACCCCTGAACCATCTGGCTCTTGAATCAGAGGGGATAATTTCACTCAACTTCACTTGCCCCATTATTGAAATGTTCCCACAACCTATGGACTCACTTTCAACGACTCTTCATCTCATGTTCTTGATGTTTTGCATTCTTATTTATTATTATTATTATTTCTTTCCTTATGTATTCGCACAGTTTGTTATCTTTTCCCCACCGGTTTAACACCAAAGTTCATGTGGACTTTCATTGATTCTATTATGGATGTACTGAGTATGCCTGCAAGAGAATGAATCTCAGGGTTGGAAATGGTGACATATATAGATCATAAGACCATAAGATGTAGGAGAAGAATTCGGCCATTTGGCCCATTGAGTCTGCTGTACTATTTCATCACAGCTGATCCATTTCCCTCCCAGCCCCAGTCTCCTGCCTTCTCTCCGTATCCCTTCATGCCCTGACTGATCAAGGATCTATCAACCTCTGCCTTAAATATACCCAGTGACTTAGGCTCCACAGCCATCTGTGACAGTGAATTCTCTGGCTAAAGAAGTTCTTCCCCATTTCCATTCTAAAAGGATATCTCTCTATTCTGGACTGTGTATTCTAGTCCTAAACCATAAGATATAGGAGCAGAATTAGGCCATTTGGCCCATCGAGTCTGCTGTACCATTTTATCACGCCTACTCCATTTCCCTCTCAGCTCCAATTTCCTACCTTCTCCTTCTCTGCACTGGGTGCCCACTCCCCTTCCTTCTCCTGACAGTTGTCCAGTTACCTGCCTTGTGGAAGCTGTGGGTGACTACCTCCCTGTAGCTCCTATATGTCACTTCCTCAGTCTCCCATATGAGTCGAATGTCATCAAGTTCCAGTTCCAGCCCTTTAACACATTCTCAGAGGAGCTGCAGCTTGGTGCCTCTGATGCAGATGTATTTTATCTGGGAGGTTGTTATGTTCATACACAAAGAACTGCCCCTGGAGTCATTCTTACCGCACTGTGTCCTTACAGATGAGGAATGAAGTATAAAGAAGAAACTTAGCAGATACCTACCTCAGCAAGCTTGATGTGCCAAAGTCAAAGCCTGCTCTCGCTAACACTGGCCCACTCACAAAATGACTGCTCTGCTTGCCCCGGCCTTATTGTTATTTGCTCTTGCTAATGAATCTCATTTCCTGATTAGTTGCAGTTCCAACTCCGAAAACTGCCGCGAAATGCTGCTTTTTCAATCTGCGATTGCAGACCTGTGAGAAGTCGTCTTCTCATGCTCCCGTCCACTGATTGGCCGCAACTCCTTTGTACAAATTACAAATATGCAGCATGTACTCTGATAATAAATTTACTTCGAACTTCAAGGTCCCTGACTATGATTTGAAATGTTGAAAAATCCCAGTGGCATTCGTTGGTTCTGTGTAAAGGTTATGTTGGTGAATGGATAGGAAGGGTTTGTGTTTAGAGCAGAGGTGGAGATGGTTATTGTGGGTTTAACCCTCCATCATATCTCTGCACTGATATTGTTTATTTGGAATGGGATGGCAATCAAAAGCCAGTCACACCAGCAGCTTAACTTAACAGACAGCAGAGGAAATCTCTGCACTGCAGGTCTGTACACACACCTATATAGAAATAAGCTCTTTAAGCCATTGTGGCAGTCAGTGCACTAACTTATTGTAATACTGATTTAAATAAGTTTCAAAATACTAATTGCAGCAATTGGGGGTTTCATTAGATCCTTAACAGGGAAGTATCATTTCTAAGTAATGTGCAGAGATGTGGAGATAGTTTTATATTCGCTTGTAGAAACACAGGAAATGAGATATCAGGAGAATTTCCAAGCAGGTATGAGAGGTTATAGAGGGTAGGGTGAATTCATGCAGGTTGAAAAGTGAAACCAGAACTAGAGCTGATAGGGTTAGGTTTAAGTGAAATGGTTAAGGGAACCTGAGGGGGAACTTTTTCACTCAGAGGGTGGTGGGAGTGTGAAACGAGCTGCTGGTGGAAGTGCTGGATGCGGGGTGAATGTGCAATTAAAGTTTAAGAATGGGACAGTTTGAAGGGATGTGGACGAGGCGCAAGGAGATAGGACTCTGCAGAAGATCTAATTAATGAGCATGGACTAGATGGGCCGAAGTGCCTGTGGTGCTCTGAGACTCTACAACATGTATGAGCCCAAGGATCTCAGTGGCAGTTCTGTGGAATCGACCAGAACTAGTCACCACTCGTATCTTGCTGCATTTTTCAGGCTGAGACAAACAGAAGGGTCTTGGCCCAAAACATCGACTGTACCTCTTCCTATAGATGTTGCCTGGCCTGCTGCGTTCACCAGCAACTTTTGTGTGAGTTCCAAGGATGGCTCAGAGACTGAACTCCAGCAAAGTGAATTCAATCCCCACTTCTGGTGCTGGGATTCTGATCCCCCCTCACATCCAATGGGTTAAATTTTCCCTTTGTGTGGGTGAGGGCTAGAATTTGGTGGGGTGGGTGATTTAAACGTCGGATTAAAAGGCTTTATAAGACGTTGGTCAGACTGCGCTTGGGCTATTATGAGCAGTTTAGAATCAGCAACAGGATTAACATCACTGGCATAAGCCGTGAAATTTGTGTTGCAGCAGCCGTACAATGCAATCCATAATAATAAAAACTATCAATTACAATAAGTGTGTGTGTGTGTGTGTATAATAGATTATTTGCAGTAAGTAATGCAAGAAGAGAGGAAACACAAAATAGTGAGGTTCTGTTCATTGGTTCAATATCCATTCACAAATCTGATGGCAAAGGAAAAGAAGCTGTACGTAAAATGTATCTTCAGGCTCCTGTAGCTCATCCTTTTGGACCCCTTATGAAAGAAAAGATGTGCTGATATTGTTGAGGATCCAGAGGAGGTTTGCAAGAATGTCCAGGAATGAAAGGGTTAATGTATGAGGAGTGTCTGATGGCTCTGGGCCTGTGTTCACTGGAGTTTAGAAGAATGAGAGATGTTCTCATTGAAACCTATCGAATATTGAAAGGTCTGGACAGAGTGGATGTGGGGAGGATGTTTCGTATAGTGAGGGAGTTTAGGACCAGAGGGTGCAGTCTCAGAAATAAAAGAATGTCCATTTAGCGAGATGGTGGTGAATCTGTGGAATTCATTTCCACAGAAGGCTGTGGAGCCAAGTCATTGGATATATTTAAAGTGGACATTGATAGGTTCTTGATTAGTCAGGCTAATGATCAAGGTGATGGAAAGAAGGCAGGAGAATGGG
Organism: Mobula birostris; assembly: GCF_030028105.1. Classification (NCBI taxonomy): domain Eukaryota; kingdom Metazoa; phylum Chordata; class Chondrichthyes; order Myliobatiformes; family Myliobatidae; genus Mobula; species Mobula birostris. Next base: position 146,988,247 of record NC_092379.1, read on the forward strand.
ATTGAGAGGGATAGCAAACTGGCCATGATGGAATGGCCTGAGTCTGCCCCAATGTCTAATAGTCTCATTCAGCTGCTTATATACATGTAACTGTTTGTATGTTCCCTAGTGGTCACTGTATCAGCAATTGTTCAGTGTGTCCCCTAATGGTTACAGATCTTTGTAGATGGGAAGTTGGATGATTGGGAAGCTTTTAAAATCCAACAAAAACAACTAAAAAAAACTTAAATATCAGGGCAAATTAGCTGATAATATTATGTAAGATACTAGTTTTTTTCAGTTATATAAAGAATAAAAGGGAGGTGAGAGTTGATAATGGACCACTGGAAAATGATGCCAGTGAGGTAGTAATGTGGCAAAGAAATGGCAGATGAACGTAATGGGTACTTTACATCTGTCTTCACTGTGACAGACACTAGCAGTGTGCCAGAGGTCAGCAAGTGTCAGGGAGCAGGAGTGAATATCATTGCTATTCCAAAAGAAAAAAGTGCCAGGCAAACTGAAAGGTCGTAAAATGGATAAGTCACCTGGGCCAGATGGACTACATCCCAGAGTCCTGAAAGAGGTTGCTGAAGAGATAACAGACGCATTAGTCGTGATCTTCCAAGAACCACTTGATTCTGGCATGGTCCCAGAAGGACTGGAAAATTGCAAATGTCACTCCACTCTTTAAGAAGGGAAGAAGACAAAATTGAGGAAATTATAGACAAGTTAGCCTAACATCAGTGGCTGGGAAAGTGTTGGAGTCCATTACTAAGGACGAGGTTTCGGGGTACTTGGAGACTAATAATAAAATCAGCCTAAGTCAGCATGGTTTCTGTTAAGGAATATCTTGTCTGACAAATCTTTTAGAGTTCTTTGAGGAAGTAACAAACAGGACAAAGGAGAGGCAGTGGATGTTATTTGGATTTTCAGGTGCCAAACACAAAGCTGCTTAACAAGATAAAATCCTATGACGTTATGGGAAGTATAATCACATGGATAGAGGAATGGCTGACAGGCAGGAGACAGCGAGTGGGAATAAGGGAGGCCTTTATGGTTGGCTACCAATGACTAGTGGTGTTCCTCAGGGGTCAGTATTGGGACCGCTACTTTTCACATGACTTAGATAATGGAATTGATGGCTTTGTGGCAAAGTTTGCAGATGATATGTAGATAGGTGGAGGGGTAGGTAATGCTGAGGAAGCAATGCGATTGCAGCAAGACCAAGACAAATTGGAAAAATGGGCAAAAAAGTGGCAGATGGAATACAGTATTGGGAGACGTCTGATAATGTGTTTTGGTAAAAGACACAATGATGCGGACTATTGTCTAAATGGGGAGAAAGTTCAAACATCAGAGGTGCAAAAGGACTTAGGAGTCCTCGTGCAAGACTCCCAGAAGGTTAATTTGCAGGTTGAGTCTGTGGTAAAGAAGGTAAATGCAATGTTGGCATTTATTTCAAGGGGAATAGAATATAAAAGCAAGGAGATAATGTTGAAGCATTATAAGATACTAATCAGGCTGCACTTGGAATATTATCATAGTTTTGGGCCCTTTATCTCGGAAAGGATGTGTTATCATTGGAGAGTCCAGAGGAGGATGATTCTGGGAATGAAGGGGTTAACATATGAGGAACTTTTGGCAGCTTTGGGCCTGTACTCACTGAAATTCAGAAGAATGTGTGGGGATCTCGTTGAAACCATAAGACATAGGAGTAGGATTAGGCCATTTGGCTCATCGAGTCTGATCCACTATTTCATCATGATTGACCTTTTTATCTCGTCTTCAGTCCCACTACCTGGCCTTCCCTCCCTAACCTTTGATGCCGTGTCCAATCAAGAACCTATCAAGCTCTGCCTTAAATACACCCAACAACCTGGCACCTACAGCTGCCTGTGGTAACAAATTCCACAAATTCACCACCCTCTTGCTGAAGAAATTTCTCCGTATCTCTGTTTTAAATAGACGCCCCCTTGTCCTAGACTCCCCCACCATGGGAAACATCCTTTCCACATCTACTCTGTCTCGGCCTTTCAACATTTGAAAGGTTTCAATGAGATGCCCCCTCATCCTTCTGAATTCCAGTGAGTACAGATCTGAAGCTATCAAATGTTGCTCGTATGTTAACCTCTTCATTCCCAGAATCATCCTTGTGAACCTCGTCTGGACCCTCTCCAATGCCAGCACATCTTTTCTAAGATGAGGGGCCCAAAACTGTTCACAATACCCAAGGTGAGGCCTCACCAGTGCCTTATAAAGCCTCAGCATCACATCCTTGCTCTTGTATTCTAGACCTCTTGAAATGAATCCAAACATGGCATTTGCCTTCCTCACCACCGACTCAACCTGCAATTTATCTTTTTAGGGTGTCCTGCACAAGGACTCCCAAGTTCCTTTGCATCTCAGATTTTTGAATTTTCTCCCCATTTAGAAATTAGTCTGCACATTTATTTCTACTACCGAAGTGCATGACAATACATTTTCCAACATTGTATTTCATTTGTCACTTTCTTGCCCATTCTCCTAATCTGTTTAAGACCTTCTGAAGCCTTCCTGTCTCCTCAACACCACCTGCCCCTCCACCAATCTTCATATCATCTGCAAACTTGGCTACAAGGCTATCTATTCCATCATCTCAATTATTGATATACAGCATAAAAAGAAGTGGTCCCAACACCAACTCCTGTGGAAAACCACTAGTCACTGGCAGCCAATCAGAAAAGGATCCTTTTATTCCCACTGGCTGCCTCCTACCAATCAGCAAATGTTCTAACTATGCTAGTAGCTATCCTTTAATACCATGGGCCCTTAACTTGGTAAGCAGCCTCGTGTATGGCACCTGGTCAAAGGCCTTCTGAAAGTACAAATATACAACATCCACTGCATCCCCTTTATCTATCCTACGTGTAATCTCCTCAAGGAATTCCAACACGTTTGTCAGGCAAGATTTTCCCTTAAGGAAACCATGCTAGCTTTGTCCTCTCTTGACCTGTGTCACCAAGTACTCCATAACCTCATCCTTAACAATTTGAATCTAACATCTTCCCAACTACTGAGGTCAGACTAACTGGTCTACAATTTCCTTTCTGCTACCTTCCTCCTTTCTTAAAGAGCGGGATTTTGGGGCAGAAGGCGGGAGAGCGAGACAGAGGATGGACGAGGTGCTGTGATGTCTGCTAACGGGGTCGGACCCCAAGCGGGACGTTCGGCGAGGAGATGGAGACGGACTCGTGTGGAGCGTCTGGTCGACCACCGTTGTTGGTCCCAGGCGGCCGGTCGAAGTGGTCCGAGGGGGTCGCAGGGTAAAGAAGAAGGTCCTTGAGCTCCAACTGTTTTGTGCACGAAGAGATTGAACTTTGATAAGTGTGGCGCCTTTTAATTTCCTTTTATATTTTATTCTCTATTGATTATATAGTTACAGTAATATCTAAACTGTAAAACATTTAATCGTATCTGGTGTATTGTCTGTTATTTGGGCGGGGTGGGGTACATCACACAGCATCCACACAAACTAATTACCCCATTTGGCGGGGCCGAGGCTGTTTCCCTAGACGACAGCAAGCCGAGCGACCTTGAGGGTGGCCAAGGGGGGGCTACACCTCCATAATCTCTGTCACTACCTCTTTCATTACCCTAGGGTGTAGTCCATCTGGTCCAGGTGACTTTTGTACCTTTAGGTGTTTCAGCTTTTTGAGCACCTTCTCTGTTGTGATAGTGACTGCACCCACTTCTCCTCCCTCACATCCTTCAACACCTGGCACACTGCTAGCGTCTTCTGCAGTGAAGACTGATGTTAGATACTCATTTAGTTCATCTGCCATCTCCTTGTCCCCCATTGTTATTTCTCTAGCTTCATTTTCTAGTGGTCCTATATCCACTCTCTATCTACCGAAACCTACTGAATGTTGAAAGGACTAGATAGGATGGATGTGGAGAGGATGTTTCCTTTGGTGGGGTATCCAGAACTAGAGGGAACAGCCTCAAAACTAAGGGGAGACCTTTTAGAACAGAAGTAAGGAGGAATTTTTTTTAGCCAAAGAGTGGTGAATTGGTGGAATGCTCTGCCACAGACTGTGGTGGAGACTAAGACCGCGGTCACAGCAGTAAGTATATGGTGAGAAGGCAGGTGTATGGGGTTGAGTGGGATCTGGGATCAGCCACAATGAAATTAAGGTGAGGACCTGATGGGCTGAACGGCCTAATTCTTCTATGTCTTATGGTCTTCTGGTCTTTGTACGATTCTGGAAGCTTCTCTGCTATTGAATAATTTGATGAGTTGACTCTAATCAGCAAATTTGAATGGACTGTTTCTAGACCATCCTTGCTTCTCCCCCTTCCCTGACTAGATCTCTGTTATAGCTCAGTTTCAATTTCCTCTGTTCCATTAGCTTTTAATGAAATGATTATGAAGCAACAAGTTCTATGTCTCTTTCTTGACATCAGAAAGAACCTTGGATCAAAAATATCAGAATCCAGCATTCTGAAAAGAGTGGGGAGAAGGTGGTCGGGACTGGAACTCTGTGGAAATGCAAAACTTGAACCTGTGAGGTAGACTGACTGATGTTAAGAAGCTCAATGCAGAAATGGAGAGAGAGATATTCAGTTTGTGCCTTCCCCAGGCAGGTAAAAGGGTGTCCAACCTCTGTTATTACATAGAACATAGAATAGTACAGCATATTACAGGCTCTTCGGCCCACAATGTTGTGCCGACCCTCAAACCCTGCCTTCCGTATAACCCCCCCACCTTAAATTCCTCCATATACCTATCTAGTAGTCTCTTAAACTTCACTAGTGTATCTGCCTCCACCACTGACTCAGGCAGTGCATTCCACGCACCAACCACTCTCTGAATAAAAAACCTTCCTCTAATATCCCCCTTGAACTTCCTGCCCCTTACCTTAAAGCCATGTCCTCTTATATTGAGCAGTGGTGCCCTGGGGAAGAGGCGCTGGCTATCCGCTCTATCTATTCCTCTTAATATCTTGTACACCTCTATCATGTCTCCTCTCATCCTCCTTCTCTCCAAAGAATAAAGCCCTAGCTCCCTTATTGGCTCACTATGAGTGAGCAGTAAGGGGTCACAGGGGTCTGTCATCAACCTCTCTCAACACCCTGGGATGTAGTCCATTTGATCCAGGTGAATTATCCACCTAAAGACCTTTCAGTTTGCCTGGCACTCTTTCATTTCTAATAGCAATGGCACTCACTCCTGCTCCCTGACACTCACGGACCACTGGCATATTGCCAGCCTCTTCCACAGTGAAATCAAATGCAGAGTTCCCATGAAGTTCAACTGTCATTTCTTTCTCCCCCATTACTACCTCATCAACGTCATTTTCCAGTGGCCCAATATCAACTCTCTCCTCCCATTTACTCTTAGAAACATAGAAACATAGTAAACCTACAGCACAATACAGGTCCTTTGGTCCACAATGCCGTGCCAAACATGTCCTTACTTTAGAAATTACCTAGGGTTACCCACAGCCATCTATTTTTCTAAGTTTTATGTACCTATCCAGGAGTCTCTTAAAAGACTGTATCGTATCCACCTCCACCGCCGTTGCCAGCAGCTCATTCCACGCACTCACCACTCTCTGCGTACCTATGCAAACATCGCGCAAATATCCCCTGAACATTTGCCACATTTCTGTCGTGCATTTCCCCTAGAACATCTGCTCCCAATTTATGCTTCCAAGTTCCTGCCTGATAGCTTCATATTTCCCCTCACTCCAATTAAATGCTTTTCTAACTTGTCTGTTCCTATCCCTCTCCAATGCTATGGTAAAGGAGATAGAATTGTGATCACTATCTCCAAAATGCTCTCCCGCCGAGAGACCTGACACCTGACCAGGTTCATTTCCCAATACCAGATCAAATACAACCTCTCCTCTTGTAGGCTTATCTACATATTGTGTCAGGAAACCTTCCTGAACACACCTAACAAACTCCACCCCATCTAAACCCCTTGCTCTAGGGAGATGCCAGTGAATATTTGGGAAATTAAAATCTCCCACCATGACAACCCTGTTATTATTACACCTTTCCAGAATCTGTCTCCCTACCTGCTCCTCGATGTCCCTGTTGCTATTGGGTGGTCTATTAAAAACACCCTGTAGAGTTATTGACCCTTTCCTGTTCCTAACTTCCACCCACAGAGACTCTGTAGACAATCCTTCCATGACTTCCTCCTTTTCTGCAGCCGTGGCACTATCTCTGATCAGCATTGTCACGCCCCCACCTCTTTTGCCTCCTTCCCTGTCTTTTCTGAAACATCTAAAGCCTGGCACTTGAAGTAGCCATTCCTGCCCCTGAGCCATCCAAGTCTCTGCAATGAGCACAACATCATAGCTCCAAGTACTGATCCACGCTCTAAGCTCATCTTTTTGCTCATAATACTCCTTGCATTAAAATAGACATATCTCAAACCATCGGTCTGAGCACATCCCTTCTGTATCACCTGCCTATCATCCCTCTCACACTGTCTCCAAGCTTTCTCTATTTGTGAGCCATCCTCCTCTTTCTCTGTCTCTTCAGTTTGGTTCCCACCCCCCAGCAATCCTAGTTTAAACTCTCCCCAGCCGCCTCAGCCAATCTCCATGCCAGGATATTGGTCCCCATCAGATTCAAGTGCAACCCATCCTTTTCGTACAGGTCATTCCCACCCAAAAAGAGGTCTCAATGATCCAGAAATCTGAATCCCTGCTCCCTACTCCAATCTCTCAGCCAATCCTTCACCTCACTCTATTCCTATACTCACTGTCGTGTGGCACAGGCAGTAATCCCGAGATTACTACCCTTTATATAGCTAAAAAAGCATTTGGTATCCTGCTTTATATTATTGGCTCGTCTGCCCTCATATTTCATCTTTTCCCTTCTTACAGCTTTTTTAGTTCCCTTTTGTTGGGTTTTAAAAGCTTCCCAATCATCCAACTTCCCACTCATTTTTGCTACCTTACATGCCCTTTCCTTGCCTTTTATGCAGTCCTTAACTTCCCTTGTCAGCCACGGTTGCCCACCCCTGCCATTTGAGAACAACTTCTTCTGTGGGATGCATCTATCCTTTACCGTGTGAACTATTCCCCGAAACTTCAGCCATCTCTGCCCTGTCGTCATCCCCGCCAGTATCCTCCTCCAATCCAGCTGGGTAATCTCCTCTCTCATGCCTTAATAATTCCCTTTTGTGTGTGTTGCTCTGCAGAATCTTTTCATAAAGTTCACGTCATATAAGAGTGGTCAGTGAGGAAGAAATGTTAAGAAATGCTGTCAGGAGGAACAGCGTTGTCACTGGAGACCATGTTGTGTTAGAAAGGCAGTTGCTATGAGGATCGTCTTGAGTCTTTGTGATTACTGGGCGGGGCTGAGGAACGACTGCAAACATCAGGGTGGTACAGTGCTGCTGCCGTCTCGCAGCTTCAATCCCTGACCAACTTCTGGCACAGTCCGTGTGGGGTTTGCACGTTCTGTTGGTGACCACATGGCTTTCCCTGGGTACTCTCACATCCCAAAGATGTGTGGGTTGGTAGGTTGATTGGTGACTGGAGAATCATTTTCATTTACAGTCCAATGAGCTGTACCATCCAGAAATCCACCCATTTAACCTGAGCATAATCGCAGGACAATTTTCAAAGCTCAGTCAACCTACTAACCAGTACATTTTTGGATTGTGGGAGGAAACCAGAGCACCCGGAGGAAACCCACGCAGTCATGGGGAGGACATTCAAACCCCTTGCAGACAGCACTGGAGTTGAACTCTGAACTCTGGAACGGCCTGACTAACGGCTGTGGTATCGTGGCACTCAAAGTTGGGTAAGTAGGTGAGTGGTTGACGGGAACATGGGGAGAACAAACAATGGGCTGAATGTAAATGAATGGCTGCTGGGCAGTTCAGACCTAATGGGCTGAGGGGGCTTCTGCAGGGCTGTGTAACTGTGACTTTAATCTTGTTGAACAAATTGAATTTGAATTAGCACAGCACACATAAAACACTGTCATGTGGATGCATCCACTGAGGGAATTTGGACATGTTCTTTAAACAATGCAGTGTGAATACAGGCAAGTAACGAGCCGTTGTGTCTCAAACCAGGAGTCATTAATTGTTTCACAATAATGATATTGTGGAAGATTAACGCGGCCAGCCTGAGACTAACAGCTTAAACCTATATACAGAGAATTGTAACGTTGCCAAGACAGAACTGATGATGTGGACTAAGTTTGAATCTCAATTTATTATCACAGAGATACAGTTTGTCATGAAATTTGGGATTTTGTGGCAACAATACAGTGCCATGCATAAAATGTCATACTAAATTACAATAAGGAATATATGGAAAGCAATAATCAGGCAAAAGAGAGCAGAATACTGAAGTAGTGTTCAGCGGATCATAGACCATTCAGAAGTCCGATGGAGGAGGGGAAGAAGCTGTTACTGAAATGTTGAGTGCGTGTCTTTAGGCTCCTGTACATACTCCCTGAAGGTAGCAGTGAGAAGAGAGCAAGCCCTGGGTGACGGGTCTCCTCAATGATGGATGCCGCCCTTTCGAGGCATCGCTCCATGAAGGTGTCCTCGATGCTGAGGAGGCTGGTGGTATTGGTGGAGCTGACTGAGTTTGCAACCTTCTGCAGCTTCTTCCTGTCCTGCACAGTGTCCCCTTTGCTGATGCAGCCAATCAGAATGCTGTCCACAGTACAGCTTTAGAAATCTGCGAGTCTCTAATCTCCTCGAGCTGCTGATGAAGTACTGCCACTGCAGCTGCATTAATAGGGTTGGGCCGAGGACAGGTCCTCATGGATGTTGACATCCATGACCTGAACTTGCTCACCCCTTCCACCGCTGACCCCTCGATGAGGACCGGTGTGCGTTCACTCAACCTCCCTCAAAGGTCTCCTTTCCCTTCCTGAAGCCCACAATTCATTCCTTGGTCTTGCTAACGTTGAGTGCAAGTTTGTTGTTGCGATACCACAAATTGTTATCCATTCCATAACAGGGTGCAGATGAGCAGTGACAGACATTCAATGTCTGAACAGATATATAATCCCGGTGGGTAGTGATCTGTCCGTGTGTTAAACCAGTTCAGGATGGTATCAGCTTTTCTATAGGGTGTAACTGTCATGAAGACTGGTCACGAAGGCAGATGGAGAAGCCAGGAACAGGGGGTGGAGCAGCCGTAGATGGACGAAGATGCAGAAGATACCCATTGGAATTTTACCGGGTCTGGAGACCTGGGATATAAGGAGAGACTGATCAAGCTGGAACAGCTTTTCCCTGGAGCGAAAAAACACTCGGGGAAAAGATCATGAGGGGCAGAGTTCAGTTGGATGGTCACTGTGTAGGGGAGAGGTCAGCTGGATTGTTATAGGGTAGGGCAGATGTCAGTTGGATGGTTATTGCATGGAGGGGTCAGTTGGGCAGTCTCTGGTTAGCGGAGAGGTTGGTTGGATTGTCACTGGGTAAGGGAGAGGTCAGTAGAAGGTCACTGGGAGGGGAGAGGTCAACTGGATTGTCACAGGGTAGGGGAGAGATCAGTTGGATGGTTATTGCATGGATGGGTCAGTTGGGCAGTCTCTGGTTAACGGAGAGGTCTGTTGGATTGTCACTGGGTAGAGGAGAGGTCGGTTGGATGGTCATTGGTTAGAAGAGAGTTAAGTGGACGGTTACTGGTTAGTGGAGAGGTCAGTAGATGGTTACCAGTAGGGGAGAGGTCAGTTGAATGGTCATTGGTTAGAGGAGAGGTCAGTTTACAGTCACTGTGCAGTGGTGAGTTAAGTGGATGGTTAGTGTAGGGGAAAGGTCAGATGGATGATCACTGGGTAGGGGAGAGGTCAATTGGTCAGTCACTGTGCAGGGGAGAGGACAATTGGACAATCATATTGTAGGGGAGAGGTCAGTTGGACAATCAAGATTCAAAAAACTTTATTGTCATTCTAACCATACATCAGCTCTGCAGGGCAGAATGAGACAGCGTTCCTCGGGCAGTGCAATCATAACATAACAAACGCAACACTAAATAATAAACATAACAATACATAGTAAAACACAACAGTCACTAGGTCGGGGAGATTTCAGATGGACGGAGATAGCATAGGGGTGAATTGAGATGAACAGTTGCTGTGCTGGGGAGGCTAAAAGCAGTCGGCATTGGTTTAAGGTAAGACGGAATGCTTTAAAGGGGGCCTGGGGAGCAAGGCTTTACACAGAGAGTCTAGTAGGTATCTGGGCTGAGCTGCCAGAGGAAGTGGTAGATGTGGATATAATCACAACATTTTGAGCGGTACACGGATCAGAAAGGTTTGGAGAGGATTTGGCCAGGTGCTGGGGATGGGACTGGCTTGGATAAACAATTTGGTTCGCATAGATGAGTTGTGCGGAATGGTCTGACTCCATGAAAGCTGAATAAAAGGCCTGAATTAATTTAATGATAAGGATCTGCAGTTCCCACTGCTTTGCTGAGATGTGAACACAGATTCTATCACCAGATAATGTGTACTCAGTCTGGTTTAGGCAGAAAGGACCACGTGAAACTGTCACCACCTGTAAACAACCAGTCTGTAGCCCTTTTGTTTCCCCATATGTCGTTATCCATTCTCAATGCCTGGGAGGGAAAGCACGGATACACGGAAACACTGTGACAGCAGGAGGGAGACTAGACCACCCCCCCACAACAGTCATTACGCACATCATTACTATGGAATAAAGTCCATCCCTTCACAGTAAAACCCCATAATACCACACTGACCCAGTTTACAGAAAGATCCCCCTTCATCACCACACTTCTTAGAAATGTTATCTGTCACCCTCTTTTTCATCACATTTTCTCTTGTGGTTGAGTTTCAAATCTGTAATTAGTGAAACATGCCAACTAGGAGCAGGAATCGCCTAATCGTCATGGACGCTCTCCTGACTCATGTCATGCCTCATCTGACTGTAACTCCACATTCCTGTCCAGCTGTGGCCACCTCTTGCCACCTCCTGTAGAATTCCTGGAACTCTGACATTAAACACTGCTTCCAGCCAGCTTTGAGAAAGAGGGTCTCCATACATTATCTAATGTCTGTCCATAGTGGTTGACTCTTTTAATATGAGCAGTGCGCCTTGGTTCTCCGCTCTCCCCCCGGAGGACGTATCCCTTCTGTCCCACCCTGTATGAAACCTCCAAGATTTCGTGCTTGAGACAGTCTCATCCCACTCACCACAGCCTCAGTCTGACCAACTTACTCCCTGAAGTTCAAAGTCAATTCATTGTCGACGTACATACTCACCACATATACAGCCCTGAGATCAATTTCCTTGCAGGCATACACAGTAAACAACCCCAAAGAAACACAATAGAATCAATGAAACAACAAGATAGAGAAACAATTAGTGTGTGAAGGGCTACAAATCGTGCAAATGCAGAAAGAATAAAAAGAAAAAAAAACTAATAATAATAAATAAATAAGCAATAAACACCGAGAACATGAAATGAAGAGTCGTTGAAAGTGAATCCATAGGTTGTGGGTTCACTGATGGGGTGAGTGAAGTTATTCCCATTGGTTCAAGGACTTGATGGTTGAGGGCAATTCGTGAACCAGGTGTTGTTCCTGAGGTTCCTGGACACCTCGCTGATGGCAGCAGAGAGAAAGGAGCATAGACTCTCTCCATTAAACCAGAGAATGCAGGAAACACTCAGCAGGTCAAGTAGCATTGACAGAAAAAGAGAGACAGAATTAGCCTCCCAGGCCCAGGACCCTTCCTCATGTGCTATCTGCCCTGCTGAGTGTTTCCACCACTTTCTGCTCTTTGCTTTTCAAATGTGGAGCATCTGCAGTTCTCTGGTTTCTGTTCTCGTTAGGTCTGGTTTCCATTTACAGCCGGACTGAACAGCTTCCAGTACGCACTGCAGCTGCATCAGGCTTTGCTTTGGTTGCACTTTTAGTGTTGTTGCAGTTACAGGAAGGACATGCAGACTTTGGAGAGGGTGCAGAAGAGGTTCACCAGGGTGCTGCCTGGGTCAGAGGGCACGTGCTATAACACGAGGTTGGACGAATGGATTGTTTTCTCTGTAAATGGGGAGGCTGAGGGGAGACCTGCTGGAAGTTTATAAAACTACAAGCTGCATAGATAGGGTAGATGGTCAGAATCTTCTTAAAACATGCACTTAAGGTGAAAGGGGGAAAGTTTAAAGAAGCAACACACACACACAAAATACTCTGCAGGTCAGGCAGCATTTAGGAAATGGATAGATTTCAGGCCAGGACCCTTCACTAGAACTGGAAAAGAAGGGGAATGAAGCTGCGGTGGTTGGGGCTTGGTGGGGCGGGGGGGGAGGAGGACAAGCTAGAAAGTGATAGGTGAAGCCAGGTGGGTGGGGAATGGGAAAGGGGGGGATAGGATAAGAAGCTGGGAGGTGATAGATGAACAAGGTAAGCGGCTGAAGAGGAAAGAATCTGGAGATTTTGGTTAAGGCCCATTCTGGTGTAAGATGGTGTTACTGGAGATGGATGACAGCTTTCTGGTGGTTCATAAAGCAAGAAATACAATGAAATACTTTATTAATAACAGCTTTATAGTGGAAAATTGTGGTAAATGATCACAATAAAGGCAAAACTGACTCCAGGGTCGAGGCATGTGGGTGTGGTGCAAAGTTGAAACATATTCAAGACGGAAGTCAGGGCATGTGAAGCAGAGAAAAGTTGGAGTGGAGGAGTTTTGGAGCCTGTCCACCTAAATCAACAGCTCCGTCCGATCGATCTAAGTGCCAGGCCGATTTGGAAAGGTCAGGTATAGGCCACGTGGGAGCAGAGCCCAGGCCCAGAGCATATCGATGAACAGGGCCCAGGCTTTAGAGTGAGGAATGACCCAGTGTTTGGACACGTTAAATGCCAGCATGGATGGATTGAAAAGGTCAGGAGGTGAGGGCCGAATCGTTCTGCTGACTGCTCCATGATGTTTACTCTGCTCTCTGTGTCACAAAGACTGAGGCTATGGGTCTGCACCAGCTGCTCTGGCCTCTGTGTCTATGGACCCACTTTAGTTCTGAAAGCTGTTGCTTGCTTTAATTGTTTGCATGATTTGTGTTTTTTTCTCTCCCCATATTGGGTGTTTGTTGGCCTTTTTGTTAATGGGTTCTTTAAAGTTTCTTCTCTTGTGGCTGCTTGTCAGGAGATGGGTTGTATCATTTATACATATTTGAATAAAAAATGTATTTTGAACTTTGAACTTCTGGAACTTTGAGGAGCATGGACCATGGGAGAAAGGGAAGGGGGAAGGAAGGTGAGAAAAGGTAAGAGTCCAAAGTGGGGAACTGAAAAAGAGGGAAGTGTGAGAGCAGTGGAGGGGGGTGTGCTGGAAATTACCATAAGTTGGAGAATCTTTAAAATTTAAAGGGGATGCATTGGGCGGGTTGTTTGAAACACAGATTGGTGGCTGCCAGCAGTGGTGGCGGAGATGGATACGAGCCAAATCAGGTTTATTGTCTCTGGTATACAGTAAGTCGTGAAACTTATTGTTTTGTGGCAGCAGTACAGTGCAGGCAGAACAAATTATACCAAGTTACAATAAAATAAAGAAAGAAAGAAACAAATAAATACATGGAGGGTTGGATGATTAGGTGGATGCATGGATGGATAGATGGGTAGATGGATGGATGGATAGAGAGATGGACAGATGAATGGATTGGGATAGATACACAAATGGATGGGCAGTTGGATGGATAGGTGGATGGATGGATGGATGTGATGAATGGACAGATGGATAGGTGGATGGATGGTTACACAGATAGGTAGGAGGATGGATAGATGGAAAGATGGATGGTTGGATATATGGATGGATGGGTAAATGAATGGATGGATAGATGGATGGATGGTTAGATGGATGGACAGATGGATGGTGCAAAAGTGCACTAGAGAGATAGTGTTGATAGGTTCATGTCGGAGATGTTTTCGAGGCTGTTAGGTATGGGTCATATGGATCATTCACAGACAGAAGAGATTTATTTTGTTTCAGTATTGTGTCTAGAACAGATACGGTCGGCCGAAGTGCCTGTTGTTGTGTTGTACTGTTTTGTGTCATTAGGAGATTGAGGAGATTTGGTACATCACCAAAGACACTCGTAAATTTCGACAGAAGAGAGCATTCTAACTGGTTGCATCACCATCTGGAATGGAGGGGCCACTGCACAGGATCGGAAAGAAGCTGCAGGAAGTTGGAAACTCAGCCAGTTCCATCACGGGCACTGGCCTCTCCAGCATCAAGAACATCTTCAAATGGCGATGCCTCAGAAAGGCAGCATCCATTATTACGGACCCTCATTACCCAGGACATGCCCTCTTCACATTGCTACCATCAAGGAGGAGGTACAGAAGCCTGATAGCTCACACTCAAATATTTTAGGGACAGTTCTTTCCCTCCACCGTCAGATTTCTGAACAGACAATTACCCATTTACACCGGCTCACTTTTCCCTCTCTTTTTGCACTACTCAGAGTACAGTACAGAAACAGGCCCTTCAGCCCATCTAGTCCATGCCAAACTATTTAAACTGCTACTCCCATCGACCTAATCCCGGACCGTAGCCCTCCATATCCCAACATGTACCTATCTAAACATCTCTTAAACATTGAAATCAAGCCTGCATGTACCACTTGCACTGGCAACTCATTCTACACTCTCATGACCCTCTAAGTGAAGAGGTTTCTCCTTAAACTATTCACCTTTCACCCTTAACAAATGACTTCTGGTTGTAGACCCACCCAAACTCAGAAAATCTTGTGTATCCTGTTCTGATTCGGGAAGTCTAAGAACAGAATATCACCAGTTGCCCTTTACCTACTGCGTGTATAACTTTAGCAAACTCCGATAAACAGTGTGCAGGGGGATGGGGGATGGGAGATCGGGGGACAGGAGACTGGGGGATGGGAGATTGGGGAACAGGAGACTGGGGGATGAGAGACTGGGGGATGGGAAATTGGGGGACAGGAGACTGGGGGATGGGGGATTGGGGACAGGAGACTGGGGGATGGGAGATCGGGGACAGGAGACTGGGGGATGGGAGATTGGGGAACAGGAGACTGGGGGATGGGAGACTGGGGGATGGGAGACTGGGGGACAGGAGATTGGAGGATGGGAGACTGGGGGACAGGAGACTGGGGGATGGGAGATTAGGGAACAGGAGACTGGGGGATGGGAGACTAGGGGACAGGAGACTGGGAGATGGGAGATCGGGGAACAGGAGACTGGGGGATGGGGGATCGGGGGACAGGAGACTGGGGGATGGGAGATTGGGGAACAGAAGGCTGGGGGATGGGAGATCAGAGAACAGGAGTCTGGGGGATGGGGGATCGGGGGGGCAGGAGACTGGGGGATGGGAGATTGGGGAACAGAAGGCTGGGGGATGGGAGATCGGGGAACAGGAGTCTGGTGGATGGGAGATCGGGGGACGGGAGACTGGGGGATGGGAGATTGGGGGATGGGAGACTGGGGGATGGGAGATTGGGGAACAGGAGACTGGGGGATGGGAGATTGGGGAACAGGAGGCTGGGGGATGGGAGATCGGGGAACAGGAGTCTGGGGGATGGGAGATCGGGGACGGAGTCTGGGGGATGGGAGATTGGGGGACGGGAGACTGGGGGATGGGAGATTGGGTGACAGGAGACTGGAGGATGGGAGATCAGGGGATGGGAGATTGGGGGACAGGAGACTGGGGGATGGGAGATTGGGGGAGAGGAGATTGGGGAACAGGAGACTGGGGGATGGGAGACTCGGGGAGAGGAGACTGGGGGATGGGAGATCGGGGGACAGGAGACTGGGGGATGGGAGATTGGGGGAGAGGAGATTGGGGAACAGGAGACTGGGGGATGGGAGACTCGGGGAGAGGAGACTGGGGGATGGGAGATTGGGGGACAGGAGACCGGGTGATTGGGGACTGTGTGCAGGGGAATGGGAGATCGGTGAACAGGCATCTGGGGGGACTGAGGAGTGAGATGTCTGGTGGGCCTGCATCCTTGGCCCAGTTGCAGGTGAGAGAGGGGTTTGACCCAGGAAAGTTTTGATATGCAGTTTCTGTGTTCTCATTGTACTTGTGGTCTGATCCTGCAGTCTGGTGTTGCATGAAATGAATTCTGAGCTAGAATGCGTTTATGAAACATGCACAACAATCGGGGAGCTGGTTTTGCTGAATAACTGTAGATCCCGTTGCCATACTCGAGAAATAAGATCAGACCACCCTGTGCTGTCTGACTCAAACAGAGAAATGAGCTCATCAGGTGCAAATCGGAGGGGTTCTTGGAAGAGGCCACCGATACATCAGGACAAGTTGAGCCTCCCTCAGACCCACTCATAGGGGTTGCAGATTGACACAGCTCGTCAGTGTGGGCTAAATGTGGAGAGAGCACTGTAAACACTCAACAGGCCAGGCAGCATCTGTAGAGGGAGAAGCAACGGGTTTGATTCAGGTTGAAGAACTATGACTGTCGACTGATGGTCACAGGTTACCGATTCCAGAGCAGAGTGTTCAGCAGCCAGGAGGAAAACAGCAGGAATGGGAGGAGGAGGGGGAGAGGAAAGGGTGGGGAGAGGGCAGTGAGCTCTTTCTGTGCTCCAGCTCCAATGAAATAGACTGATAATGACAGTTGAGTGTTTCAGCTCCAAACATCGCCCATCTGTCTGCCTCCACAGATGTTGCCTGACCTACCAATTCCTCCAGCAAGCAACGATCAGATTGAGATGTAGGAGATGGGATCCGGCCACTTTTAGATCCGACCACTCTGGAGTGACTTCTGCCTCAGAATCCTTGTCTCTGAGAACAGAAACTGGGCCGGAGGCGACCATCGGTGGAATATCACTGCAGGAAGTCTTTAACCGCGTGCACGAGGGAAAACTGTGAAACATTTTAGTTTGGTTTTGCTCTGTCAACACAACGGCCACACCGACAATTCGACCATAAGGCAATGGAGCAGTATTAGGCTGTTCAGCACATCGAGTCCGCTCAGCCATTTCATCATGGCTGCTTCTGGATCCTATTCAACCCCAGACACCATATTCCTCAGTGCCCCAACCAGTCAGGAATCTATCAACTTCCACTTTAATATATCCACAGACTTAGCCTCAACCACAGTCTGAGGCAATGCATTCCACAGATTCACCACCCTTTAGTTAAAAAAAAAATTCTTGTAAAGGCTCAGCATTATCTCCTTGTTCTTAAGTTCTCTTTCCCTTGAAATAACTGCTAACATTGCACTTACCTTCTTTACCATAAATTCAGCCTCTGAATTAACCCTCTGGGAGTCTTGCACGAGGACTCCTAAATCCCTCTGCATCGCCGATGTTTGAACCTTCTCCCCACTTAGATAACAGTCTGTACTATTGTTCCTTTTACCAAAATCCATTATCATACATTTCCCAACACTGTATTCCACCTGCCACTTTTTTGCCCATTTTTCCAACTTATCTGAAGTCCTGCTGCAATTGCATTGCTTCCTCAGCACTACCTACCCCTCCACCTATCTTCATATCATCTGCAAACTTTGTCACAAAGCCATCAATTCCACTATCGATATCACTGACAAATAATGTGAAAAGTAGCAGTCCCAATACTGACCCCCGAGGAACACCTCTCGTCACTGGCAGCCAACAAGAAAAGGCCCCCTTTATTCCCACTTGCTGCCTCCTGCCTGTCAGCCATTCCTCTATCCATGCCAGTATCTTTCCTGTAATAGCAGCAGATTTTATCTCCTTAAGCAGCCTCATGTGAAGCACCTTATCAAACATCTTCTGTAAATCTAAGTAAATTGTACCATAGTATTGGAGGGGGATAGGAACAGACGAGTTAGGGAAACGTTTAATTGGAGTAAGGGGAAATACGAGGTTGTCGGGCAGGAACTTGGAAGCATAAATTGAAAACAGATGTTCTCAGGGAAACGTATGGAAGAAATGTGGCAAATGTCCACGGGATATTTGCGTGGGGTTCTGAGTTGGTACGTTCCAATGAGACATGGAAAGGGTGGTAGGGTACAGGAACCGTGGTGTACAAAGGCTGTTGTAAACCTAGTCAAGAAGAAGAGCTTACGAAAGGTTCAAAAAACTAGGTAATGATATGAAACTAGAAGATTAAGAATGAAATTAGGAGAACCAGAAGAGGTCATGAGAAGGCCTTGGCGGACAGGATTAAGAAAAACCCCAAGGCATTCTACAGGCAATACACATAAAAGTTGCTGGTGAATGCAGCAGGCCAGGCAGCATCTCCAGGAACGTCGACTGTACCTCTTCCTAGAGATGCTGCCTGGCATGTTGTGTTCACCAGCAACTTTTATGTGTGTTGCTTGAAATTCCAGCACCTGCAGATTTCCTCGTGTTGGCATTCTACAAGTATGTGAAGAGCAAGAGTAAGATGTGAGAGAATAGGACCAATCAAGTCTGACAGTGGAAAATTTTGCAAGATAAAATGCAGGAAATAGCAGAGGTACTTAATAAATACTTTGCTTCAGTATTTACTACGGTAAAGGATCTTGGTAATTGTAGGCATGACTTTCAGTGAACTGAAAAGCTTGAGCATGTAGATATTAAGAAAGGGGATGTGCTGGAGCTTTTGGAAAGCATCAAGTGGGATAAGTCACCGGGACTGGATGGGATGTACCCCAGGCTACTGTGGGAGGCGAGGGAGGAGATTGCTGAGCCTCTGGCGATAACCTTTGCATCATCAATGGGGACGGGAGAGGTTCCGGAGGATTGGAGGGTTGCAGATGTTGTTCCCTTATTCAAGAAAGGGAGTACGGATAGCCCAGGAAATTATAGGCCAGTGGGTCTTACTTCAGTGGTCGGTAAGTTGATGGAGAAGATCCTGAGAGGCAGGATTTATGAATATTTGGAGAGGCATAATATGATTAGGAATAGTCAGCATGGCTTTGTCAAGGACAGATCATGCCTTACGAGCCTGATTGAATTTTTTGAGGATGTGACTAAACACATTGATGAAGGAAGAGCAGTAGATGTAGTGTATATGGATTTCAGCAAGGCATTTGATAAGGTACCCCATGCAAGGCTTATTGAGAAAGTAAGGAGGCATGGGATCCAAGGGGACATTGCTTTGAGGATCCAGAACTGGCTTGCCCACAGAAGGCAAAGAGTGGTTGTAGACAGGTCATATTCTGCATGGAGGCCGGTGACCAGTGGTGTGCCTCAGGGATCTGTTCTGGGACCCCTACTCTTTGTGATTTTTAGAAATGACATTGATGAGGAAGTAAAGGGATGGGTTAGTAAATTTGCTGATGACACAAGGGTTGGGGGTGTTGTGGATAGTGTGGAGGGCTGTCAGAGGTTACAACGGGACATTGATAGGATGCAAAGCTGGGTTGAGAAGTGGCAGATGGGGTTCAACCCAGATAAGTGTAAAGTGGTTAATTTTGGTCGGTCAAATATGATGGCAGAATATAGCATTAATAGTAAGACTCTTGGCAGTGTGGAGGATCAGAGGGATCTTGGGGTCTAAGTCCATAGGATGCTCAAAGCAGCTGCGCAGGTTGATTCTGTGGTTAAGAAGGCATACGGTGCATTGGCTTTCATCAACCGTGGGATTGAGTTCAAGAGCCGAGAGGAAATGTTGCAGCTATATAGGACCCTGGTCAGACCCCACTTGGAGTACTGTGCTCAGTTCTGGTCACCTCACTACAGGAAGGATGTGAAAACCATAGAAAGGGTGCAGAGGAGATTTACAAGGATGTTGCCTGGATTGGGGAGCATGCCTTATGAGAATAGGCTGAGTTAACTTGGCCTCTTCTCCTTGGAGCGACGGAGGACGAGAGGTGACCTGATAGAGGTGTACGAGATAATGAGAGGTATTGGTCGTGTGGATAGTCAGAGACTTTTCCCCAGGGCTGAAATGGCTAGCATGAGTGGGCATAGTTTTAAGGTACTTGGAATTAGGTACAGAGGAGATGTCAGGGGCAAGTTTTTTACGCAGAGGGTGGTGAGTGTGTGGAATGGGCTGACGGCGACGGTGGTGGAGGTGGAAACGATAGGGTCTTTTAAGAGACTCCTGGATGGCTACATGGAGCTTAGAAAAACAGAGGGCTATGGGTAAAGCCTAGGTAGTTCTTTTTCTGTAGTTTATTTTTTATTGAAGTTCATCGTCAAATAAAACTTTCCATAAGATGTATTTCAGTCACTGTACATATATATCATATAGTCATATTTGTCACAAACCTCCACATAATATTTATCTGAGGTATACACACAGAAAGGAAAGGAAAGAAAGAATAATCAAAAGAAGAAAACTATGTACAAAGTAGGGAGTGAGTTTTTTTACAACATATGCATTGACTTGTGAGAATAAAATCAGGCCTATGAGGTGTTATGTAGTTAAACCATTTTTCCCAGTATGAATCAATTTGTTCCAACTTATGATTAACAGATGCTGTTATCTTCTCCATTTTGTAAATGTCCATTGTAATTTCCAATCATACATTTAAAGTTAGGCTCTCCTGTGATAACCAATTCCTGGTAAGGGTCATTTTACCAGCCACCAGCAGTATATTCATTAAATATTTGTCTCTTTTCAACCATTCTTGAGGTATATACTCAAAATATATGGTCTTACTCTCCAAGGGTATTTCACATTTAAAGATGTCTTGTAGCGCATTATGTATTCAACTCCAATAGTCTTTAATAATGGGGCATTTCCAGAAAATATGATAATGGTTTGCATTCTCATTTCCACAATTTCTCCGGCAAACAAGGAGGTTAATATCATAATGGGATTTCTGAAAGGGTGTAATAAAATATCTTATCAAGTTTTTCCACCCAAACTCCCTCCATATCAAGTTTTTCCACCCAAACTCCCTCCATAATCAAGATTTTCCACCCAAACTCCCTCCATTTCTGTGAACTGGTACACTTCCATTGATACCTCCATATTATTGTCCAGTCTTCCTCAGATATTATTATCCCTCCTTCCTTCTCCCATTTTGTTTTGATGTATGAAGTTGAATGTGTTTTAAGATTTGACAAACCTTTATACATGCTTGAAATTTTAAGAATTGCAATGTCTGTCTCTAGTTTATATTCTTTTATAATAGTTTTCCATATTTTAAGAGCCCATTTCACCCATGGGTTATCAATATTATTTATGTAACTTTGTAGGTTGTTATCAGCCAAAATTGCCTGTTTGGGGATGGAAAGTATCCTCTCCTCAATGTTTTTCCATTGAGCGTCATATGATGGGTTGCACCAGCATACCATGGCTCTCAACTGTGCTGCAAAATAATAATCTCTAAGAGAAGGTAGGCCCCACCCCCCTTTTCCTCGGCTAATTGCAAAGTTTTGAGACGAATTCTAGGACTTTTACCTTGCCATATATATCTTGATAGCATCTTGTTCCATTCATTGAATTGATTTTGGTTAATCTCTATTGGTAGGGTCTGAAAAAGATATAGTAGTCTAGGCAGTATATTCCTTTTAATAGACTCAATCCTTGAACTGAGACCAAGAAAAGGAATTAGGTTCCATCTTGTTATATCTTCCTTAATTTTTTATATATAGACTGATAATTGCATTCTATTAATTTTGCCAAATCTTTTGGCATAATGATGCCCAAATATTTCACAGACTCTGTTTGCCATGCCCAAGGATATCTACTTTCAATTTCTCTTGGTAGGCTATAGTTATATGAAAGTAGTTGGGTTTTATGGATATTTATCTCATAGTTTTACCCTAGAAAGGGGCACGAGACAGGGTTGTGCATGGTCACCGCTACTCTTCGCATTATTTCTGGAACCATTAGCTCAACGCATCAGACAAAATGAAGATATCAGGGGAATTACTATTAAAGGGACAGAACATAAATTGGCCTGTTATGCGGATGACATTTTGATCTATCTAGGGCAACCAACATACCCTTTACCTAAATTGATGCAATCCTTTGAACAATATGGCCAATTATCAGGACACAAAATCAATAGATTTTAATCCTAGCAATAGGATTGTCATATAGTGCCTGTGTAGTTTTAATAATTGTGTCATGTAGACCAAATCTATGTAAAACTCTGTAAAGAAAATTCCAATTAACTGAATCAAATGCCTTTTCAGTGTGCACGCTTATCACTATTGCTTCAATTTCATTTTTTTTTATATGATCTATAATGTGAAGTGTCCTTCGTATATTGTCTTGTGTTTGGCGTTGTTGTATAATCCTGTCTGATCATTATGTATCAGTGTGGGTAGAAACTCTTCTAATTGTTTGGCCATGATGAAGGTAAATATTCTATAGTCCACATTAAGAACAGATATTGGTCTAAATGACCCACATTCCATTTTATCCTTGCCTTCTTTCGGTGTAGCTGAGATTATCGCCTCCTTCCAGCTGGGTGGCATTTGCGCCTTTCTTAGAGCCCAGTTCAGTGTGGGGAGTAAAACAGGAATTAACTCACTTCTAAATTCTTTATGCCACTCTGCCGTACATCCATCTGATCCTGGTGACTTGCTTAATTTAAGTCTACTAATTGCAGTTTTTAGTTCAGCTTCAGTTACGTCAGCAGTCATTGTTCTGTTTTGTTCTTTGCTTAAAGTGGGTAACTCTAAAGAATTCAGGAAGGTGTCAATCTGGGCTATGCTTCCCCCTGGAGCTTTGGAATATAGAGTTTTGTAAAACATTTCAAAAGCTTCTTGAATTTCACTTAGCTTATTTTTTATCACTTTTGATCTTGGATCCCTAATTCTATGAATTGTATTTTCTGCTATCTTTTATCAGTTTCCACGCCAGTATTTTCATAGATTTAGATACACTTTCATATTCTCTCTGTTTCAGAAACATTAATTTTTTCTAAT
This sequence comes from Mobula birostris, assembly GCF_030028105.1. Taxonomy (NCBI): domain Eukaryota; kingdom Metazoa; phylum Chordata; class Chondrichthyes; order Myliobatiformes; family Myliobatidae; genus Mobula; species Mobula birostris. The sequence goes on from NC_092379.1 coordinate 147,011,020, forward strand.
TTCTTGTGTAGGCAAACGATTAATTTCATTCCTAATTTTTAAAATTTCCTCCAGTGTATCCTGTGCCAAACTCAATTTGTGTTTTTTTCTAGTTCCTTCAGCTTATTTTGTAATTCCTCTGATGTTTTATTCCTTATTGTTTTCTTATATGAAGATATCGCTATAATTCTCCCACTTAAGACAGCCTTCATAGTATCCCATAGAATGGGAGGTGGAACCTCTCCATTATCATTGAATTCTAAGGAAAGACCAATTTAAAAAAAAATTTGTTCCTTAAAATAGGAATCTTTGAGTAGACTTGAATTTAGTTTTCATATAGTATTCTATGGTTGTAGGTCAAAATCAACAGATAAATATACAGGTGCCTGGTCACTGACATCTATTGTCCCAATTCCACAGGTGTTTATTTTGTCTTTACCTTTTCCAAATGTTATGAATTAGTCTATTCTTGTATATACAGAATGGGGGGCAGAATAATGAGTGTAATCCCTTCTGTTGGGGAAAACATCCCTCCATATATCAATTAGACCAACATCCTCAAAAAGTGTTAACTTTCTTATGTAAGGACTTTGTTTCATAAGTTTTTCTATTGGAGAGTCTAACTTTGGTTGTAATTGTAAATTTAAGTCTCCCCCACATATCAAGAGACCTTCTGTTTTCGTTACCATAATATTAGTAATTTTCTGGAAGAAACTAATATCACTTCCTGGGGGTGTGTGTATAGAAACATAGAAAATAGGTGCAGGAGTAGGCCATTCGGCCCTTCGAACCTGCACCGCCATTCAGTATGATCATGGCTGATCATCCAACTCAGAACCCTGCACCAGCCTTCCCTCCACACCTCCTGATTCCTTCAGCCACAAAGGCCATACCTAACTCCCTCTTAAATATAGCCAATGAACTGGCCTCAACTGTTTCTTGTGGCAGAGAATTCCACAGATTCACCACTTTCTGTGTGAAGAAGTTTTTCCTCATCTCAGTCCTAAAAGGCTTCCCCTTTATCCTCAACCTGTGACCCCTCCTTCTGGACTTCCCCAACATCGGGAACAATCTTCCTGCATCTAGCCTGTCCAATCCCTTTAGGATTTTATATGTTTCAATAAGATCCCCCCCTCAATCTTAAAAATTCCAGTGAGTATAAGCCTAGTCGATCCAGTCGTTCATCATATGAAAGTCCTGCCATCCCAGGAATCAATCTGGTGAACCTGCTTTGTACTCCCTCTATGGCAAGAATGTTTTCCTCAGATTAGGGGACCAAAACTGCACACAATACTCCAGGTGTGGTCTCACCAAGGCCTTGTACAACTGCAGTAGTACCTCTCTGCTCCTGTACTCGAATCCTCTCGCTATAAATGCCAGCATACCATTCGCCTTTTTCACCACCTGCTGTACCTGCATGTCCACTTTCAATGACTGGTGTATAATGACACCCAGGTCTCGTTGCACCTCCCCTTCTCCTAATCGGCCACCATTCAGATAATAATCTGTTTTCCTGTTTTTGCCACCATAGTGGATAACTCACATTTATCCACATTAAATTGCATCTGCCATGAATTTGCCCACTCACCTAACCTATCCAAGTCACCCTGCATCCTCTTAGCATCCCCCTCACAGCTAACACTGCCGCCCAGCTTCGTGTCATCCGCAAACTTGGAGATGCTGCATTTAATTCCCTCATCTAAGTCATTTATATTGTAAACAACTGGGGTCCCAGCACTGAGCCTTGCGGTACCCCACTAGTCACTGCCTGCCATTCTGAAAAGGTCCTGTTTATTTCCACTCTTTGCTTCCTGTCTGCTAACCAATTACCTATCCACATCAATACCTTACCCCCAATACCGTGTGCTTTAAGTTTGCACACTAATCTCCTGCGTGGGACCTTGTCAACAGCCTTTTGGAAATCCAAATATACCACATCCACTGGTTCTCTCCTATCCACTCTACTAGTTACATCCTCAAAAAATTCTATGAGATTCGTCAGACATGATTTTCCTTTCACAAATCCATGCTGACTTTGTCCGATGATTTCACCGCTTTCCAAATGTGCTGTTATCACATCTTTGATAACTGACTCTAGCATTTTCCCCACCACCGACGTTAGGCTAACCGGTCTATAATTCCCCGGTTTCTCTCTCCCTCCTTTTTTAAAAAGTGGGGTTACATTAGCCACCCTCCAATCCTCAGGAACTAGTCCAGAATCTAAAGAGTTTTGAAAAATTATCACTAATGCATCCACTATTTCTTGGGCTACTTCCTTAAGCACTCTGGGATGCAGACCATCTGGCCCTGGGGATTTATCTGCCTTTAATTCCTTCAATTTACCTAATATCACTTCCCTACTAACATGTCTTTCCCTCAGTTCCTGCATCTCACTGGACCCTCTGTCCCCTACTATTTCCAGAAGATTATTTATATCCTCCTTAGTGAAGACAGAACCAAAGTAGTTATTCAATTGGTCTGCTATGTCCTTGTTCCCCATAATCAATTCACCTGTTTCTGTCTGTAGGGGACCTACATTTGTCTTAACCAATCTTTTTCTTTTCACATATCTATAAAAGCTTTTACAGTCAGATTTTATGTTCCCTGCCAGTTTTCTCTCATGATCTTTTTTCCCCTTCCTAATTAAGCCCTTTGTCCTCCTCTGCTGGACTCTGAATTTCTCCCAGTCCTCAGGTGAGCCGCTTTTTCTGGCTAATTTGTATGCTTCTTCTTTGGAATTGATACTATCCCTAATTTCCCTTGTCAGCCACGGGTGCATTATTCTTTTGCCAAACTGGGATGAACAATTGTTGTAGTTCATCCACGTGATCTTTAAATGCTTGCCATTGCATATATTCAATAAAGTAACTGGATTTCCATCTATATTCCCCCCTACCAGAATATATCTGCCCTCCTTATCTCCCATTTCGAATACTTTTTCAAAATTTAGCTTGCTTGAGATGAGAATAGCAACTCCTCTTCTATGTCCTGATTTATATGAGGAGAAAAACAAATTACTGAAGCCCATTACAAGCCAGTCCTGACGAAGGATCTCGGCCCAGAACATTGACTGCACCTCTTCTTATAGATGCTGCCTGGCCTGCTGCGTTCACCAGCAACTTTGATGTGTGTTGCTTGAATTTCCAGCATCTGCAGAATTCCTCGTGTTTACGTTAGTGAAGCCTGTTCTCTTTAATTTTCCATGCTCATTATCACTTAAATGAGTTTCCTGTAAATATTCTTTTTCTTTTCTGCTTGTTCTTTTTTCATTTTTGATAGAATTTTACTTCGTTTGATTGGATTTAACAGCCCATTGACATTAAAAGAAATGAATTTTACTTTGTCCTTAGCCATGTGTATTTATCTGTTAGTATATCACTGAAATTTGCAGAATATAACTTAATCGATCTACTCCTTGAACAAATAAGAACCAAGAAACACAAATAATAAAAAAAAAGGTAACAAAGGTGTGATTCCAAGGCTGAGGTCTCTAGTTGACCCTGGGTTGAGTTAGTGGAATCATCTAGCCGTGGGGGATAGCCCCTTCTACCTGGGCCCCCCGCTGCAGTACCTATAACAGTAAGTAAAAAAAAACTATGTCCATTACACAGAAACGATTTCCCTGTGTATTCCTCCCATGTGTATATATATATATATATATATATATATACTCATTTAGGTGGGGAAAAAGGGTGAATGAATGAATAAAAAAAACTAAGTAATATAAAATCCACATTATAATATGTATTTCTCGAGATAGGGCTTCCGTTTAGTTTATCAGCACTTTTAAAGTTAGCCAAACCCTATGACTCTTCTGGAGGAGGTGAGGGCTGTCCTCGGAGAACTCACAGTCTCTTCCTAATATCCTTGTCTCGTCCTCTTCCCGTCCCCTGCTTTCTAGGTTCTCTTACTATTTCCCAAGCAGCTTGGGACAACCGCTCAGCCACATTTTCCCTTGGTCTGACCACGCTAACGGGCAGTCCTCTGTTGTTCATGTCTGTAGTCGCCTCCTCCACCGTCTGATATAGCTGTATCCCAACTGCGTAAAATACTCTCAGTTTAGCAAGGTATGGGGTTTGGAATTTAATCTTTTCTTGCTTTAATATTCGTTTCGCTTCGGAATATTCCTTCCGTTTCTGTAGGACCGCCGGGGGGCCAGCATGATCGAAATATATTAATTTCCCGTTCCAAAACATCCTCTTCTTACCCCAGGCCCTTCATAGAATCTCCGCCTTGCTCTTGAGTCGAAGGAATCTCAGTACTATTGAACGCGGGTTACTTTCTCTGTCTCCGGGAGGCCGCGGGACGAGCGCACGATGCGCCCTCTCGATCTCCAGCGCTTCCCGCAGCAACTTTTCTACAAACTCCGTCATCGACAATCCCTCCACTCCTTCGGGAACATTATAAGTCCTGATATTTTTCCGTCGCGATCTTCCCTCCCGACTTGATATCATTGAGTTGCTGTTTTAAATCTTTTTGAAATCCCCGTATCTCTTCCAGAATTTTTGTCATATTAGCCGCTGCGCCTGCACGACGCCCCGCGTCAGCTTGGCCACCAGGCGCACGTGTAGGAGAGCCGCGCGTTACACCTCTCTCTGGCTGTGGGCTGAGAAGTGATGCTTTTATATCTCCATTCTTTCTCCCCATTCTTGCCCCCTTATCAATTCAGTTATTTTCGCAAGATCTTATACTTGATGGATTAATGGGGCCAAACATGCGTTTTTCCAGAGGAGCTGTTGATTTCAGCTGCCATTCTGGATGACGACGCCACCAGAACCCAGGTAGTTCTAAGGTAGGGATATGTTTGGCACAACTTTGTGGGCCGAAGGGCCTGTATTGTGCTGTAGGTTTTCTATGTTTCCAAATGACATCCACTCCCTCTCTTTTGTCCATCTGCCTGTTACTTTGAAGAATTCCAACAGATTTGTCAGGCAAGATTTCCCTTTACAGAAACCATGCTGACTTGGACTTATTTTATCATCAGTCTGCAGGTACCCCAACTTCATCCTTAATAATAGATGCCAGCACTTTCCCAACCACTGAGGTTTGGCTAACTGGCCTATAATTTCCTCTCCTTTGCCTTCCTCCCTTCTTGAAGAGTGGAGTGACATTTGCAATTTTCCAGTCCTCTGGAACCGTGCCAGAATCAAGTGATTCTTGAAAGATCATGACCAATGCATCAGTTATCTCTTCAGCAACCTCTTTCAGGACTCTGGAATGTAGGCCATCTGGTCCAGGTGACTTATCTATCTTAAGACCTTTGAGTTTGCCTTGCACTTTTTCCTTTGTAATAGCAATAGACATAGAAGACATAGAAAACCTACGGTTACCCATAGCCCTCTATTTTTTCAAGCTCCATGTACCTATCCAGGAATCTCTTAAAAGACACTATCGTATTCGCCTGCACCACTGTCCCTGGCAGCCCGTTCCACGCATTCACCACTCTCTGTATAAAAAACTTACCCCTGACATCTCCTCTGTACCTACTTCCTGTACAGACACCCTGAGCCAATAGGCTGGTCCTGGACTTATGTGTTTGCATTTTGCTGTTTGATTGTTGGTGGTTTTTGTATGCTATATTTACGCTCTATTCTTGGTTGGTGTGGCTGTAATGAAACCAAATTTCCCTCGGGATTAATAAAGTATATCTATCTATCTATCTATCTATCTATCTTCCAAACACCTTTAAACTGTGCCCTCTCATGTTAGCCATTTCAGCCCTAGGAAAAAGCCTCTGACTATCCACACGATCAATGCCTCTCATCATCTTATACACCAATGGCACCCACTCCTGCCCCCTGACACTCATGGAGCTCTGGCATACAGTTAGTGTCTTTCACAGTAAAGACTGAAGTGAAGTACTCATTAAGTTCATCTACCATTTCTTTGTCCCCCATTACTACCTCACCAGCATCATTTTCCAGTGGTCCAAGATCAACTTCTCACTCCGTTTTGCTACATTATTTGCCCTTTCCTTGGCTTTTATGCAGTCCTTAACTTCCCATCAACCATGGCTGCCTACCCCTATCATTTGTGAACAACTTCTTCTGTGGGACATATCTATCTTGCGCCTTGTGGACTATTCCCAGAAACCTCAGCCATCTCTGCTCTGCCATCATCCCCGCCAGTATTCCCTCCAATCCACCTGGGCAAGCTCCTCTCTCATGCCTCTGTAATTCCCTTTATTCCATTGTGATACTGATACATGTGACTTGTACTTCTCCCTCTCAAATTGCAGTATGAATTCAATCGTATGATGATCACTGCCTCCTAAGGGCTCCTTTACATTAAGCCTCCCAATAAAATCTGTGTAATTACACAACACTCATTCTAAGATGGCTTTCCCTGAGGAGGCTCAAGCTCAAGCTGCTCTAAAAAGCCATCTCGCAGGCATTCACCAAATTCTTTCTCTTGCGATCTGACACCAAACTAATTTTCCCGATCTCCTTACATATTGAAGACCCCCATTATAATTGTGATGTTACATGCCTTTTCCAGCTCCCTTTGCAATCTCAACCCCACATCTTTGCTACTATTTGGAGGCCTATATTTGATTCCCATAACTTCACCCACAAAGATTCAACATTCTACGTCACCTCTTTCTAAAGATGTAATTCCATCTCTTACCAACAGGGCCACACCAACGCCTGTACCTTCCTGCCTGTCCTTTCGATACAAAGTATATCCTTTGATGTAAGGCTCCCAACTATGGCCTTTTTTCAGCCTTTTGGTACACTGTGGTTCTTCTTGTTTCTCTGGTACAACTTTAACTCTTTGTTCTGTCTGCAGTTGTACCCAATCATTGACTTGTCCAAACTTTCCATTCATATTACATATTGCATCATCTGCTTGTAAACCTTCTGGCTCATCCTCAGCTCTAACATACTGCTTTCCGTCCCCTGCCATGTGAGCTTAAAGCCACCCTGCTTGGGGTTTACTTATCCTGGCCGTCCATGGATTGTAGTCTTTCATAGCCATTCGGCACAGAAACAGCCCATCACATTCATACTGATCTTTTGCCCATCTACACATTTAAGTCTGTTGTCTTGAATGCCTCTTAAACATAGGGAGTATACAGTATCTGAGTCAGGCAGCAAGTTCCAGATATCCAACCCTCTGTTTGTAATAAAGCTTTCCTCTCAAATCCCCTGTAAAACTTCTTCACTCAGACTCTGAGGCTCTGAGCCTCCTCATGGCTGTTAACCACTTCCATCCCTCATTTGAAATGTTGGAGGTCCCTCAGAACTCATGCACAGAACGTCCAGTAGGGAGGCAGGCTATTCGTCTCTCTACTCAATGCTAACCTCTTTGTTGCTGGCTCCCACTTCTCCCCATCACCCCTCCACCCACCAGTGTTTATCTGGCTTCTTTCTAACCTCTCCTCATGTTTTCGGACTCTTTCCGTAAGCTGTTCATATCCACCCCGGACTTGATCGATGTTGTAAGCCTCACTGGTTCAGCTGGTGAGTTCATTGTGAACTCCATCCATTTTGTCTGTTATTTAGTTCTATTGACCTGAAGTATTAAAGCTGTGACAACTGAATTAGATGGCTAACACGAGAGGGCACAGTTTTAAGGTGCTTGCAAACAGGTACCGAGGAGATGTCAGGGATAAGTTTTTCACGCGGAGAGTGGTGAGTGCGTGGACTGGGCCTGCACAGCTGTCTGTGACAATGAATTCCACAGATTCATCACCTTCTGGCTAAAGGCTTGAGGTTTTATAAGGCATTGGACAAATGCATCGAGTATTTTCAGCAGTTTTGGGCTCGTTATCTAAGAAAAGATGTGCTGGCATTGGAGAGGGTACAGAGGAGGTCCACGAGAATGATCCCAGAAATGAAAGGGTTAACATGCGAAGAGCGTTTGGTGGCTCTGGGCCTGTACTCTCTGGAGTTCAGAATAACGAGGGGGGATCTCACTGAAACCTGTCAAATACTGGAGGACCGAGACAGATGAGTGGACGAGTCTCAGACCAGAGGGCACAACCTCAGAATAGAGGGATATCCATTGATCACAGTTGTGGAGGAATTTCTTTAGCCAGAGAGGGATGAATCTGTGGAATTCGTTGCTGTGGAAGCCTAGTCATTGGGAATATCTAAGGCAGAGATTGATAGGTTCTTGATTAGTCAGGGCATCAAAATTTACGGGGTGAAGGCAGGAGAGTGGGGTTGAGAGGGACAATAAATCAGTTGTGATGGAATGGCAGAGGAGACTTGATGGGCTGAATGGCCTAATTTGCTCTGATGTCTTATGGTCTTACAGTGTAGCTTTTCAGAACAGCCTGCACCTTGAGTCACCGGAGGGGGGAGGGGCCAGAATACCTCGCGGCTCTGCCAGGTTGTACAAAAAGTACTCCTGGATCTCTCTCCCACCCACTGTGGTGCTTTAGCATCACACAGAGGTGTAACTATGGAAAAGGCATGTAATCATTCGTGTCTATCTTTTTGCTTCAGGCGCATGTCTGACTGGTGACATTTACTCTAAAAATGTTTGTTGTTGCTCTCTGGGCTGATGGGAGGGAGCTCGATGCAGAAGTTCTCTGAGTGCATTGTAAATCTGCATTTTCCACTGGAGCGCTGTTCAGGAAAGTATGATTGTAGAATTGTTCATGATAATATGTGAAGGAGAGGAATAAAGAGCTAGCTCAGCTGGTTGGAACGTAGGTACGGTGGAATTTGTAAGTGGGTGATAGTATTAAATACCTTTTCCACACACAGTTTCCAATGAAAATGTTAAGTTCTCAGAGAACTTGCAGAGTTTAACTTTTGTCAGTCTTTGCTGATACTTCAGCCTGACTGAGCTGTACAGGCCCCATAGCCAGTCTGCTCTGCAGCCAGAATGAACTCCACGTCCCACTGAACTGGATATGGTTTCAGCTGCTGTGCCGGCACACACCAAGTCCCAGCTACCTTAGACCATGAGACATTGGAGTAGAATGAGGCCATTTTCCACCATTCCATCAGGACTAACTTATCAGCCCTCTCAACCCCATTTCCCTAACTACTTCTTGTAACCTTTGACACCCTGATAAATTAAGAACCAATCAACCTCTGCTTTAAATATACGCAGTGACTAGGCCTGCACAGCTGCCTGTGGCAATGAATTCCACAGGTTCACCACCCTCTAGCTAAAGAATTTGTTTCCTCATCTCTGTTCTAAATAGGCGTCCCTCTATTCTGAGGCTGTGCCCTCTGGTCCTAGAATCCCTCACTACAGGAAATGTCCTCTCCACATCCACTTTATCAAGGCCTTTCCACATTGGAAAAGTTTCAATGAGACCCCCCCCCCCCATTCTTCTAAATTCGAGCAAGTACAGGCCCAGAGTCATCAAATGCTCTTCATACGTTAACCCTTTCATTCCTGGAATAATTCTTGTGGATCTCCTCTGGACCCTTTGCAATGCCAGCACATCTTTTCTCAGGTAAGGGGCCCCAAACTGCTGACTATTCTCCAAGTGCGGTCTGACCAAAGCCTTATAGAGCCTTAGCACTTCATCCTTGCTCTTATGTTCTGCACTGCATCTACACACCTCCCCCTGTGCTCTTCTGCACTAGCGCTCTCTCTGACGTCGGATGGGGTTGTGGGGATGTGTGCAAAAATCCCTTGTTAGTGTGGGGGGGGGTGTTTCAGGAGGGGGTGTGTGTGTGTGTGTGCGCGCGGGGGGGGGGTTACTGGAGAGGGAAAAGAAAGTGAAGATCCTAAGAATGGGATATGATTTCACAATCAGGAATCTGTGTTTCACTGAAATTCTTGAGGGAAGACTTGACAGAGCTATACAGAATTGAGTGGTATAGATAGGGTAAATGCAAGCAGGGTTGTTTCACTGAGGTTTGGTGGGTGGGACTACAACAAGAGGTCATGGGTTAAGGATGAAAAGTGAAAAGTTTAAAGGGAATGTGAGGGGAACATCTTCACTCAGAGAGCGGTGTGAGCTGCCAGCACGAGTGTTACATACAGGTTTGATTTCACCATTGAAGAGAAATGCGGATAGGTACAGTACGTGGATATGGTCTGGGTGCAGGTTGATGAGTGCCAGTGTGGGCAGATGAATAGGTTGGCATGGACTAGATGAGATTATTTCTGTGCTGTGGTGTTCTATGACTCCATGCTGAGCTTGTCTCCCACTGCAGATCTCCTCTGGGGAGCTGCTGCTTCTGGTGAGATCAGTGACGAGGTGCAGCGTGGGGTTTGGCGAAGGTCTGAGTTCCAGAATTTAGACCCGGCACCGGTGAAGGACCAAGTCAGCAAGATGTGGGGCTGTGGGGGCAATCTGAAGACAGTCGTGTCCTGTGCCTGGCGGTCCTGTCCTTAGAGGTAGAGTCGTCAGATTTGGGAGGTTCACGGAGCCAGTTACCACCCTCTGTAAAGGTCGTTACCTACCGGGTCAGTGTTGGATTAGAGTCCATGTTGTTTTTCCTTGTAGTTTTAGCTTTCTTTATGCTTGCTTATGTGTTTGCATAATCACCCATTTGTCTGTAATCGTTTTGTAACTATTTGTTTCTATACGTCTGTCATTTATTTGTCGCAGAGCTGAAGTGTGAATCAGTCACTGTTCACACAGACACGAGGTTCTGCAGATGCTGGAAATTCAAAACAACACACACCAAATGCTAGAGGAACTCAGCAAGTCAGGCAGCATCTGAAGAAATGACAAACAGTCGATGTTAGGGTCAAGATGAGTCTTTGCCTAAAATGTAGACTATTTATTCCTCTCCATAGATGCTGCCTGACCTTTTGAGTTCCTTCACCATTTTGTGCGCAGTAGCTGCTCGCAGATTTTTTTATTCAAACCCGTTCAGAAGGAGAGCACGTGGTCAAGTTCCTTTGTAACTTCTTTACTGGTGCAGGCTGACCCAGTCTGAGCCCTACAGTGATGAACTGCTAATAAACCCGCTGCAACCACAAGATTTTTGCCTCATTCTTGACTTCTGAAGAATCTTCCTGACAACACCACCTCCAGATTGAATAGCAGTGACGATGGATGTCACCTCAGCCCAGTTCCAGAAATTCTCAGCTCTTACTGACTGAAGCCCATTACCCTTACTGGTTATAGACCACTGACAGCAGCCCGCCAGAGAATCCTCCGCCCTCGACCGTTTTTTCAAGTTGTCCCCAGGTGTAGCCCATCTTCGAAGATCCTGCCTCTCCCAGGGATGAGGTCTTTGGAGTTTCTATTGACATTTCTGACACACTGGAGGCTGTGGTAAAACAAAGGACCCTCCAGAAAATTTTGGCAATTCTGTACAATGTTTCTCACCCTCTGCATGCCACATTGGCTGAACCGAGGAGCACTTTTAGCAATAGACTAAGAAAACTGCACTGTTTCACAGAGCGCTGTATGAGGTCATTCTTTCCCTTGACCACTAGGCTCTATAATGAGTCAACCAATAGCCAAGGAAGTGATGGCCCCTTCCTGTTAGACTGTTATTAACCTCTGTTTACCACACCCTGCTATCGCAGACACCCTGTGCATTACCACACTTCCTATCTGGATGATGTGAATGTGCACCCATTACTGTATAATATTATGGTAATGCACGTGCTACCATCTTATCAATGTGAACTTGTAAATCTTGTACATCTTATTTTTAAGGTAACTTATTCTTTTTTACTTCACTTCTAATATTTATATCTGTGCACTTGTAATGCTACTGTGACACTGTAATTTCCTTTGGGGTCAATGAAGTGTCTACCTCTCTATCTAGTGCACAGTGAGGAGGGCTATCGTGGCTTTCAGAAGGATCTGCAGCAGCTGAAAAAGTAAGCTGAAAAATGGCAGATGGAATTTAATGCAGACAAGTGTGAGGTTTTGCAATTTGGTAGGACCAACCAGGGTAGGTCTCATACAGTGAACAGTGGGGCACTGAGGAGTGTGGTAGAATAAAGGGATCTGGGAATACAAGTCCATGATTCATTGAAGGTGGTGTCACAGGTAGATTGGTTCATAAAGAAAGCTTTTGTCACATTGACTTTCATAAATCAATGCATTGAGTACAAAGGAGATGGGATGTTGTGTTGAAGATTTATAGGAAGTTGGTGAGGCCTAATCTGGAGTATCATGTGCAGTTTTGGTCACCTATCGGCAGGAAAGATGCAAATAAAGTTCAAAGAGTACAGAGAAACTTTACATGGACGTTGCCGGGTCTGGACGACCTAAATTATAAGGAAAGACTGAATAAGTTAGAACTTCATTCCTTGGAACGTAGAAGATTGAGAGGAGATTTGAAAAGAGGTATACAAAATTATGAGAGGTATTGACAGGGTAAATGCAAGCAGGCTTTTTCCACTGAGGTTGTGTGGGACTGCAACCAGAGGTCATGGGTTAAGAGTGAAAGGTGAAAAGTTTAAGGGGAACATGAAGGGAAATTTCTTCATTCAGAGGGTTGTGAGAGTGTGGAATGAGCTGCCACACAAATGGTTCAAGCAAGCTCGATTTCAAGGATTAAAAAAAGTTTGGATAGGTACATGGATAATAGGGGTATGGAAGGCTATGGTCTTGATGCAGCTTGATGGGAGTGGGTAGTTTAAATGGTTTTGGCATGGACTAGATGGGCTGAAGGGCCTGTTTCTGTGCTGTGCTTCTGGATGACTCTATGACTGTAACATCTCTCCATAACTCAGTCCCTCGAGTCCTGGCAACGTCCTCATAACAATGTACGTACAATGGTGGATAGGTGCCTGGATGGAAGTACTGGGGAAGACTGTGGTCTGGGTGCGGGGCACTGGAATAGACAGTTTAAATGGTTCGGCATGGATTAGATGGACTGAAGAGCCTGTTTTCTGTACTGTGACTCTAACTCAGAACATCAAGCAGTGTTTATGGAAAGGAATATGTTTCAGGCTGAGACCCGATTCCTCATAAACCCTTTCCAGCTTATGGCTTCTTTCCTATTGCATGGTTCGTCACAGGTAAAGCCCTCCCCAGTACTGAGCACACCAACAAGGAGCACTGACATAAGAAAGTAGCATGCATCATCCAGGCCATAGCCTCTTCCCTCTTCCCTCAGGAAGAGGTATATGAGCCTTAGTTCCCACACCACCAGGTTCAGGAACAGTTGTTACCCATCAAACATCAGGCTCCTGAACCAGCGTGGATAACTACGCTCACCTCAAGATTGAACTGATTCCACAACCTATAGATTTCAAGGACTCTACAAATCATTTTCTCAGTACTTTTTGTTTAATTTTCACTATTTGTCTTCTTTTGTACATTGGTCATTTGTCAGTTTTCCATAAATTCTATAGCATTTCTTCAGTTTCCCTTAAATACCGACAAGAAAATTAATCTCAAAGTAGTATATGGTGATATATACATACTTTGATAATAAATTTGCCTTTGAATTTGAGGGTGATCAAAATTGAGTATAATATTGCAAATGCGGCCTCACCAACATCTGATACAACTGGAACATGTTTATAAACACTGAGGGCTGTTTCCTCCCTCCTCACCCTTCCTTCCCTCCGCTCTGATGCACTCTGGGTGGACTTCATTTCAGCTTGCCCCACTTTACTCTGCACAGCTTTCCCGAAGGTTAAAGGATGTGGCTCTGATCCTTGAAGATACAAAATACATTTGTGCGCTAGAAGTAAAAAACAGTTGTATTTGCTTTGTGGTTTGACACAGGAAGGCCTGTTGTACAGACTAATCAGAATGTAGTACAAGTGAGCAATAATGTAAACCAGGAAGCGGGGACCATTGTTCACATTCGAATCAAATAAGTTTCTGAATCCAAACCATTAAACAAAAGGCAAAGGCAACAAGGTTGATGCAGTCTCTCCCTCTGGGACTTGTTTCAAATTAAAATCCTGCAGAAAGCTCAGAAATATCTAAAAAGATAATCTTTTAACAAAAAACTTGACCTGTTGTGGTAAAGACTATCAGCTACTTTGGGATATTATTATTTCTCCCTTCCTTGGGATGGGCAATACCTTTCCTCATTGTTACAGCAATCTTCAGAAGCCAGTGTAACAGTGCAGCTTGGCTTTCTGTCAGGAGCCAGTGTAACAGTGCAGCTTGGCTTTCTGTCAGGAGCCAGTGTAACGGTGCAGCTTGGCTTTCTGTCAGGAGCCAGTGTAACGGTGCAGCTTGGCTTTCCGTCAGGAGCCAGTGTAACGGTGCAGCTTGGCTTTCCATCAGGAGCCAGTGTAACGGTGCAGCTTGGCTTTCTGTCAGGAGCCAGTGTAACAGTACAGCTTGGCTTTCCGTCAGGAGCCAGTGTAACAGTGCAGCTTGGCTTTCTGTCAGGAGCCAGTGTAACAGTGCAGCTTGGCTTTCCATCAGGAGCCAGTGTAAGTGACTTCTGTAATTCACTGCAGAATATACCATTTGTTGTTGCTCTCCCTTTCAAGTTACAGTGTTTAATGGTTTATTCAACAAACTTTATAGGTCTTCTGTGACTGAGAGGGATAATCAAAGCCATCAGTAGCTGCTCAGCTGCCAGGCTGTACATGGAAGCTGCTGAGTGGTGAGACTGAGATGCCCCAGTGATTACTGTGAGTAGCATACCAGGCACACATGGGAAGAGCAGAGGGCAAGCCTGCTAATGTCAGCAGCAGCACCAGTGGACTAGTTCAGGCTCAGAACATGGAGAATTAAAGAGTACGGAACAACATCGGCCTTCCAGCCATGTAGTTGTACTGACCATTTAACCTATGCCAAGATTAATATAGCCCTTCCCTACCACATAACACTCTATTTTCCATGATCCATGTGCCTTACTGAGTCTCTTAAATGCCCCTAATGTATCTGCCTCTATCACCACTGTGTTCCACGCACCCACCATGGTGTTAAAAAACTTACCTTTGACTTCCTCCCAAAACTTTCCTCTAATTACCTTAAAATTATACCTTCTCATATTAGCCGTTTCCACCCTGGGAAAAGTCTCTGGCTGTCCACTTGAAACATGCCTCTTATCATCACGTACACCTCCATCACATCACCTCACCCTCCGTCACTCCAAAGAGAAAAGGCCCCAGCTCACTCAAACTTCCCTCATAATACACGCTCTCTAATCCAGGCAGCATCCTGGCAACCCTCCTCTGCACCTCCTCCAAAGCCTCAAACTCCTTCCTGTAGTGGAAAGAGAGAATGGTATGCAGATGCGGCCTAATGAGAGGTTTATAAAGCTGCAACATAACTTCCTGACTTTTGAATGCAATGCCTCGACAAATAAAGCCTAGCATGCCACATGTCTTCTTCACCCCGATCAACCTGTGCAGACACTTCCATCAGTGGATTTTCTGCCACCCTTTGAGCTAATCATCACCTGATGGAGTTGGGAAGCAGGCAAAAGTTGTGTACCTGCCTATCCACACTATCCAAAATATAAGCCGCAGCTAGATTTAAATAATTTTGACCCTGATAATACACAAGAAAAAATATATTCATTCACAGAAAATAAGACAATATTTATTTATTATTTAAGTTTACAAAAGACTAAGGTAGCTATTGTTGCATAAATATTCACAAAATGAGCAATGTGAAACAATGAATAAAAATGTGAACAATCTATTGAAATAAATAGCTTAACAATAATATTAAACACCAGTCACAAACAACACGTGGCTGCCTCCGAAGGTCAGTTTGAAATCCACGTGTTAGTTCATGATCCACTTCCTGAATAAAAATGATAAATAAAATACAAACATCTTCAGAATTCCCTAAAACAAAGAATTCCATTTAGCATTTTTTCAAACCAACATTCACAATCCTACACCCAGGGTAAAAGTTTCAGGGATTACACGCTTTCCACAGACAGGGCGTCAGAGGACAGATAGTGCTTTGGGCAACCCCATCTGCAGCAGATCTATTGGGGGGGGGAAGGAAATCAGCATCTTTAAATTTTTTGGCATTATCATTTTAGAGGGCGTGTCTTACGTGCAATTACAGAGCCTCTACTTTCTTAGAAGTCAGTGAAGATTCGCCATGTTATCTAAAACTTTGATAAACTTCTATGGATGTGTGGTGGACAGTATATTGTCTGGCTGCACAACAGCCAGGTATGGAACATCAACACCCTTGACCGAAAAAGCCTCCCAAAAGGGGTGGATTGGGTCCAGTTCATCACAGGGTGAACCCACCCCGCCTTTGAGTGCATCTACAAGGAGCTTTGTCATAGGAAAGCAGCATCCATCATCAGGGACCCCCACCACCCAGCACACGCTCTCTTCTTGCTGCTGCCATCAGGAAGGAGGTACAGGAGCCTCAGGACCCACATCACCAGGTCCAGGAACAGTTATTACCCCTCAACCATCAGGAAGGAGGTACAGGAGCCTCAGGACCCACATCACCAGGTTCAGGAACAGTTATTACCCCTCAACCATCAGGAAGGAGGTACAAGAGCCTCAGGACCCACACCACTGGGTTCAGCAACAGTTATTACCCCTCAACCATCAGGAAGGAGGTACAGGAGCCTCAGGACTCACATCACCAGGTTCAGGAACAGTTGTTACTCCTCAACCATCAGGCTCTTGAACCAGAGGGGATCATTTCCCTTTCCCCAACACTGAACTGCTTCCACAATCTATGGACTCACTTTCAAGCACTCTTCATCCTGTTTTCTCGATACTAATTGCTAATTTATTTATTATAATTATTTAGCTGGGGGGGGGGTTATTGTACTTTTGTATTTACTGAATGCCCGCAAGAAAATGAATCTCAGGGTTGTTTCTGTGCACTTTGCTAATGAATTCATTCTGAAGTTTGTGCATTTAACGATGTTGCTGGCTTGCTGGGCGCCCGCCTTTCGGGCCTCAGCGCTCCGTGTGGCCTGCAGGTTAACAGCCAGGAAGCATGCGAGAGCGGTTACATGTGGCTGCCTGATCAATAGGATGAAAGTGAGGGGTGAGTCCACACGGAACATTACTTTTCAACAACACGGCGCTCTTCAGCAATCCTCGCTCGGCTGCTGAGAGCCCTACTTCCTGAGAACCTCTGCTTCGATTCACCTTATCAAAGAGATCGCTTCAATTGTTAAACCACTTCACAAACACAATGGAATAAGCCGTGTCTATTTAAAACTGTTTTATCCGCACAGCGACTGAAACATTTTAATTTTCCTTCTCGTTTGTTGCTGCTGAGAAACACTCCATGTGTAATGCTGGTTCTTTTCCGAGGGCCTCAGAGTGATCTGCCCGTGCCGCAGGGTGGACCTCGTCTCTTCTCCGGCCGCCCTTCTCATCACTCCCGATCTGTTAAAATTCTACTCCGAGAAATGCTGAAGGAACGAGTTCAGCGATAACCGCTGTAGCCATGATGGTGCGGGCTGTGGTTTTCTGTTTACGAGCTGGAGGACGCCTTGCAGCGGATGTCAGCCGCCAACAGTCAATTCTTGCAGACATTCCTTGCAAAAGGCAGCATGTCAAATGACAAATCCCGTGGAACAAATCGCTTTGCTTTGACACGGGAACACCTGGAGATTTCGGGGGAAGTTCGGGCTGTTTGCCACAGGACGTGCCAATGGGAAAACGCGGAGCTGAGAAGGTCGGCTAACGGTGGGACCAGGAGCAACATACATCCCGGAGAGATGGGTTTTCCTGTATCCCTCGGCAAGAAGCACCTGATGCCCCGGACACTGACCGGTGCCCAGTGTGTAGCGGCGAAGCCCAGGCATTGGGCGGCCTATAACGTTTTGAAAGTGTAATCAGTGTCCTTCAGAATCCACAAAAGGAGATGAGAGAGCTGGCGTGATTTTCACTGGGACGCGGAGACGAGTGGAGAGTTTAGCTGTGGGAGGTCACACATCGAGAATAAGAGTGGTGATTATGGAAGTGTGAACGTTTTTGAGTATTTCGTTTCGCACCGGGAGTGTGGAAGGGTGGGATCTTGTAGAAGGCCCGACTCAGGGTGCCAGGAAGCCCCGGTGGTGTGAGCAGTCCGTTGGCCGCCGACGGCGGCTGCCTTGGTTGGGCTCAAAGAGAACGAACTAAAGCCGAAAAGTGCCGAAGTAGGTGGCGATGTCATAACTGAGCAAATCTGTGGTGGTCACGGATACAAAGAGCTGGTCTCCCACCTTCAGCTGAAAGACTCCGCCCTGGTTCACAGAGTTGAAGCTGGAAGATTGGCTTTTATCCATGGGTGTTTTGGAAGCCTTCATCAGCATTATAGATTGTTTCGGGTCTCTTTGCAGATAGATGTACTGAACAAAAGGCACGTTCGATTTTCTCTCGGCCTTGCCACTGGTTAGCCGAAAACTGACCTGGCAATAGATATAGTAAAAACCAGGCTCGGTGATAACTAGCTTACCGCTGGTGTAGTTGATGTTGTGCGTAAACGCAGGGAAACTTGCAGCCATCCATCTTTTGATCGGAGACCCTTTCTCACACGGAAAAGTGGTCCCTAAAAAAATCAATAAACACCGGAATCAGGGGTTGAACGAGACAGGCTGGATCCCCCGGAACGGAAAAAGTAGTGGATACGGCCCGGTCCATCATGGGTAAAGCCCTCCCCACCATTGAGAACATCTACACGGAGCGCTGTCGCAGGAGAGCAGCATCCATCATCAGGGACCCCCACCACCCACGACATGCTCTCTTCTCACAGCTGCCATCAGAAAGAAGGTGCAGGAGCCTCAGGACTCATATCACCTGGTTCAGGAACAGTTATTAGAGGGAACAACTTCACTCAACTTCACTTGCACCATCACTGAAATGTTCCCACAACCTATGGACTCACTTCCAAGACTCCATCTCACGTTCCAAATATTAATAGATTTATTATTATTATTATGATGCTTTTTGTTGCACCTTCGTAGTTACTGTGAGTAACTGTAAGACACTGAATCTCAGGGTCGTATATAGTGACATGTATGTACTTGGAGCCTTTGAATTTTAGATTGGACCAGTGGTCTCGAGTCATTACAACGCGCGAATGTTAAACGTGATTTGCCAATCCAATGGCAATGAAGCTGGACTTTGATTAGCAGTTACAGGAATCAGCAGCAGCATCGACCAGCCGCAGACACAAGCGGCTGATCGCAGGCGCTTGGGATGAATCCATTCTCCGCTCTCTGGATTTCTGGAAGGGATTGTGAAGTCATGTTACAAGAGGTTGGCAAGGCCACATCCGAGGTATTGAGTATAGTTCAGATCCTCCTGCTAAAGGAAAGGAGCCAATGAAACGGAAAGGACGCTGAAAAGGTGATCATCACAGGTAAATAGGGTCGTAAAGAGAGATATTGGCTCGTTGGCCTTCATGAATCACAGTATTGAGAAGGGCAGTTGGAATGTTGTGTTGAAGACGTTTTCGAGGCCTAATTACTTCCCGTCACCTACCTACAGGAAATATATCAATAAGGTTGATGGAGAAGATTTACAAGGGTGTTGCCAAGACTGCAGGACCTCAGTTACTGGGAAAGATTGGTTTGGACTTCATTCCCTGAAGTGTCAGAGAAAGAGTGGAGATTTGATAAAGGTATACAAGTTATGAGGGGTACAGATAGGGGAAATGCTAGTAGGCTTTTTCCACTGAGAATGGGTGAGGCTAAAATTAGAGGTTAAGGTGAAGTATTTAAGGATGACCTGAGGGGTATGTCTTCACTCAGAGGGTGGTGAAAATGTGGAATGAACTGCCAATGGACAGGTACGTGGAGAGGAAAGACATTCCGACAGGTACGTGGAGAGGAAAGACATTCCGACAGGTACGTGGAGAGGAAACACATTCTGACAGGTACATGTACAGGAAAGACATTCAGACAGGTACATGTACAGGAAAGACATTCAGACAGGTACATGGAGAGGAAACACATTCCGACAGATATGTGGAGAGGAAAGACATTCCGACAGGTACATGGAGAGGAAACACATTCAGACAGGTAAATGGAGAGGAAAGACATTCCAACAGGTACATGGACAGGAAAGATTCAGAGGGATATGGGCAAAATGTGGGCAATTGGGTTTGGCTTATATAGTCACCCTGGTCAGTATGGACAAGTTGGGCGAAGTTCCTGGTTTCACACTATGTAACTCCATGACCTTTAGCTGCTTGGGTGATGTCGGCCCGTTTCCCCTCACACACACAGAGGGTGGGGACAGTGTAGGTCGGAGCCAGTGCCTACTGACTGCCAGCCCACCATTGTGGAGGAGGGGGCTGGTACCCTACACTCCCACCTCTTCTGATAACCCTGCGGGGCTGAGGAGGGGAGCTGGACTGGGACAACTGGAAGGAGCCTCTGTCCTCCAGCCCTTCCAATTTGCAGGAGCGAGTGTCCGCTTGCTAGTACCAGCAGAGAATGGCAACCTCCTGCGACTCTGGCAGGTTGGCACAGGGATGGGAGTAGTCATACAGGGTTGATGGAGAAGATTTACAAGGGTGTTGCCAAGACTGCAGGACCTCAGGATGTGTCTGAGATGAGGGCTCATGGTGACAGAGGAAAGCATTTACTGTTAGCAGAGTCCTGGTGAGGTATCTCGGCCTGAAACACCAGCTGTTTATTCCGCTCCCTTGATGCTGCCTGAACTGCTGAGTTTCCCTAGAATTTTTCGCTCGTCTGTGGACTGCTGCGGGTTTGTTCCTGCCGACAACATCCATGCACCATCAGTTTACAGGACATGTCACTCAGAGACTTGGGATATTTATAAAAGTCATACAAAACACAGCACATATAAGATAGCGGTAAACATTCAGCGGGAGGGCGGGAGGGGGAAGGAGGTGGTGGAAGGGGTAGGTGGAGTCACACAGCGATATAGAGAGCCCGGAGTCCAACAAGTGGTGTGTGACACGCAGATATAACCTGGGGCACTGCCGGTGGAGTTGCTCGGGTTCCCCTAGCCCCAGACATAGGTCCAATCCCCATCTCCCAGGCTGTCTCTCTGGAGTCTACACGTTCTGCCTGTGGTCAGCTGGGTTCCCCGAGTGCTCTGGTCTAACTAACCGCGCTGACTTTTTCCGGTGTGGGTGCCCGGCCCGAGCCCGGCCCCCATCAGGGGCTGCTCACCTACCTGGCGGACTTTCCCCTGGTGTGATGCCGATGAGATGAGCGGCGGTACGCTGCGGGGTGGTGAACCTGCGTCCCCCTGGATGGTCACCTGTACAACAGAGGAGACAAGAATGAACACACGAACATAGAATCTGGCCCACCATATCTGCACCGACCACAATACCAGTTTAAGCAATGCCCTCTCATATTTGCCATTTCAACTGTGTCTCTAGTACTCTATCTATCCTTCTCTGAAGTTTATAAACATCTATTAGGCTTCTCCTCAGCCTCCACCACTGCAGAGAAAGCAACCTGATTTTGTCCAGCCTCTCCTTATAGCTGACACTCTGATCTAGCATCCTGATGAATCTCATCTGTGCCCTCTTTAAAGCCTCTGCCTCCTTTCGGTAAGGTAGCAACCAGAACTGCACACAGTACTCCAAGTGTGACCTGAACAAAGTTTTATACAACTTAACAAGTATTTTGTACTCAGTGCTCCAACCAGCCTATCTGCTTGTGTTATCACTTTCAGGGAGCTAAGATCCCTCTGTATATCAGTGCTCCCAAACATCCTGACATTAACTGTACACTTTCCTCTTTGCATTTGACCTCACAGAGAGTAACACCTCACACTTGCCAGGATTAAACTCCATTTACAATAACTCTGCCCACATTCCCAACAGATCTATATTGTACAGAATCATTGGACCCTCTGTCCTTGTTATCCACAACTCTTGTTCATTGTTGTGTCTCCTGCAAACTTGCTAAATTAACCACCAGCACTTTGGCCAAGTCATGCATATATCACAAACACAAAGATCCCAGAAATGATCCCCACAGCACATCATGTTACTCCTGATGTACAAGGTTAGAAAGGAAGTGACTTGCTGGTGCACAGACAGATTCCACACACAACAAAGATAACCTGCCTGAGGACTGATGATTATCCCAGGCATCCCTTTCCTGTTCCTTGCCCACTGCATTTGGGTCTCATTAGAGCCAGCAAGGCTCCTGCTGCAGATTGTGCACAAGTAATATCATCACCTGACTCCAGAGTGAGATGACTGAAGTCACAGTCTCTGGACCACAGAGTGACACAGCACATTCAGAGTGACTGATTCACATTCACAGAGTGACTGAAACACATCCACAGAGTGATTGATTCACATCCACAGAGTGACTGATTCACATCCACAGAGTGACTGAAACACATTCAGAGTGACTGAAGCACAGGAATTGGCCCTTTGGCCAACTGACTCATGCCACTCAAAATGCCCATGCAATTTCCTCCATCCATTCCCCACTTTTTATACTGGCTATCTCCCCTCTTCCTTCCCAGTCTCGATGAAGGGCCTTGGCTCAAGATGTTGGCTGTCTATTTCCCTCCATACATGCTGTCAGACTTTGAGTTCCTCCAGCATTTTGTGCGGTGATCATTCAAGCTGTTCTTCACATTTCACATTTGGCCCAAGTTCTTCCAAAGTCCCTTCCTATCCTTCTACCCATCCAAGTCCCTCCAGTCCCTTCCTATCCATAGAAACATAGAAAACCTACAGCACAATACAGGCCCTTCAACCCACAATGCTGTGCCGAACCCATAGAAATTACTTTAGAAATTAGCTAGGGTTACCAGTAGCTCTCTATTTTTCTAAGATCCATGTAGCTATCCAGGAGTCTCTTAAAAGACCCTATTATATCCACCTCCAACACCGCTGCCGGCAGCCCATTCCACACACTCACCACCCTCTGCGTAAAAAACTTACCCCTGACATCTCCTCTGTACCTACTTCCAAGCACCTTAAAACTATGCCCTCTCATGTGAGCCATTTCAGCCCTGAGAAAAAGCCTCTGACTATCCACACGATCAATGCCTCTCATCATCTTATACACCTCTATCAGGTCATGTCTCATCCTCCATCGCTCCAAGGAAAAAAGGCCGAGTTCACTCAACCTATTTTCATAAGGCATGCTCCCCAATCCAGGCAACATCCTTGTAAATCTCCTTTGCACCCTTTCTATAGTTTCCACATCCTTCCTGTAGTGAGGTGACCAGAATTCAGCACAGTACTCCAAGTGGGGTCTGACCAGGGTCCTATATTGCTGCAGCATTACCTCTTGACTCTTGAACTCAATCCCACGGTTGATGAAGGCCAATGCACCGTATGCCTTCTTAACCACAGAGTCAACCTGCACAGCAGCTTTGAGTGTCCTATGGATACGGACCCCAAGATTCCTCTGATCCTCCACACTGCCAAGAGTCTTACCATTAATACTATATTCTGCCATCATATTTGACCTACCAAAATGAACCACCTCACACTTATCTGGGTTGAACTCCGTCTGCCACTTCTCAGCCCATTTTGCATCCTATCGATGTCCTGCTGAAACCTCTGACAATCCTCTAGATTATCCACAACACCACCAACCTTTGTGTCATCAGCAAATTTACCATCCCTGTCCTTTCCATTCCTTCAGAGTCCCTTCCTATCCCTGTACCCATCCAAGTCCCTCCAGAATCCCTTCCTATCCCTGAACCTGTCCAAGTCCCTCCAGAATCCCTTCCTATCCCTGAACCTGTCCAAGTCCCTCCAGTCCCTTCCTATCCCTGAACCTGTCCAAGTCCCTCCAGTCCCTTCCTATCCCTGTACCTGCCCAAGTGCCTTTTGAATGTTGTAATTATACCTGCCTTGGCCATTTATTCTGACAGCTGCCAGGAAATGTAGAGGAGATTGGACCCAAAAGTAGAACAGTGGAGATGATTCAGCAGTGAACAGTCTTTATTAATAGACCACAAAGTAACAAGCCACAAGGAGCTACATAACAAGAGAGAACAGAAACTAAACACAACAGGCAAAGAGAGTGAAAGCTAGAAGCAACTGGTTGAGGCCAGCTGGTTCGCTGAGTGAACAAGGACATGGAAATAAGCTGGTGTAGAACAGGCTGCAGGTGATGAGCCTGGAGCGAAGTGCAGGTGAATCCTATTGGCTGGCCGGAGACTGGGAGGTGCCTGCATGCGCAGACTGGGACGTGTTAGCGGGGGCGGGCCTGACAGTTTCTGTTGCCATAAATATTGCACATTTCCATAGCCGTGAACCATTGCTGTTTGGTGACCCTCACAGTCCACATCATTAACAGCGGAAACCAGCCACTAGTGGGTGTGAAACCAGCGAACTGAAGAGGAGGCTGGCAGGAAACGACATGCCCTAGTCTACAGTGACAAGCGGACGTTAACCATGGGGGTGTCTCATTCCCTTGCTGCCTCTCTCTTCAGCAAGCCCATGGAAGTAATGGTGATGTTTCCGAAACGTGGTATCCATTATTAAGGACCCCTATCACCAGGACAAGCCCTTTTCACATAGGTACCATCACATGTTCCAGGGGTCTCAAGACACACTCAACATTTCAAAAACAGCTTCCTCCCCTCCAGATTTCTGAATGGACAATTACTACTCCAATATTTTATCTCATTTCCCAATATTTTATCTCATTTCTTTTTTTTTTGCTTTCTTTTTAAATTTAAGTTTTAAAAAAATATTTCTTACTGTAATTTATAGATATGTTAAAGTTGCTTAATATGTTGGTGGGGCATAATTTGGAATATTGTGTGTAGTTTTGGTCATCTACCTACATGAAAGATATCCATTAGATTGAAAGACAGAGTACAAAATTGACAAGGATGTTTCTGGGACTCAAGGACCTGAGTTTTAGGGGAAAGGCTGAATTGGTTAGCATTTTATTCCCTGGAGTTTGGGAGAATGAGGGAGATTTGATGGAGGTATACATAATTATGAGAGGTATAGATAGGGTAAATGCAAGCAGGCTTTTTCCACTGAGGTTAAAGTAATGGGTTAAGGGTGAAAGGTGAAATGTTTAAGGGGAACATGAGGGGGAATTTCCTCACTCAGAGGGTGCTGAGAGTGTGAAACAAACTGATAGTGGAGGTGGTGTATGTGGGTTTGATTACAACATTTAGGAGAAGTTTAGATAGGTGGATAGATGGGAGGGGTGCAAGTTAATGGGACTAGTCAGATTAATAGTTCAGCACAGACTAGGTGGGTTGAAGGGCCTGTTTCTGTTCAGTGACAGAGTACTGATAAACAGTAGGGCCCCAAAAGAAAGCAGTATAACTCCCTATTGGAGATATCTCTCACTAGCTCTTCTTTCAGTTAGTCCTGACGGAGAGTCTCGGCCCGAAACGTCGACTGTACCTCTTCCTAGAGATGCTGCCTGGCCTGCTGCGTTCACCAGCAGATTTGATGTGTGTTGCTTGAAATTCCAGCATCTACAGATTTCCTCGTGTTTGCGTTTTTAGAAACAGTTGAAGTTTTGGGTCAAGACCTTTCATCAGGGCTGGAAAAAAAGGGGGGAGGAAGCCAGAATAACAATGTGAGGGGGAGGGCAGAGGGAAGGAGTAAAAGATGGTAGAGGATACTGGGTGAGGGGAAAGGTGGGTGGATAGGGGAGGAGGGGGAATGAAGTGAGGATCTGGGAGATGATAGGTGGGAAAGGAGAAGGGCTGGACAAGAAGGAATCTGATAGGAGAGGTGAGTGGACCATGGGAGAAAGTAAGCAAGAGGGTCACCAGAATGAGCTGATAGGCGTGAGGAGGAAAGAGGGGAAGAAGTGAGAAAGGGAAGGGAAGTTACTGGAAGTTAGAGAAATGAATCTGTAGTTCTATGACCAAGGCCCCCAATTTCACTCACTACCATGCCCATACCCTAAGGCCTACACAAGAAAGCTACGGGCCCTGATTATTCCAGCACTACCTTGCAGGAGGTCGTGGGGAATGATGGGTCATGACTGAGTCTTTGTAGAGGCAGCCCCCGTCCTTCCCACCTACCTTTCTGTGCACCGAGGACACCACCGTCTGGCACTTTGCCCGTATGATCCTTGGCTCTGTGCTGAAGGTACTGGAAAAAGAAGCACACAGTCAGCATCTCATGTCAACCCATGATGCTCCTCCCCATTATTTTACTGTCCTTTCCCACCTTGTCCGTGCTGCACTGCCTAGTGAGTGAGTACCACCTGCCCACGTTTGGCCCACTGGCCTCTAAACCTCTCCAGTCCATGTACTTATTGAAATGCTTTTAAATGGAGCTCATGTTTACCCCTCTCCACCTCGACCACTACCTCTGGCAGCTCATTCCAAGTACATGCACCTTCTGCATGAAGTAGGTACTCTGATGTTCATAATAATTTTCTCACATCTGATCTT
Source organism: Mobula birostris (assembly GCF_030028105.1). Lineage (NCBI taxonomy): Eukaryota > Metazoa > Chordata > Chondrichthyes > Myliobatiformes > Myliobatidae > Mobula > Mobula birostris. The sequence goes on from NC_092379.1 coordinate 147,037,129, forward strand.
TAACCTATGGCATCTTGTTTTTAGCAGCCCCTCCCAGGGAGAAAGACTATGTGTATTCAACCTGTCTATGCTCCTCGTGATTTTATACCCCTCTATCACTCACCCCCATCACTCACCTCTCTATCACTCATCCCTCTAACACTCACCCCTCTATCACTCACCCCTCTATCACTCACCCCTCCATCACTCACCCCTTCATCACTCACCCCTCTATCACTCACCCCTCTATCACTCACCCCTCTATCACTCACCCCTCCATCACTCACCCCCATAACTCATCCCTCTATCACTCATCCCTCTATCACTCACCCCTCTATCACTCACCCCTCCATCACTCACCCCCATAACTCACCCCTCTATCACTCATCCCTCTATCACTCACCCCTCTATCACTCACCCCTCTATCACTCACCCCTGCATCACTCACCCCTGCATCACTCACCCCTCCATCACTCACCCCCTATCACTCACCCCTCCATCACTCACCCCTCTATCACTCACCCCTCTATCACTCACCCCTCTATCACTCACCCCTCCATCACTCACCCCCATAACTCACCCCTCTATCACTCATCCCTCTAACACTCACCCCTCTATCACTCACCCCTGCATCACTCACCCCTCCATCACTCACCCCCTATCACTCACCCCTCCATCACTCACCCCTCTATCACTCACCCCTCTATCACTCACCCCTCTATCACTCACCCCTCCATCACTCACCCTCATAACTCACCCCTCTATCACTCATCCCTCTATCACTCACCCCTGCATCACTCACCCCTCTATCACTCACCCCTGCATCACGCATCCCTCTATCACTCACCCCTCTATCACTCACCCCTCCATCACTCACCCCCATCACTCACCCCTCCATCACTCACCCCCATCACTCACCCCACATCACTCACCCCTCCATCACTCACCCCCATCACTCACCCCTCCATCACTCACCCCCATCACTCACCCCTCTATCACTCACCTCTCTATCACTCACCCCTCCATCACTCACCCCTCCATCACTCACCCCCTATCACTCACCCCTCTATCACTCACCCCCTATCACTCACCTCTCTATCACTCATCCCTCTATCACTCATCCCTCTATCACTCACCCCCCTATCACTCACCCCTCTATCACTCACCCCTCCATCACTCACCCCTCTATCACTCACCTCTCTATCACTCAACCCTCTATCACTCACCCCTCCATCACTCATCCCCATCACTCACCCCTCTATCACTCACCTCTATTTCAGCTCACTGCTCCATTTCCGACATTCCAGGGAATAAATTGCTAATATACACAGACTTTCCTTGTAACTGCTGTACTTAGTACCCCGAGTGATGTAGGTCAGCGTGCCAAACGCCTTCTTCACCACCTAATCTACCTGAGACGCCACCCTCAGCGACATGTGAACGTGCACTCTCCCTCCCTCTGTTCGAGAGCACTCCCCGGGGATCCACCGATCACTGTGTGAATCCGATGCTGGAATGATGTCCGGAAAGCAGAACCTCCCATTTACCTGGATTGAAAGCCATTTGCCAGCCCTCAGCCTATATACTCAGCTGAATAAAATCCGCCTGCAATTCTTCATACCCTTCTACAGCATCTCCAACCCCGCCGCTAACGCACAAATGTACCCCACAGCCAAAGCTTCAAGACAGGACCAGCTGTATCCCTTCAGCCTTGTTCGGAACCACTCACTGCTTCCTGGGCAATGTCTGCGGTGTCCAGCCCCAGGGCTCCTATCCTTCCTCGGCCCCCGAGAATTGCTCCGCCACCCCACCGTTCCACTGCTTCTCGCCCCGGGAGTCCCGATTGAGCTCTCCCCGTAAAGCAGGAAATGGCTCGTTCACGAGGTTTCACACACCGGTCCTCTTCGACGGCTGTGCGGTGGAAAGAGCGAACAGCTTCAAGTTCCTGGGTGTCAGCATCTTGGAGGATCTGCCCTGGGCCCGACATACTGACGCAGTTACAAAGAAGGCATGACAGCGGCTATGTTCTATTGGAAGCTGGAAGAGGTTTGGTCTGTCATCAAGGACACGCGCGAGTTTCCGCGGGTGTACGGTGGAGAGCATTCTAACCGGCTGCAGCACCGTCCGGAGCGGAGACTCCGACACAAGCGGCTGCAGGCTGTCAGCCCAGTCACTGACACAACACTCCCCACCAGCCAGAACATCTCCAACAGGAGACGCCACAGAAGGCAGCACCTCTCGCTGAGGATCTGTATCCAGGATATGCACTCTTCTCATTACTATATATATCAAAGAGGGTGCCTGAAGACTCACATTCAACGTTTCTTCCCCTCCGTCATCAGATTTCTGAACCCCTCACCATTCCTCATTTGCACCATTTATTTGAGTAACTTATAGTAATATTTTAGCATAATGTTAATGCCTTGCACTGCACGGCTGCCACAAAACAGCGCCGTTTACCAAATCTGCCAGTGATATTAAAACTCGAATGTGCGATGTTACTGTGGGTCACCGTGGTCTATCGTGGCGAGAACAAAGATCGCGCAGAGTGTGAGAGTACTGAGGCAAACTGCATCCTGCCCCTCCCCACCGGGATAAGACCCCCACCTGCTGAATGCTCTGCAGAAATTGCTCGGCGTCGGCCAGGCTTTGATTTGCTCGCTCCGCCGTGTGTCCGGGGAGCCGAAATTCCGAGTCCTTTTCCACCTGGAGAACGGAGAACACAGACAGGTAAAGATTCACCAAGAAACAGTGTTTCTATCCACGCAGCTCTTTGGTGACTCTATAATCGCATGAATGGCTAGATCTTTTCTTGTTCCTGGGGTTAAAATGAGTAATATCACAGAACGTGCATTTAAGGTGAGATGGGATTGTTTCAAAGGGGATTTGAGGGATAAGTGTTTTTTACACAAAGGCTATTTATTGGGTGCCTGAAACGCGCTGCCTGGAATGTGGTGGTAGAGGCAGATCGATTAGGGACTTTGATGAGACCTTTAGATAGGGACATGAATGTGAAGGAAGTGGGAAGGCATGGGCATTATGTAGGTAGAAAAGATTAGTTAAATTAGCCACAGAACTTAGAAAAGTACATCACAAGAACAGGCCATTCGGCCCACAATGCTTTGCCGAACCCGCTAAAAAGCGAACCAAAACACTCAAACATCCATGTCCATATCGCCCCATCTTCCTTACATCCAAACATCGCTTAAAAGCCTCTACCACCACACCAGGCAGCGCATTCCAGCCGTCCACCACTCTGAGTGAAAACTTACCCCTCACATCCCCCTCGAACCTACCCCCTCACCTTCAATGCATGCCCTCCGCTATTAGACATCGCAATCCTCGGAAACAGATATTCTCTGTTCACTCAATCTATGCATATCATAATCTTGCAAACCTCTATCAGATTTCTCTTCGGCCATTAGATTAGTAATTTAAAGGATCTGTTCCTGCGCTGTACTGCTCTGTGTTCTGGGTTTCTGTACGGAAGATACGCACTGGTCGACGTGGAGCCATTGGGCCGAATAGCTTGTTGCGAGCAGAACCGGTTTACCCCATTTCAGTGACATCGCGGGAGAAGAGGGGACGGCAGATGTGGAATCCGGAGCAACACGTAAGTCTGCTGGAGAACTCGGCGGGACGAGCAGAGTCTGTGGTGGGCGGAGGGCGGGAAGGGGGCGGGGCAGTGGAGAGGTTCACGTCGGGCCACTGCATCAGGACCGAGCCAAGAAGTCTCCCGTCCCTCTGCCTCTTCAGATGCCGCCTGACCCGCTGGGTTCCCCTCCCCCATCACCTATATGTGTTGTTCTGCCAGGGTGTTAATTAATCGTCCCAAATTAGCTTAACGGCGCAGAAAGAGTATAGGTTTGGTACACAACAGGTGAACAGCCAGTCCTCAAAAATACACACTGAACAAGTGTGGAGACTAAGCCCTAGTTTACTAACAGTCCAGGTACACACAAACAGCCTTGGTCTATACACACCACAGGTACACACACAGCCCGGGTCTATACACAGCACAGGTACACACACAGCCCGGGTCTATACACACCACAGGTACACACACAGCCCGGGTCTATACACACACAGCCGGGGTCTGTGCACAGCACAGGTACACAAACAGCCCGGGTCTGTGCACAGCACAGGTACAAACATAGCCTGTGTCTAAGGCCTGTCATATGAAAAGCGTTTGATGGCTCTGTCCCTGTATTCACTAGAATTTAGAAGAGTCTGGTTGACCTCATTGAAACCGATCGAATGGTGAACATCCTTGAGAGAGTCGATGTGGAGAGGACGTTTCCTGTGTTGGGATCAGAGAACAAGGCCTCAGAATAGAGGGGCGTCCGTTTAGAACGGAGGGGAGGAAGAATGAATTTAGCCAGAGAGTGGTGAACCTGTGGAACTCTTTGCCACAGGCAGCTGTGGAGGCCAAGTCTTTATGTCTATTTAAAGCAGATGCTGATAGATTTTTGATCAGTCAGGGCACGAGGGATACGGGGAAAAGGCAGGAGATTGAGGCTGAGAGGAAAATTGGATCATGCATGACGAAATGGCAGAGCAGACTTGATGGGCCAAATGGCCTAATTCTGCTTCTATGTCCTATGGTCTATACACAGCCCATGGATACAAACAGCCCGAGTCTACAATCAACACAGGTACACGCACAGCCTGGGTCTATACACAGCACAGGTAGTCACAGAGCCCAGGTCTATACACAGCACAGGTACTCACAGAGCCCGGGTCTATACACAGCACAGGTACTCACAGAGCCCGGGTCTATACACAGCACAGGTACTCACAGAGCCCGGGTCTATACACAGCACAGGTACTCACAGAGCCCGGGTCTATACACAGCACAGGTACTCACAGAGCCCGGGTCTATACACAGCACAGGTACTCACAGAGCCCGGGTCTATACACAGCACAGGTACTCACAGAGCCCGGGTCTATACACAGCACAGGTACACCCATAGACCGGGTCTATACACACCACAGGTACGCACAGAGCCCGGGTCTATACACAGCACAGTTATACACACAGCCCGGGTCTATACACAGCACAGGTACGCACAGAGCCCGGGTCTATACACAGCACAGTTATACACACAGCCCGGGTTTTTACAACATATACACACACACACCCCGGGTCTTCTAAGTATTTTGCGTTTAATTTTGAGACAGGCGGTTTCAAATGCACTTTGTACCTCCGGACTTAGCGCCCTGAAAACTGCACCATCCTGTACACTTTACCGAGTTATCCGTTTCAACATGAGCTTGCAAACTTAATAAACACGAAGCATTTTAAGGTTAGGATTCGTTTAAACCCATTTCTGCTCCTACATCCTATAGTGTCAATATCTTAAATAATCAGTAACGGAGCAGCCTTACCTTGTCGAATTTGATGGAGAGATAAGCGTAAAGCATTGTGCTGGTAATCATGTGTGCCGCCACTAACAAGGTGACCATGTAGAGGACTACTCGGACGGACACCGAAGGCTGATGCTCGCAGTGAATTCCTTGCGTCGGCATGCTCCCCGCTTCATTCACGTTGTCGACCAGAGCAGACAGTGTCGGCGCTCTCCCTTCCCTCATACTGGAGCTGCCTGGGCGCAACATTCAATCTTCTGTCATCTCACACCTTTCAGGAAACTAAATAAATTATACAGCATTTCTTAGAACCCCGCACTTCCTGGAAAATATGCATCGGCTGTGTCGAGTCCGGGGACTAGTTGGTAACAGCAAAATCGATCCATCCCCTTTAAACGTGCTTGGTTAGTTTTCCCCAGTTACTGACTGCACAGGGTGGGGTGGGGTACCCGCCATCACCACAACGTTTGCACAGAAAGGCCATCTTATTGTTTGTCATCTTTCATAATCCGCATTTCCTCTCTCAACTATTTCCTCCCCCCTTTGCAACATTACATCTCTTGCGTTTCTCGATACGTCGATTCTCCTTGAATAGAGCTAGTTTACTGAGATAGCTGTCTCATGTATTTATATTTATGATGTTTTTATTGTTCTGTTCTTTATCTTATTGTGTGTTTTTTGCGCAGCATCGGAGACGGATCCTTTACACTTCTCTACTGGGAATGACATTAAAGGATCTTGAATCACGAATCTTTGTAACTTTATCTCGCCACAGAAACTCACAGTTTATGACCCCACCTTGGGAGAATTAGACAGAGTCTCTGCTCCGCTTCAGTCGCTAAACAATTTGTAGAAAGAATTCTGAACAACAGAAGTGGCAAGTGTACTCGTAACTGAAGTCACTGCACCGCTGACCAGTGTGATGGTCCAGGCCGGCTGGTATCATAAATGTTCTCCAGATTTATTGGTTGGAAGCAGGGACTTGCCTTGATCGAGTACGATGAAAGATATATTAAAGACCAGCGTTTTTGCTAAAACACCGTAAACCCAGTTAAATGTGTGATCTAAATTGTCTGGGCAATCAAACAGAAATGTTATCTGGTGGTCCATGAAATGATGAAAATATTGTAGCATTTGCTCTTGATTGAGAATAGAAATATTCCATCTCTGCTAGTTAAAATCAATAAATGTTTCATAGATATCTTTGTGAAAAGAAACAGTTAACATTTAATGCCTTCATAAATCAAAGTACTGAGTACAGATGTTGGGGTGTAATGTTGAAGCTGCATAAGATGTTGGCGAGGCCTAATTTGAAGTACTGTGTGCAGTTCTAGTCAGCTACCTACAGGAAAGATATCAATGAGATTGAAAGAGTACAGAGAAAATTTACAAGGATGTTGCCAGGTCTTGAGGACCTGAGTTCTAGGGAAAGGTTGAATAGGTTGGGACTTATTCCTGGAGTGTAGGAGAATGAGGGGAGATTTGATAGAGGTATACAAAATTATGAGGGGCACAGAGAGGGTTTCCCACTGAGCAAGATTTTCCACTGAGGTTGGGTAAGACTAGAACTAGACGATACGTGTTAAGGGCGAAAGGTTAAATGTTAAAGGGAAACTTGAGGGGGAACTTCTTCACGCAGAGTGTGGAATGAGCTACCAGCACAAGTGGTGGATGAAGGTTCGATTTCAACATATAAGAGAAATTTGGATAGGTACATGGATGGGAGGGGTACGGAAGGATGGGCCATTGGAACTTTCGAACATCTCCCTGTTCTTCTTCTCATTTTTTGTGAAGATCTTTATCCTGTTCTGTTCAAATATATGTTATTTGGACGAGCTGGGTGGACACCGTGGTCGGCATAGGCTGGTTGGGCTGCAGGACCAGTGTGCATGCGGCGTTGCTCCAAGGCACTGCAACACTACCTCTGTTCGTTTATATACCTTGTCTGGTCACTGGTGTAACTTGTTCTTGACCATGTACCCACTCTGTTGTGCAGTAACGTGGCTGACAATAAGACCATTGGATCGAAGATCAGTGTAGGGTTATATTAAATGTGAGATTCACCCTGGACGTCGTCATGTCCATGGCCGAGTCAAACAGCAGCTGAGTCTTCTCATGTGCCTTGCGCGTTACCCGCTTGGGCGATCATGGCACTCCACATCGAACCATCCCTCGCAGCATCAATGATATCTCGCACACTTAGATCTGTTAGTTCTTTCACAGTGTCCACATATTTTCTTCTTTGCCTTCCTCTTCCGCATTTCCCAGGCATATGGCCTTGTAATGTAAGGCATTCTATGTCATGGGGGGGGGGGCACGGGAAGCGGACCCGAATTCAAGACACAGACACTGAAGTACTAGGAACAGGACTAGGAATGTCAAGCAAGCAAGGGAAGTGGGGAAGAAACAATGCTGGACAAGACACAGGCCCTGGGCAAGGACTAGACTAGTGCGATGGGATCCTGAATTACCCCTATGAACTGTGCTTTTGAAGAGAGAGAGAGAGAGAGAGAGAGAGAAAGAGTTATTTACCACCGATAGTTTGTTTGTAAAAGAGAGAGAGAAAGAGAGACGAAGACTAACTGTGGGACTGTCACTTTAAGGAACGAGAAAGAACTGGTTAACTGTTGGATTTCTGCTGAAGTGGAGACAGCACAGAGCAGCTCGTAAGTTGCTATGATGACCGAGGGTGTTATTAAATGGACAATTGATGTTATGATTTTCGGCAGGTTGTTGATACTTCCTTCAAGGATTTTTACCTGCTTGCATTTCTTTCACAGAGAGAGAGGAAGGAGGGATTGTTTGAATGACAGGTGGCACCCAGTACGGTGAGATAAAATAGGAGGTCAGATGATACAGACCTCAGACACATGTCTGGACACTGAACGAGTATTGTTCTGCCCGCAGAAAAAGTGGGTTTTGGAAGATCGATCAGGTGGATCGATCCATCGCTCTTGCAGTGGAAAGGAGGAAAAGGGTTGACTGGTGGGGAGTTGTCCATGTGTCCACCCCCGCCTGGGGGATAGCTCCACCACAGAAAACCGGTCCCCTTTGTTAAAGTCACAGTCGGTGACTTTTAAAGGATTTCGAAGGACAAGAAGAAGATCGACAGCATCAGCTCACCTGAAGACTCAAATCTCTCCCTCTCTCTCTCTCCATCACTACTCAACTAAATACCACGAACTGAACTGAACTGAACTGAACTTTACTCATCATCATAAGATTGAATCTTTTTACTCCTATTTTAAAGAAGCTTGGATTTTCATAAATATATTTCCACACTTACTGATATACTTACTTCTATATATAATCATTGCTAACCTGTTTGATTTATTTTCCTTTGTGTTATTGCATTGCATAGTTACTAATAAATATTATTAGTTTATAGCAATACCGGACTCCAAAGTGTTTTCCATCTCTGCTGGTTCTTTATTCCCGTCACGGGGGGACACTAGGAAAGCGAGACCTGAACGAAGAACTAGGAACTTGAAACCTGGACAAGGACTCTGAGCCAGAGACTGGACAGGGACCCAAAACCTGGGTCTTGATGCGGGGTCGGACCCCGGATCTAAACGAGGACAAGACATTGCTACAGGACGAGGAGTGGCAACAGGACTGGACGTGAGACTTCTGGACAGGACGAGGGAACCCCAGCACCGGGCTGGGCGAGGTACTCCTGGGCTGGGCGAGACACATAGACAGGACAAGAACACGAAGCCTTGACTTGGTCTTGGGAGAGACAGAAACACAGGAACATGGAACACAGAGCCAGGACCCCTCCTTGGGAACAGGACTTGGGGCTGGAGCTCTACACAGAGTCAGGACCCCTCCTAGGGAACAGGACATAGGGTCGGGACTCATACACAAAACACAGAGAGACGGTTTCCAACACAAGGTAGCGGCAAATGGCTGGACCTACCTAGCGCAGGCATGGACACAGAGATGGTTCCCAACACAAGGTAGCGGCAAACGGCCGGACCTATCTAGCAAAGGTGTGGACACAGAGATGGTTCCTAACACAAGGTAGCGGCAGATGGCCGGACCTACCTAGCGGAGACATGGACACAAAGAGACAGCTCCAAGCAACGAAAGACATTTCCTCATCTAGACACAGCAAGGCCCCAATCTTGCCCTGGCGGTTGAACCTGATGGCGTTACAGGCGAGGACACAGGCGAAGGTAGCAGGTGAGGCTTCAGACAAAGGAGGTGGAAGGGAACAATCCAGGAAATGAAGCTGAACCCAGGAGCTATTTATGTAGACAGCCCAAAATGAGAATCATACGCCTCAATTAAGGCACACAACAGGACAAGGGAAAACTGGAAAACCTGGAATACAGATCGATGGACCGGACCGTGAACCGGAATACAGACTTTTCTCCCTTTCTGATGACATAGCCCAGAAATTTAAGTTTCCTCTCATTTAATGTTCTCATTAAAGATCTTTTTGTATGGGCACTTTGGAGTACTGTCTCATTAGTTACCCTATCTGTATATGATATTTTCAGCATTCTTCTAAGAAACCACATTTCTGTTGCTTCTAAGTTTCTTTGGAGTTCTGGTGTTATAGACAATGTTTCGGAAGCATACAGCAAGATTGACCAAATGTAACATTTTAGTAGCCTAAGCCTTGTTGCCATAGAAGTGTGACTGTTGGTAAAAATGGGTTTCATTTTTTGGAAGTTGGTTTTGGCAATGCCAATTCTTCTTTTTATTTCTACTTTACTTGTAGCATCTTGTGATATAAAGCTACTAAAGTAATTAAAGCTGGTCTTTTGTTCAGCCTCCTGGTTACCATGTACAATTGGCAGTTGGGAGTATCCTGAAGTTTTGATATTACCATGCATTTGGTTTTTTTTACAGTTGATGGTGTCATGGTCCAGTCCGTGAAGTCTGCATTCCGGTTCACGGTCTGGCCCATCGATCCGTATTCCAGGTTTTCCCTGGTTCCATTCGGCTCCTTAATCGAGGCACCTGATTCTAGTTTGGGGCTGGCTACATAAATAGCTTTGGGAATCAGCTTCTTTTGCTAGACTGTTCCCTTCCCCTCCCCATCTGAATCCCTGACAGTCTCCTCGGCAGTCACCTCGGCAAGTACCCTCAGCAGTCATCCCGGCTCTGTGTCCTAGAAAGCGTCCCGGCCCTGCGTCCGAGAAAGGGTTCCGGACCTGCATCTGAGAAAGCGTCCCGGTCCCGCGTCCAAGAAAGCGTCCCGGACCTGCGTCCGAGAAAGAGTCCCGGTGGTTCTGAGCCCAAGAAGGAGTCCCGGCTCTGTACCCAAGAGCCTAAACAAGCCAAGTCCAAGAGCCGAGCCAAACTTAGACCAAGAGCCACACTGGAATTCTTTTGTCCTGCGCTGGAGTCCCTCGCACAGCCCAGTGCTGGACGTCCACTCCAGGATTGTCTCGTCCAAGCCACGTCCAGGAACCTCGTCTTGTCCAAGCCACGTCTGGGAACCTCGTCTAGTCCAGGCCACGCCTGGGAACCTCGTCTAGTTCAGGCCACGTCTGGGAACCTTGTCTAGTCCAGGCCACGTCCAAGAACCTCGTCTAGTCCAGGATTGTCTAGTCCAAGCCACGTCCAAGAACTTCGTCTAGTCCAGGCCATGTCCGGGAACCTCGTCTAGTCCAAGCCACATAAGGGAAAATCGTATAGTCCGAGCCAAGGCTTTGTGTTCTCATCTTGTCCATGTGCCTCGTCCTGTGCAGGAGTTCCACGTCCAGTCCTGTAGCCACATCTTTTCCTCACCTAGATCCGGGGTCCGAGCCCGAGTCAAGACCCAGGTTTCCGTTCCCTATCCAGTCTCTGGCTTGGAGTCCTAGCCCAGGCTCCTAGTTCCAAGTTCCTTGTCCTGGTCCCACTTTTTTCATCTTAGTCCTAGCCCAGGCCCGCAGTCCTTGTCTCGTCTAGGGCCTGTGTCCATGTCCAGCCTCATTTCTTCCTGACTCCCCTTGTTTTCTTGATAAACCTTGTCCTGTTCCTAGTACTTCAGTGTCTGTGTCTTGCATTTGGGTCCGCTCCCAGCGCCCCCTCTATGACAGAACAGTTCATTCAAATATGGACACAGCGACACAGACACTGTCGTTTAACTCTTGCCATCCTGGGTTCCCTCCTGTTGAATACCTCTCCCACCCACCCATGTCGTCCATAGTCTGGCAAAGCCTTCTGAGTCGCCAGGAGGCTCCCATAGAGGGGAGGGTGTTACTGTCATGGTCTGGTCCGTGAGGTCTGCATTCCGGTTCACAGACCAGTCCATCGATCTGTATTCTGGGTTTTCCCTGTTATCCCCGGTTCCATTGGGCTCCTTAATTGAGGCACCTGATTCTAGTTTCAGGTTGGCTACATAAATAGCTTCGGCGTTCAGCTTCTTTTGCTGGACTGTTCCGATTCCCTCCCCATCTAAATCCCTGGCAGTTTACCTCAGCAAGTATCCTCGGCAGTCACCTCAGCAAGTATCCTCGGCAGTCATCCTGGCCCTGTGTCCTAGAAAGCGTCCTGGCACTGTGTCCTCGAAGGGGTCCCAGCACAGCGTCCTCGAAGGGGTTCTGGCCCTGTGTCCTCGAAGGGGACCCGGCACTGTGTCCTCGAAGGGGTCCCGGCACTGTGTCCTCGAAGGGGTCCCAGCACTGCGTCCTTGAAGGGGTTCTGGCCCTGTGTCCTCGAAGGGGACCCGGCACTGTGTCCTCGAAGGGGACCCGGCACTGCGTCCTCGAAGGGGATCTGGCCCTGTGTCCTAGAAGGGGACCCGGCACTGTGTCCTCGAAGGGGTCCTTGCACTGCGTCCTCAAAGGGGTCCTGGCCCTGCGTCCAAGAAGGGGTCCCAGCAGCTGTGAGCCCAAGAAGAGGTCCCGGCAGCTGTGAGCCCAAGAAGGGGTCCTAGCAGCTCCATACCCAAAAGCCTAAACAAGTGAAGTCCAAGAGCCACGCCCTGCCCTGGAGTTCCCTCGCCCAGTCCAGGAATCTCTCGTCCAAGCCACATCCAAGAACCTTGTCTAGTCCAAGCCACATCCTTGTCCTTGCCTAGATCCAGGGTCCGAACCCCAGTCAAGACCCACGTTTCAGGTCCCTGTCCAGTCTCTGGCTTGGAGTCCTAGCCCAGGCTCCTAGTTCCAAGTTCCTTGTCCTGGTCCTGCTTTTTTAGTCTTAGTCCTAGCCCAGGCCCAGAGTCCTTGTCTCGTCCAGGGCTTGTGTCCATGTGCAGCGTCATTTCTTCCCAACTCCCCTTGCTTTCTTGATAAACCTTGTCCTGTTCCTAGTACTTCGGTGTTTGTGTCTTGCATTTGGGTCCGCTCCCAGTGCCCCCTTATAACAGATGGTTAGACCAAAATCTGCACTTGTTTGTACTACTTTGTTTAGGAGGATTTGTAGGTCTTCTGCAGCACTTGCTATTAGGGTGGTATTGTCTGCATATCTTATATTGTTGATATTAACACGTCCAATTTAATGTGTTGTCCAACTTTCCTTTCTGGTAAAGTGTTTGGATGTCTCTGGATGATGGTCTGGTGTCACCTGCTGCACATGACTACCCCTACTGAGCGAGGTGTTGTTCTGTTGATTAGACTCAACCCCATTCACGCTGTTGTCTGGTTTCCTTCTTTTCTTTCTTTCCATGATTGACTAGGCAGAAATTTCAACAGTGGTCTGCCGTTGCCTTCTGTTGCTGCAGTGCTCATCTAACTAGAGCATTTGACCTCTACTGGTGTTCCCAGTTGGGAATCATACACTAGACGTCACCCAACCTTTGCTGTTGTTGTACAAAGACAATCCTCCACCAAAGCTTGGAATCCATCTTGGGTGGGAGAAGCAATTGACATTTCCTGATATTAGTCAGGATCCAGCCACCCCATACACCCCAGCAGCTCAGTACCCATCCTAAAACAGAATAGAGATTTTCCCTTCCATTGTGCCTGAACACATTTGGAAACAGTCTCCCTACACCAGTTCTTGTCATCGTGCTGATGCATCGCATCTTGGTGCTTCACAGCTCGGTGTGGCAATTGCTCTGCCCAGGACCTCAGGACACGGCACAGTGTTGTCTGCTCACCCGAGCACCTCATGGAAACCATCCTCCCCTCCATGACCTCCGTCTACACCCCTCGCTGCTTCAGTAAGACAGCCAGCCAAATCAAAGCCCCCACCATTCCAGACATTCTGTCTTCTTGCCCCTTCCAACTGGCAGAGGGTACAAAAGCTTGAAAACACGTACCAGCAGCTTCTCTCCCGTTGTTCTGAAAGTTTCCCTGGTTCAATAAGATGGGGTCTTGACCTCACAATCTACATCCTAAGGGCCTTGCACCTTATGGTTTACCTGCACTGCCTGTTCTCTGTAACTGGAACAGTTTATTCTGTATTGTCATTGTTCTTCCTTGTAATGCTTCAGTGCACCATGCAATGATTTGATCTTTATGAACAGTATGCAAGACAAACTTTTCAATGTATCTCGATACATGTTATAATAATAAATCTATTCCAATTCTAATTCTCTGATGGAATATTGGCATTTTGATAGAACAAGGATATTGTCACGATCCCCGTGACGGGAATAAAGAACCAGCAGAGATGGAAAACACTTTGTAGTCCAGTATTGCTATAAACTAGTAATATTTATTAGTAACTATGCAATACAGTATTATATATGTAGATAAATCAAACAGGTTAGCAATGATTATATATATAAGTAAGTATATCAGTAAGTGTGGAAATATATGTATGAAAAACCAAGCTTCTTTAAGTCTAGGGGTAAAAAGATACAGTGTTACGATGATGAGTAAAGTTCAGTTCAGTTCAGTTCGTGGTATTGAGTTGAGTAGTGATGGAGAGAGAGAGAGGGAGAGATTTGAGTCTTCAGGTGATCTGACGCCGTCAATCTTCTTGTTGTCCTTTGAAATCCTTTAAGGGTCACCGACTGTGACTTTAACAAAGGGAACCGGTTTTCTGTGGTGGAGCTATCCCCCAGGGAAGGGTGGACACATGGACAACTCCCCACCAGTCAACCCCTTTCCTCTTTCCACTGCAAGAGCGATGGATCGATCCACCTGATCGATCCTCCAAAACCCACTTTCTCTGTGGGCACAAAAATGCTCATTCAGTGTCTGGAACATGTGTCTGAGGTCTGTATCATCTGACCTCCTATTTTATCTTCTCGTGCTGAGCATCAACTGTCACTCAAATAAATCCTCCTTCCTCTCTCTGTGAAGAAATGCAAGCAGGCAAAAGTCCTTGAAGAAGTATCAACAACCTGCCGAAAATCATAACATCGAGTGTCCATTAAGTAACCGCCCTCGGTTACCATAGCAATTTATGAGCTGCTCGGTGCTGCCTCCAACTCAGCAAAAATCCAGAAGTTAACCAGTTCTTCCTCGTTCCTTAACGTGACAGTCCAACAGTTAGTCTTCGGCTCTCTCTCTCTCTTTCAAAACAACATGTCGGTGTTAAATAACTCTCTCTCTCTCTTTTCAAAAGCACAGTTAATAGGGGTAAACGAGCACAGTTCATAGGGGTAATTCAGGACCCCATCACAATATCAAGTAATGAGAAAAAGTATCTGAGAATGTATCTCACTGATGCAGTTGCCCATTCAGCCCCAAACCCCCTGATATTCTCCACAGCAACAGAAATGTAACCGAGTATCACCAGCCCATATATCTCAGATGACAGGAACTACTTCTGTAGACAGCAGGCAGTACACTTCTGCAGAGCCCCAGTCAGAGCAGAGCCACTGCCTGATGTGACTATGATGAAGGGTCTCACCCGAGATCCTGACCGCTCCACAGTCACCACAGATGCTGCCTGACTCACTGCGTTCCTTCAGCAGACTGTGTGTTCCAGCAGATACCAGCGTCTGCAATCTCCTGTATCTCCACTGTCACGTCACTAACCTCCTGTGCCAATCCCCTACAAACTGTGCCTCTGATCACCAACCATCCTGTCACTGGAAATGGTTCCACTCTATCCACATATTCCTCCTCAATTAACCACCTTCAGTAAACCTTCCCTTAATCTTCTGTTCCATGGGAAACTCCTAGTCAATACTTTTCACAGAAACATAGAAAACCTACAGCACAATACAGGCCCTTTGACCCACAAAGCTGTGCCGAACATTTCCTTACCTTAGAAATTACTGAGAGTTACCCAAGCCCTCAACTTTTCTAAGCTCCATGTGCCAATCGAGGAGTCTCTTAAAAGATCCTATCGTATCTGCCTCCACCTTGTCACCGGCAGCCCATTCCACACACTCACCACTCTCTGCGTAAAAAACTTACCCCTGATATCTCCTCTGTACCTACTTCCAAACACCTTAAAACTGTGTCCTCTTGTGGCAACCATTTCAGCCCTAGGAAAAAAGCCTCTGACTATCCACACGATCAATGCCTCTCATCATCTTGTACACTTCCATCAGGTCACCTCTCATCCTTTGTCGCTCCAAGGAAATAAAGCCGAGTTCACTCAACCTATTCTCATAAGGCATGCTCCCCAATCCAGGCAACATCCTTGTAAATCTCCTCTGCACCCTTTCTATGGTTTCCACATCCTTCCTGTAGTGAGGTGACCAGAACTGAGCACAGTACTCCAAGTGGGGTCTGACCAGGGTCCTATATAGCTGCAACATTATGTCTCGGCTCCTAAACTCAAACCACGGTTGATGAAGGCCAATACACCGTATGCTTTCTTACCCACACAGTCAACCTGCGCAGCAGCTTTGAGTATCCCATGGACTTAGACCCCAAAATCCCTCTGATCCTCCACACTGCCAAGAGTCTTACCATTAATACTACATTCTGCCATCATATTTGACCTACCAAAATGAAAAACCTCACACTTATCTGGGTTGAACTCCATCTGCCACTTCTCAGCCCAATTTTGCATCCTATCAATGTCCCGCTGTAACCTCTGACAGCCCTCCACACTATCCAGAACACCTTCAACCTTTGTGTCATCAGCAAATTTACTAACCCACTTCTTCATCCAGGTCATTTATAAAAATCATGAAGGGTAGGTGTCCCAGAACAGATCCCCGAGGCACACCACTGGTGACCGACCTCCATGCAGAATATGACCCGTCTACAACCACTCTTTGCCTTCTGTGGGCAAACCAGTTCTGGATCCACAAAGCAATGTCCCCTTGGATCCCATGCCTCCTTACTTTCTCAATAAGCCTTGCATGTGGTACCTTATCAAATGCCTTGCTGAAATCCATATACCCCACATCTACTGCTCTTTCTTCATCAATGTGTTTAGTCACATTTCAAAAAATTCAATCAGGCTCGTAAGGCACAACCTGCCTTTGACAAAGCCATGCTGACTATTCCTAATCATATTATGCCTGTCCAAATGTTCATAAATCCTGCCTCTCAGGATTTCTTCCACTAACTTACCAACCATTGAGGTAAGACTCACTGGTCTATAATTTTCTGGGCTATCTCTACTCCCTTTCCTGAATAAGGGAACAACATCCACAACCCTCCAATCCTCCGGAACCTCTCCCGTTCCCATCGATGATGCAAAGATCATCACCAGAGGCTCAGCAATCTCCTCCCTTGCTTCCCACAGTAGCCTGAGGTACATCTCATCCGGTCCCGGCGACTTATCCAACTTCATGCTTTCCAAAAACTCCAGCACATCCTCTTTCTTAATATCTATATGCTCAAGCTTTTCAGTCCGCTGTGTGTCTTCACTACAATCACCAAGATGCTTTTCCATAGTGAATGCTGAAGCAAAGTATTCATTAAGTACCTCTTCTATCTCCTCTGGTTCCATACACACTTTTCCACTGTCACACTTGATTGGTCCTATTCTTTCACATCTTATCCTCTTGCTCTTCACATACTTGTAGAATGCCTTGGGGTTTTCCTTAATCCCGTCCGCCAAGGCCTTGTCATGGCCCCTTCTGGCTCTCCTAATTTCTTTCTCAAGCTCCTTCCTGTTAGCCTTATAGTCTTCTCGATCTCTATCAATACCTAGTTTTTTGGACCTTTTGTAAGCTCCTCTTTTCTTCATGACTAGATTTACAACAGTCTTTGTACACCACGGTTCCTGTACTCTACCATCCTTTCCATGTCTCATTGGAACGTACCTCTGCAGAACCCCATGCAAATATCCCCTGAAGATTTGCCACATTTCTTCCATACATTTCCCTGAGAACATCTGTTCCCAATTTATACTTCCAAGTTCCTGCCTGATAGCCTCATATTTCCCCTTACTCCAATTAAACGTTTTCCTAACTTGTCTGTTCCTATCCCTCTCCAATGCTATGGTAAAGGAGATAGAATTGTGATCACTATCTCCAAAATGCTCTCCCACTGAGAGATCTGACACCTGACCAGGTTCATTTCCCAATTGGAGATCAAATACAGCCTCTCCTGTTGCAGGCTTATCTACATATTGTGTCAAGAAACCTTCCTGTATGCACCTAACAAACTCCACCCCATCTAAACCCCTTGCTCTTTGGAGATTCCAATCAACATTTGGGAAATTAAAATCTCCCACCATGACAATCCTGTTATTATTACACCTTCCCAGAATCTGTCTCCCTATCTGCTCCTTGATGTCCCTGTTACTATTGGGTGGTCTATAAAAAACACCCAGTAGAGTTATTGACCCCTTCCTATTCCTAACTTCAACCCACAGAGACTCAGTAGACAATCCCTCCATGAATTCCTCGTTTTCTGCAGCTGTGACACTATCTCTGATCAACAGTGTCACGCCCCCACATCTTTTGCCTCCCTCCCTGTCCTCTCTGAAACATACAAAGCCTGGCACTCAAAGTAGCCATTCCTGCCCCTGATCCATCTAATTCTCTATAACGGCCACAACATCATAGCTCCAAGTACTGATCCACACTCTAAGCTCATCCGCTTTGTTCATAATACTCTGGCATTAAAATAAACACATTTGAAACCATCGATCTGAGCGTGTCCCTTCACCATCATCTACCTATCCTCCATCACACACTGTCTCCAAACTTTCTCTGTTTGTGAGCCAACCGCCTCTTCCTCCATCTCTTCAGTTCGGTTCCCACCCCCCCAGCAATCCTAGTTTAAACTCTCCCCAGTAGCCTAAGCAAACCTCCCCACCAGGATATTGGTCCCCCTGAGATTCAAGTGCAAACCGTCCTTTTTGTACAGGTCACACCTGTCCCCAAAAGAGGTCCCAATGATCCAGAGATCTGAATCCCTGCCCCCTGCTCCAGTCCCTCAGCCACGCATTTATCCTCCACCTCACTCTATTCCTATACGCACTGTCACATGGCACAGGCAGTAATCCCGAGATTACTACCTTTGAGGTCCTGCTTCTCAACTTCCTTCCTAACTCCCTGTAGTCTGTTTTCAGGACCTCCTCCCTTTTCCTGCCTATGTTATTGGTACCAATATGTACCACAACCTCTGGCTGTTGTCCTTCCCACTTCAGGATATCGTGGATGCGATCAGAAACATCCCGGACCCTGGCACCTGGGAGGCAAACTACCATCCAAGTCAAGTCAAGTCACTTTTTATTGTCATTTTGATGAGAACTGCTGGTACAGTACACGGTAAAAACGAGACAATGTTTTTCAGGACCATGGTGCTACATGAAACAATACAAAAACTACACTGAACTACGTAAAACAACAGAAAAACTACACTAGACCACAGGCCTACCCAGGACTGCATAAAGTGCATAAAACAGTGCAGGCATTACAATAAATAATAAACAAGACCATAGGCACAGTAGAGGGCAGTAGTTTGGTGTCAGTCCAGGCTCTGGGTATTGAGGAGTCTGATGACTTGGGGGAAGAAACTGTTACATAGTCTGGTCGTGAGAGCCCGAATACTTCGGTGCCTTTTGCTAGATGGCAGGAGGGAAAAGAGTTTGTATGAGGGATGCGTGGGGTCCTTCATAATGCTGTTTGCTTTACGGATGCAGCGTGTAGTGTAAATGTCTGTAATGGCGGGAAGAGAGACCCCGATGATCTTCTCAGCTGACCTCACTATCCGCTGCAGGGTCTTGCGATCCGAGATGGTGCAATTCCTGAACCAGGCAGTGATGCAGCTGCTCAGGATGCTCTCAATACAACCTCTGTTGAATGTGGTGAGGATGGGGGGTGGGAGATTGTCTTTTCTCAGCCTTCACAGAAAGTAGAGACGCTGCTGGGCTTTCTTTGCTATGGAGCTGGTGTTGAGGGACCAGGTGAGATTCTCCGCCAGGTGAACACCATGAAATTTGGTGCTCTTAACGATCTCTACGGAGGAGTCGTCGATGTACAGTGGAGAGTGGCCGCTCCATGTCCTCCTGAAGTCAACAACCATCTCTTTTGTTTTGTTCAGATTCAGAGACAGGTTGTTGGCTCTGCACCAGTCCATTAGCCGCTGCACCTCCTCTCTGTATGCTGACTCATCGTTCTTGCTGATGAGACCCACCACGGTCGTGTTGTCGGCGAACTTGATGATGTGGTTCGAGCTCAGTGTGATAGTGTTGGAGATGCTGCTTCCGATCCGGACTGACTGAGGTTTCCCAGTCAGGAAGTCTAGGATCCAGTTACAGAGGGAGGTGTTCAGGCCCAGTAGGCTCAGCTTTCCAATCAGTTTCTGAGGAATGATTGTGCTGAATGCTGAACTGAAGTCTACGAACAGCATTCGAATGTACGTTTCTTTTTTCCTTGCTTCTTTCCTGCATCCACAGAATTGCCTGTCTGACCCCCTAACTATAGAGCCCCCTATTACTGCTGCCATCCTCTTCCTTTCCCTACCCTTCTGAGCCACAGGGCCAGACTCTGTGCCAGAGGCAAGGCCACTGTTGCTTCCCCCAGGTAGGCTGTCCCCCCAACAATACTCAAACAGGAGTACTTATTGTTAAAGGGGACAGCCACAGGGGTACTCTCTAGTATCTGACTCTTGTCCTTCCCTCTCCTGACTGTTACCCAGTTATCTGGCTCCCCAGGCACCGGTGTGACTACCTGCCTATAGCTCCTCTCTATCACCTCCTCACTCTCCCTGACCAGACGAAGGTCATCGAGCTGCAGCTCGACGCACCTGGCGCAGATGCGGCCGTCCGGGAGGCTGGGAGTCTCCTGGACTTCCCACATCTGACACCAAGTGCAGAACACCGGCCTCACACACATACCTCCTGTCTCTATTCTACACAGATAACCTACCTCGCCTTGACCACATTCGGTTGGGTCACAACTGGTCCCTATTCCAGATCTGTTCCTACAAGTGAGAAAATCTGCAGATACTGGAAATCCAAGCAACATACACGAAATGCTGGAGGAACTCAGCAGGTCAGGCAGCATCTAGGAAAAGAATACAGTCAACGTTTCGGGCCGAAAAGTCAACATAGATGCTGCATAGCTTGCTGAGTTCCTCCAGCATTTTCTATGTGTTGCTCGGATCTGTTCCCTACCACCCTGTAACTCAGCAAAGAACTATTGGTCTCCATTCATTCATCTTCCAACAAAGGTGCATTGAAGATGAAGATAAATATTAGCTTTCATCCTCGAGTCATGAAGAAGTAGAGCACAGAAGCAGACTCTGGTCCATGCCAAAATCACTTAAACTGCCTACTCCCAATGACCTGCTCCCAGACCATAGCCCTCCATATCCCTACTATCCATGCACCTATCCCAACTTCTCTTACACGTTGAAATCAAACTCGCATGAACCACTTGTGCTGGCAGCTGAATTTACACTCTCACGGCCCTCTGTGTGACGAAGTTTCCCCTCATGTTCCCCTTAGACTTTTCGCTCTTCACCCTTAACCCATGACCTCTGGTTGCAGTTCCACCCAACATCAGTGGAAAAAGCCTACTTGCATTTACCCTATCTATACCCCTCATAATTCTGCATATATCTATGAAATCTCTCAATTTTCCACCAAAGTGCAAAACCTCGCACTTGTCTTCATTAAATTCTATCAGCCATTTGTCAGCCCATTTTCCAGCTGATGCAGATTCCCTCTGTTAGCCATCATCGCCTTCCTCACTGTTGACTGCACCCCAATCTTGATGTCATCCGCAAATTCACTGATCCAGTTAACCACGTTATCATCCGGATAATTGATATAGATGACAAACAACAATGGATCCAGCATCGATACCTGTGGAACACCACTAGTTGCTCAGAGGAGCAACCCTCTACTACCAGTCTGTGGCTTCTCCCAGAAAGCCAGTGTCTAATCCAGCTGTCTAACCTTTATTTGTGAAATGTGCGTTGAAACATTGGAACATTCAGTGAAATGCTTAATTTGTGTCAGTAACCATCACAGTGAGAGGATGTGGATGTGCGGGGTGGATGGGCGGGAGGGGGGAGCTTGCAATTCCCAGTGTGCTTCAGTGCCAACATAGAAATGCCCCCAAATTAGAATGCTAACCGTAGGTGTTTAGCATGTAGGAGGAAACCGGAACACAAAGGGAACAGAAGCAATGTTTGATTTCATCCCTGGTGTTTGTATCCTCACTAACAGACTGGAAGGACCCCACACCAACTCCTATCCCCACCCCCCAAAGCCCGGGCTGCACATTGCCCTCATTGCTTTTTTAGTGCTTTACAATGGAGACTGAGCTTTAGCCCCAGACTCCCCATTCAGACCACAAAGACCTCCAGATGGACTCAGAGCAGAACACCACAGCTCAATGTTCATTCACTATTGAAGTATGTATACCGCATATAACCTTGAGATTCATTTTTTGCAGGCAGCCGCAAAACGAAGAAACCCAATAAAATCTGTTCAAAGAAAAAACCCACACAACTAAACCATCAAACACCCAAAGTGCGAAAAAGACCAAATCAAGCAAATAATAATAAATAAATAACATCAACCACAGTGTCCCCCCACAGGCCACAGCTGCAGAGCTCAATCAGTGCTGGAACATCCTGATCAAATCGTGCAAATCAGGTAAAAAGGTTAAAAAAAATACACAAGGAAGATGAACTGCAGAGTCCCCAAAGAGAGTCTACAACTGCGGAGCGCTTTCAGCGTTGAGGCAAGCCTGTCCAAAAGCCCAATGGTTGGAGGCAACAGCCGCTCCCGAATCTGGCAGCGTGGGACTCAAGATTCCTGCAACAACGAGAGAGACTGGTCAAATGCTGGACACCTGTTCGTGTTCTGCTCTCGTCCTTCATGATCTTAATTTTGCACGACGCTTTAATTGGTGCAGTGTAATAGCTACACATGGGTTTGTATGCTGCCATTAAGAATCGACACAGATTCTTATCCCCATCCCCTCCCCAGGAGATTGCAGAAACGCCAGAAAGGCCAAAAGAAATTAATTCTTAAAATGGAAATTACAGGTTGCAATCGATCGCAGTCCACAAGAACATGAAGAAGAAGTACTGTATATTTAGCAGAAGAAGAGTATCCAAGAGCTTTGTGAGCTGTTTGCAAGATGTCACCATTGGTCATTTTAATTTCACAAATGCCTAAAAGATCCCGTGCTAGAGAATGTTTGGTGTGAAGAACAAACCCTGAGAGGAAGAGCCACTAAAGATGAAGAGTACACCTGGTTGCCTTATTATAGGAAGGAGGCAGAGCTTTAGAGATTCTGCCTGAATTAGAGACACATTTCATGAGGACAGATTGAGTGAGCTAGGGCATTTTCTCTCTGGACCAATGGAGGATGAGAGGTGACTTATTTGAAGTATACAAGAAGGTAAGAGGCATAGATCAACTGGATGGCCAGACTTGTTTTCCAGGCCGGTGTGGGCACGTGGCCAAGTGGTTAAGGCATTCGACTAGCGATTTGAAGGTTGTGAGTTCGAGCCCCAGCCGAGGCAGCGTGTTGTGTCCTTGAGTAAGGAACTTAACCACACAGCGCTCTGCGATGACACTGGTGCCAAGCTCTATCGGCCCTTGCCCTTCCCTTGGACAACATTGGTGTCGTGGAGAGGGGAGACTTCCAGCATGGGCAATTGCTGGTCTTCCATAGAACCTTGCCCAGGCCTGCACCCTGGAGAGTGAAGACTTTCCAGGCGCAGATCCATTGTCACGCAAGACTAACAGATGCCTTTTTTAATGGCTAATATAGAAGGCATAACTTTAAGGTGATTGGAGGAAAGTTTGGGGAATGTCAGGGGTAGTTTTCTGGAACACCTTGCCAAGAGTAGTGGTAGAGACAGAGACCATGTACAGACACGTGACTCAGATGTCATCCCATCAAACCTCAAGAATATCAAATTGAACCAGGATGGGCAATGAATGGTAGCGGTACATGCACAAGGGATCAAATGGTCTCAGTTGTCAGAGTGTATGCTGGGTGTTCCTGTGACAAGTGGCCTGTGGGTGAGAGTGGCTGAGCTCCACACTGCTCGGTTATTCCACACGAGAGATTAGCCCAGCTGGGTCTATATTTCTGCCTATGGGGATCTCCTCTCCCACACTGCTTCATATTGACATTTGAGGAAGTTTGGAGAACAACATTGGTTACAGATTCTGCTAGTGTGGAACACTGTAAACTAGCCCAAAGTCCACCCTCAGGCATTAGGAGACATTCAGCTCACTCACAAATGCTGAAGTACCCAGCTTGAGAGACGGCTCGCACGTCTCTCTCAACAAACTAAAAATAACCAAACCACAAGCCTCAACTGTTGTTGAACCTTCATTTGCCACCAATTGGAGAAGTAGTTCAGTTCATTATTAATTTTTATAACACCTGGTGTGTAAGCAAATAGATAAATGATATAATCAGATAAACCTATGCATTCTACAATCTGTCAAAAATTTTGTAAAAATATGTCACGGCGTGTGCTATGACAGGAATCCTGAGTTGCTAAAACTGCTGATAGAAACCCCAGTGTTGCATTTCAGACCAACAATTAGCTGAAACAACATCAACACATTGCACAACATTTCATGAAAATTTGAAAAAAACTGTATAGGTTGGAAATGTGAAATGAAAACAGGAAATGCCTAAACCTCTCTGCAGGTCGGTCAGCGATTGTTTAGAGAGAAACTGAGTTAGTGTTTCAAGTTGCAGACCATTAGTCAATACTGTACTGGAAAAGAGGGGAAAACAAGTTGGTTTAAGGTATAGCAAGGGTGGGGAAGGGAAGGATATAAATACAAAACACAAAGTAGACTGAGGTGGCAGATGGAGTTCAATCCTGAAGATTATGAAGTGATTCACTTTGGAAGGTCAAACTTGAAGGCAGAATGCTAGGTTCTTGGCCATGTGGAGGAACAGAGGGATTTTGGGGTCCATGTCCCTAGTTCCCCCAGAGCTGCCACACAAGTTGTTCAGAATGCACGTGGTGTGTTGGTCTACATTTGTCAGGGGACTGAGTTCAAGGGCAATGTTGCAACTCTATGAAACTCTGGTTAGACTACACTTGGAATATTGTATTCAGTTCTGGTGGCCTCATTATAGGAAGGACGTGGAATCTTTAGAGAGGGTGAGGTGGAGATTTACTGGGATGCTCCTGGATTAGAGAGCATGTTTCAGGAGGATAGGTTAAGTGAGCTAGGGCTTTTCTCTTTGCAGCAAAGGAGAATGAGAGGTGGCTTGATTTTTTTAAACAAAATAAACTTTATTCATAATGAAGTTATGATTCAGGGATCTCTTGGAGACCCTGACCTGGAGTTACATGCTGACTTCAGTTCTTTGTGGGAATGGGACCTGCTCTCGGGGTTTCACGACTGGCTGTTATTCGATATGCCAAGAATGCAGCCTAAGAGATTAGCTCGCCTTTGGAGTTCTGGGATCTCGTGGCTCTGGAGACAGGCGGACTGAAGGTTGGTGTCTCTGCAGGAATCTGGGGTGTCGTGGGAGATGGAAGATCGAAAGCAGAGAGCTGGCTGCTGGCTGTGTGTCCAGAGACCCGAGTTCTTTGTGCACAGAGCTCGGAAAAAGCGACGCAATGGACTTTTAACACCATAAATGAGCGAGTTGTTTGTTATGTCTCCCCTCTCGCTGTGAAATGGAGACATATCTTTCTCCCTTACTAGGGAGAGAGAGAGCCTGTGGTATGTCGAATACCGGGTGAACAAGTAGTCTTTGGGGTACTGCATGTCTGTGTCTTTGCTGTTGCTTTGCTGCACGCTTGAGTGCTCAGTGGTGGGTGTCGATGTTTTTTTTGCTGGTGGGGCAGGCGGGAGTTTTGGGTGCTTATGCATTGGGGGAGAGCTGGGGGGGACTTTGGGGTTCTAACATTTAACTGTCATTCATTCTTTGGGGGCACTCCTCTGTTTTTGTGGATGGTTGCAAAGAAAATATATTTTAGGATGTATATTGTATACATTTCTCTGACATTAACTGTACCTTTGAAACCTTTAAAATTATTTGCAAGAATGAACCGTATCATGCCTTTCCAATCTTTACACACATGGTCAGTACTTTCCATTCTGTGCTACCACTGCTGTCACTCAAGTGGTTCAATTTAATATCAGAGGATGCATACAGTATACAACCTGACATTCTTACTCTTCACAGACACCCATGAAACAAGAAACCCCAGGTAATGAATGATAGCACCCAACCTCCTCCCATGCGCAAGCAGCAGGAGAAGCATCGTCACTCCCCCCTGCGCCCTCTCACCTGGCACTCTGGAGTTATATATTAAATACTACAATAATCGAGAGGCTCCGTCCCTGCCACATCATCCAACCCCTCCCTCTTCAGTAAGAGACGATTCCTACACCGTGGCCTTTCCCCACAGAGTCCTTGTGTGGGTTGCACCAAGCTTCAATGTGGCCCTCAGCACGAACCCCTGCAGTCTGGAATGTGCCATTTGGCAGCTTCCTCCACAACACCTCACCAAAGAGCATCTTTCACCCGGCTGATGAATTTGATGTTTATCTGTGTGTATGTCTCTGGGAACGTGCCCTAGACCAGAGAGTCCTCTGTTGCACAGCTGCTTGGGATGAGCAGGCCCTTTTATCTTTCTCCACACCCTCTTTGCAAACCCACAGTCTGAAAAGCATTGAGCTACTATCTCCTCCCCATCACAGTCATCTGGCAGGCAGCTCGCAGTGGGAGTGATGCAGGATTTCACAGGGAGGGCCCCTCTCACTGCCAGACAAGTTAGATCTCGGTGCTTGTTGCTGAGACTTGGCAATGAGGCACTCTGCCAGGTGGTCTGGACAGTCTGCTCGGAAACCATCCACTGTGTCCATTGAGTCTTTCTCCTGCAGTGTCTGCAGGGTGTTTTGTGCTGACCACTGCCTGTTGGCCTTGTGGTCAAAGGTGTTGGTCCAAAGGAATTTTCCAATGAAGGACAGGTAGATCAGTAATGTCCAGCTGATGGGAATGTTGCATGGCAATGGGACCAGCAATGGGGATAGTGTTATTTTGTGCCCGAATACAGTGTTGTGCAAACTCTTAAGCACATATATGCATATAACTAAGGTGCCTAAGACTACAGTACTGCAAGCTGTTTTTCTAATCATTTCCTGCATGGGTTAATTTTGATTTGATTTGAACACATGGTGGAAAGACATCCATCTCCAACCTCTCTTTATTTGCCCTGGAAACGGCAATACCTGTGAGTCTTTGTTAATATTGGTATTGTTGGCCAGAAGAAAGGCGATAACTCTCCAGCAGCCAGAGACCAACC
The DNA here is from genome assembly GCF_030028105.1 of Mobula birostris. NCBI lineage: Eukaryota > Metazoa > Chordata > Chondrichthyes > Myliobatiformes > Myliobatidae > Mobula > Mobula birostris. Next base: position 147,063,993 of record NC_092379.1, read on the forward strand.
ATCGTGGATAAGGAGGACCCCACGGACACGTGGAGATCGAGACCACGAGGAACGCCTGGCCAGCAAAGGCTCCTTTCTCGGGAAATACATTTCCTCTTCATTGACTGTCATGGAGGGCCAGGGGTGCTAGCAGGGTGCACACAGGTAGGTAGAGTGTGAATCCACGTACTTTTGAGTTGAGACAATGAAAGTTACTTGTCGGTAACTGTAGATTCTCTGTGCCTCACTGATCATTATTACAAGGTTGATTCTTATAACAGGATGGTGCCTAAAACCTTTGCACAGTACTCCATTTAGATCCTATACACATCCTGACGCAGCCACACACATAGTCATCAAGGTGAGAGCGACATTGGGTACATTTCTGTCCCCATTCTACGGGGACCTGTGCGTTGTGACCCATCTAAGAGACTCCATCTTAGATTCCCAGATCAACCTAAAGACAGCTCGGGTGGGGTTCCCAAGCTGGAGGAGCAGGGGACACACCTTTGCAAAGTACAGCAGCCCTGAGAGCACCTCACACCTGATAATCAGGTTCTTCCCAGTTACAGATTGGGAATGTCCTCCCCACAGTCCCGGTTTCTGGTTTACCTTCCCAGGCCACTCCAGGCATTTTTTGTTTCATGCCTAGGCCTCTCTGAACCAAATACCCTGCACCTTCATGTAATTGGACCTGATGGTGAAGTGGACAGTGGATTAGTCGGGCCATTTGCTGAAGAGCATGGCCTGGGTCTTCATGTAGTTAACACTGGCCCCTGATACCAACTCAAACTGGTCGTAGATCCTGATCAATCTGTCAACTAACCATTGTCCATTTACAGGGAGGTTTTCACTTGTGTCCCTCCATGGCCCGGAGTGTCACCTCTCTTCTGCTCTGCCGTACAAGGTGAAAAGAGATAAGACAGATGATAACGAAGCCAGTGCCTTTTACCAGCAATGACCAAAACCAGAGGACATCCTTTTAAGGTGATTGGAGGAGAGTTTAGGGGGGACGTCTTTTTTTTTGATGCAGAGAGTGGTGGGTGCATGGGACACTGTGCCAGGAGTAGTGGTAGATGCAGAGAGACGAGCATTTAAAAGATTCTTGAATAGGCACATGGATGAGAGAGGAATTCAGGGTTATGTGCTATGGAAGGTATTGCAGACTGGCTATGGGCTTGGCTTTTGCTGACCATGACATCATCCAGTCCGGGTTTCTCCCCTTTGGGACATTGGACAAGTGAGGTTGGGTTTGTGACAGACACCTCCCGCCACTCCAGCCTTTCTCCTGAGGTTCTGGCCAGAGACCTGGATCAACACAAGGTGACAAAGGGTCACGTTCCCTCAGTAACACCCTTTTTTTTAACAAAACGTCTAAAGTTTATTTACACAGAATATAAACATCAAGTATTTACAAAGTGAACAAACTCAAATTAAACTATGATTATTACTGCCTATAAAACAGTCAATAGACAATAGGTGCAGGAGTAGGCCATTCGGCCCTTCGAGCCAGCACTGCCATTCACTGTGATCATGGGTGATCATCCACAATCAGTACCCCGTTCCTGCCTTCTGCCGATATCCCTTCACTCCGCTATCATTAAGAGCTGTATCTAACTCTTTCTTGAAAGCATCCAGAGAATCGGCCTCCACAGCCTTCTGAGGCAGAGCATTCCACAGATCCACAACTCTCTGGGTGAAAAAGTTTTTCCTCAACTCCGTTCTAAATTGTCTACCCCTTATTCTCAAATTGTGGCCTCTGGTTCCGGACTCCCCCAACAACGGAAACATGCTTCCTGCCTCCAGCGTGTCCAATCCCTTAATAATCTTATATGTTTCAATCAGATCCCCTCTCAGCCTTCTAAATTCCAGTGTATACAAGCCCAGTCGCTCCAATCTTTCAACATATGACAGTCCCGCCATGCCGGGAATTAACCTCATGAACCTCCGCGGCACCCCCTCAATAGCAAGAATTCCCTGGGGGCACCGTTTGCGGAAATTCCCCACTGGACCCACTGTGACCGCATTCACCCTCTCCAAGGGCAGCTGGGCACCGACACATCCCCGGCGGAGGGGCAGGCGGTTGGCTATCGCGGCCTGAACCCGTGAATGGCTATCGCGGCCTGAACCCGTGATTGGCTATCGTGTCCTGAACCCGTGATTGGCTATCGTGTCCTGAACCCGTGATTGGCTATCGCGGCCTGAATTCGTGATTGGCTATCGTGTCCTGAACCCGTGATTGGCTATCTTGGCCAGGCCTAGGAGCAAGCCCACTGGTAAATCCTCCAAAAGACCCTCCTCCTTCTGGAATGGGTGTCCATATATAAGGAGCGCAGGGCTGAAATGTAACCGGAACCCGAGGAGCGACCGCTTCAGATATTTAAACCGGGGCTGCAACCTCTCACACTCCATGTATGACTCCTCCCTGCCACAGACTGGACAGGTGGACGGGGTGTCAGAGAACCTGCTCAAAAACCTGTTGCACGGTACTGTCCTATACAACCCCTTCCACCCCAGGTCCCCAATGTACAGGGGAAGGACCGCCCCTCTCACAATGTGACTCTCTCTCAGTACCGCCCCTCGTACAATGCGGCGTGCCCTCATGGAAACCTGTGTGTCCCCTCATCTCACCTCAGGTGTGAGGTGCTCCCAGTGCGGTACTCCCTCCGTGCTGTGATATACATTACATAGAACGGAGGCGGATGTTCAAGACTGGCCATCGCCAGCTCTCACTGTCCGAATGCTGGGCGGCCGCAGTCCGGGTGTGTGCCGGCTCTGAGTGAATGAATGGGCGTTCCCCCGTCGGCCACCAGCTTCCGGGACCCGCTTCTAAACACCGGCTGCAACTGCTTCAGTGGAGAGGGGCATAAGCTGAGCGGGACTCCCCGCCGCACTTGGTATTTCCCCTCCGGCACAGCCCGACTCCTGCTGACCTGTGGGGTGATTAGGGGGACCCAGCTATAGTTTTACCAATACCGATACAGTGGATTTTCCGGTCTATTGCAAGGAACTGACCAATATGTGCAGTCCTGGCGCAGGGTTGTAACTACAGTGTATCCTGTGTGCAGTGTTGAGAGTTTGTGCGTATGTGTGTCTATCCGTCTGTTCTTCAATGGGAACTGTATGTGTCCATTCGTACGCTGGTGGGAACGGACGTGTGTGTGTGTGTGCGTGCGTGCGTGCGCGCGCCATCGGGTTCTACGTGTGTCCATGACTGTGTCAATGTGTGTGTCCGTATGTGAGCCAATGGGAGTCCGTGTGAGGTTTGTTTCCACGGGAGCAGAAGCGTGGACTCGCTCCGACCCCGGAGTCCGGGATGTTGGGACTCGGAAGCGAGGATTTTGTGAGCCCGACTCTCCCGGAACCGAACCTGCGTGAGGGAGGAACGTGGGCATCATTAAACATTCGGAAAGAGCTGGAAACTGATAGTAAAATAGTGGTTGCTGCAGATAAAATTAGCAAACCGCAGAAGTAACACAACTGCAGGCAAACACTGCTGTGAAACCGTCACCTCAAATGCTGCAACAGCACCTTTCACAACCTCGTTTCACTTTTCGAATGAGATTCCAAATCGCGCTGCTAACTAATGGCGGATGCGGATACTGAAACACACACACACACACACACACACACACACAGAGCTGGAGGAACTCAGCAGGTCAGGCAGCACCAGAGCGTGGTGATGAGCGCAACGCTTTGACTGTACAAGCAACCGGGGTTCAATTCCCACTGCTGCCTGCGAGTTCTCCCCGTGACAGGGTGGGTGGCTCGAAAGGCTGTACCGCTTTCGGTCTCAATTGACACCCTCCTCCAGGCCTGGAAAGAAGGGGTGATGAAATGAAGGGGAGGGGAAGGAGGAGAATTAATACTTGAATAAGAAAGGTAAATGGCTGGAGTTGAAGGAATCTGATAGGAGAGGAGAGTGGACCGTAGGAGCAGGGGCACTGTGAGAGGCTACAGTGGGAAATAGAAGAGGGGAAGGGGAGGGACTTTTTTTTTACCAGAGGGAGCAATCGATACTCCACCAGGAGGCCACCCAGAAAGAATATGAGGTGTTGCTCCTCCACCCCGAGAGTGGCTCATCGTGGCACAAGAGGAGGCCATTGACTGACATGTCGGAACGGGAATGGGAATTAAAATATTTGGCCACTGGGAAGTTCCGCTTCTGGTGGATGGGGCAGAAGCGCTCAAGAAAGCGGCCCCCCAGTTTACGTTGGATGCAGCGGAGGCTGCATTGGGAGCACCGCACACAGTAGGAAGGGATCCCTTCAGACAGTGGAGAGAGGAGGAAAGGGGAAGGTGTGTTCTTTCGGTAGAATCCTACTGAAGATGGCAGAAGTTGGAGAGAATGAGGTGCTGAATGAGGAGGCTCATGGAGCGGTAGGTAAGGACAAAGAGGAAGTCTATCACTGTTAAGACGGTGGGAAGATGGGGTGAGTGAGGATGTTCAGGAAATAGAGGAGATGCAGGTGAAGGCAACATCAATGGTGGAAGAAGGTGAAGCACCACTCTTTGAAAAGGGAGGACATCATAAGGAAAGCCTCATCCTGGGAACAGATGCAGTAGAGACGAAGGAACTGAGAAAAAGGAAAAGCATTTTTAAGGTGGAAAGAGGTATAGTCAAGATAGCCATGTGAGTTGGCAGGTTTATAAAACATGTCGGTTGACAGTTTGTCTCCAGAAATGGAGACAGAGAGATCGTGAAAGGGGAGGGAGATGTCAGAAATGGACCAAGTGAATTTAAGGGCAGGGTGGAAGTTGGAGGCAAAGTTGATGAAATTGAGGAGCTCAGCATGGGTGCAGGAAGCAACACCGATACAGTCGTCGATGGAACGCAGGAAGAGTTGGGGAGCATTACCATGGAAGGCTTGGAGCCCGTTGAATGTAGCCAATGAAAAGGTGGGGACCCATGTGGTGTCCATGACTACCTCTTGGATTTGGAGAAAGTGGGAGGAGACAAAGGAAAAACTGTTGAGGGTGAGGACCAGTTTTGCCAGATAGAGGAGGGTGGTGGTGGAGGGGAACTGGTTTGATCTCTTATTGAGAAAGAAGCAGAGAATTTTAAGGCTTTCTTGAAGAGAAGTGTATAAGGACTGGACATCCATGGTGAAAATATGGCGGTAAGGGCCAAAGAATTGAACTTTGTTGAGGAGGTTGCAGATGTAGGTGGGAAGGCACTGAACCAACAGAGATAGAATGGGGTTGAGAAATGAGGACATACTTTCAGTGGAGCAGGAGCAGGCAGAGACAAATGGACTACATGGACAGTCTGGTTTGTGGATCTTGGGTAAGAGGTAGGAGGGAGCAGTGCAGGGTAAGGGAATGGGAGTTCTCTAGAGTTGGCCACTGAGAAGTTCTGCTTTTGGCAGATGGGACTACCGGACACATTTAATGACCCACCTGATTTGCAGGTGAAGTGTTGCCTCACCTGGAAGGACCGTTTGGGGCCCTGAATGGAGGTGAATGGGCAGCTATCTGAAGTGTTTTCAAATATATACAGGTATATAATTTCAAATATATAAAGAGTAAAAGAGTGGTGAGAGTAGATAATAGACAGCTGGAAGATGATGCAGGAGAGATAATAAGAGGGGACAAGGACTGAATAAGTATTTTGCATCAGTCTTTACTGTGAAAGACTCTAGCAATATGCTGCATGTTTGAGAGTGTCAGGGGGCAAAATGAGATAAGTTGCCATTAATAAGGAGATAGTGCTTGGGAAATGGAAAAGTCTGAAGGTAGATAAGTTACCTGGACTTGAGGCACAAAACCCCAGGGTTCTAGAAGAGGAAGCTGAAGAGATTGTGGAGGCATTAGTCATGATCTTTCGAGAATCAATAGGTTCCAGAGGATTGGAAAATTGGAAATGTCACTCTACTCTTCAAGATGGGAGTGAGGCAGAAGAAAGGAAATTCTTCTTTTTCCAGTTAACCTGACCTCAGTGGTCGTGAAGATGTTAGAATCAATTGTTAAGGATAAGGTTTCAGGGTACTTGGAGACACATGACAAAATAGGCCAAAGTCAGCATAGTTTCCTTAAGGGAAAATCTTGTCTGACAAATCTGTTGGAGTTCTTTGTAGAAATAACATATAGGATGGACAAAGGAGATTGTTGTGTATTTGGACTGGTACTGTACTTGAGGCTGTCACCCGCCCCCCCCCGCCATCTTCTCACTTTGACTTCTCATGTTTTTTTTCCAGTCCTGATGAAGGGTCTCAGCCCAAAACATCGACTGTTTACTCTTCCATGCTGCCTGGTCTGCTGAATTCCTCCAGCATTTTGTGTGTGTTGCTTAGAAAACCAGCATCTACAGATTTTCTCGTGTTTGTGAAAAAAGATAAGAGCCCATGGAAAGATACTAGCATGCATAGAGCATATGATTGGCAGGACATAAAGAGTGGGAATAATGGGAGCTTTTTCTGATTGGGTGCCAGTGACTAGTGGTGTTCCACAGGGTCTGTGTTGGAACCACTTCTTTTTACGTTGTATGCCAATGATTTGGATGATGACATTGATTGCTGTGTGGTCAAGTTTGCAGACAATACAAAGATAGGTAGAGGGGCAGGTAGTGTTGAGGAAACAGAGTCTGCAGAAGGACTTACACAGATTGGGAGTATGGGCAAAGAGATGCCAATGAAATTCAGTTCCAGCAAGTGTATTTTGGCAGAAGGAATAAAAGCATAGACTATTTTTAAACAAGGAGAAAATTCAGAAATCTGAGGTGCAAGGGGATTTGAGAATCCTCGAGCAAGATTCCCTAAAGGTTAATTTGCAGTTGGATCTGTGACTCTGTGGAAGGTGAATGCAACGTTAGCTTTAACTTTAAGAGAACTAGAATATAAAAGCAAGGATGTAATGCTGAGGCTGTATAAAGCATTGGTGAAGCCCCACTTGGAGCCACAGAGCCAGAGCATAGAAATAAGGCCTTTGGGCCATCTGGTCACTAAGAGTATTGCGAGCAGTTTTGAGTCTCTTATTCAAGAACGGATGTGCTGATGTTGGAGAGCATTCAGAGGAGGTTCATGAGAATCATTCCAGAAATGAAAGGGTTATTGTATGAGCAGTGATTGAAGGCTCTGGGCCTGTATTCACTGGAATTTAGAAGAATAAAGATGGATCTCATTGAAACCCATCGCATATTGAAAGGCCTAGATAGATTGGCTGTGAAGAGGATGTTTCCTTTGGTGGGGGAATCTAGGGCCAGAGGGTACAACCTCAAAAATAGAGGGCTATCCATTTAGAACAGGGATGAGGATCAATTTCTTTAGCCAGAGGTGGTGAAACTGGAATTTGTGCCACAGGTGGCTGTGGAGGCTGGGTCACTGGGTGCATTTAAGGCAGAGGTTCATTAGTCAGATAGTGAAAGGTTGCAGGAAAGTAGGGTTTAGAGGGAAATGGATCAGCATGGCAATGGGCTGAATAGCCTAATTCTGCTCCTGTGTCTTATCGTCTTATGGTCAGTGATAGTCAGGGACATTTTTCCCTTAGCAATCATGTCTCCTGTAAAAATGCTATTCCCTTTTCCCATTTTCTACGGTTCCACCACATCTGTTCCCAGGATGCAGCAACCCCTTCCAGGATATCAAAGATGTCCTCCTTCAAAGAATGGGGGTTCTCTTACTCCACCATTGATTTTACTCTCACTTGCATCTCCTCCATTTCCTGAACATCCTTGCTCATTCCATCTTCCCACCACCTTAATAGGATAAAGTTCCTCTTGTCCTCACCTGCCACCCCATCCCTCGCATCCAACACTTCATTCTCTGCAGCTTCCTCCATCTCCTAAGGCAGGGGTTCCCAACCATTTTTATGTCATGGACCTCTATCACTAACCAAAGGTTTGTGGACCTCAGGTAGTCAGCCTCTGTCCTTGGGGATCCCACCATCAAAGACATCTGTACCTCTCCCCCTATCCACTTCCTGCAGTGATTGCTCCTTCCATGATTCTATTGACCATTCTCCTCTCCCGACTAATCTCCCTCCCTTACTTCCCTGCAAGTCACCAAAGTGCTATACCTGCTGGTTCGCCTCCTCCCTCAGCTCCACTGCAGCTGATGGATCACTTCACCGCTGGTTCTGTTGGGGTTGTCTGCTGTTGCTGCAGATGTGGCCTCCTCTACATTGGTGACACTCATCGTAAATTGGGGAACCACTTTGTCCAGCACCTCAAAAGCAGAACTTCCCAGTGGCCAAAGATTTTAATTCCCACTCCCATTCCTGTTCTGACTTGTTGGTCCATAGCCTTCTCTTGTGCCATGATGAGACCAATTTCAGTCAGGGTAGCCTCCAATCTGATGGCATGAATATTGATTTGTCCTTCTGGTAAAAAAAAGTTCCCAACCCCTGCCCTCTTCTTCTATTCCCAACTCCGGCCTCTTACCTATTCCCCTCTGCCTATCATCTGCCCCTGGTGCCTCTCCATGTTCCCTTTCTCCCATGGTCCACTCTCATCTCATATCAGATTCCTTCTTCGAACAAGATTGGAGGTGACATCGGATGCACGGCAACTCTGGCAGAGTTTGCAAGACATTACTTCCCACAAAACGAAACCCAACAGCATGAATGGCAGCGATGCTTCACTACCAGATGAACTCAACACCTTTTATGCCCACTTTGAGAGGGAGAATACAACTCCAGCTGTGAAGATCCCTGCTGCACCTGATGACCCTGTGATCTCTGTCTCAGAGGCCGATGTTAGGCTGACTTTAAAGAGAGTGAACCCTCGCAAGGCGGTAGGTCCTGATGGAGTACCTGGTAAGGCTCTGGAAACCTGTGCCGGCCAGCTACCGGAAGTATTCAAAGACATTTTCAACCTCTCAATGATATGGTCAGAAGTTCCCACTTGCTTCAAAAAGGCAACAATTATACCAGTGCCTAAGAAGAATAATGTGAGCTGCCTTAATGACTATCGCCCGGTACCACTCACATCTACAGTGATGAAAGGCTTTGAGAGGTTGGTCATTAGACACTAGACACTGGAATACTACAGCACAGTACAGGCCCTTCGGCCCTCAATGCGCTGCCAACCCATATATTCCTTAAAAAATGTAGTAAACCCACACTACCCAGTAACCCTCTATTTTTCTTCCATCCATGTGCCTGTCCAAGAGGCACTTAAATACCCCTAATGTTTTAGCCTCCACCACCATCCCTGGCAAGTCATTCCAGGCACCCACAACCCTCTGTGTAAAAAAAAACGTACCCCTGATGTCTACCCTAAACTCCCCTCCCTTAACTTTGTACATAAGCCCTCTGGTGTTTGCTATTCGTGTCCTGGGAAACAGGTACTGGCTATCCACCCTAGCTATGCCTCTCATAATCTTGTAGACCTCTATCAAGTCCCCTCTCATCCTTCTACACTCCAAAGAGAAAAGTCCCAGCTCTGCTAACCTTGCCTCATAACACTTGTTTTCCAATCCAGGCAACATCCTGGTAAATCTCCTCTGCACCCTCTCCATAGCTTCCACATCCTTCCTATAATGAGGTGACCAGAACTGAACACAATATTCTAAGTGTGGTCTCACCAGAGGTTTGTAGAGTTGCAACATGACCTCTCTACTCGTGAACTCAATCCCCCTATTAATGAAGCCTAGCATCCCATAGGCCTTCTTAACTATCCTATCAAGCTGTGCAGCGACCTTGAGGGATGTATGGATTTGAACCCCAAGGTCCCCCTGTTCATCCACACTCTTAAGTAACTGACCATTAACCCTGTACTCAGCCTTCTGGTTTGTCCTTTCAAAATGCATCACCTCACACTTATCTGGATTGAACTCCATCTGCCCTTTTCTGCCCAACTCTGCATTCTGTCTATATCCTCTTATAACCTTCGACAACCTACAGCTCCATCCACAACTCCTCCAGTCTTCGTGTCATCCACAAACTTACTCATCCTTCTGCCTCTTCATCCAGGTCATTTATGAAAATCACAAAGAGCAGGGGTCCCAGGACAGATCCTTGCGGCACTCCACTAGTCACCGACCTCCAGGCAGAATACTTTCCTTCTACTACTACCCTCTGCTTTCTTCCTGTAAGCCAATTTTTTAACCAAACAGCCAAGGTTCCACTGATCCCATGTCTCATGACTTTCTGGATGAGTCTCTCGTGGGGGACCTTGTCAAATGCCTTGCTAAAATCCATGTAGACCACATCTACTGCCCTACCCTCATCAATTTCTTTTGTTACCTCTTCAAAAAACTCAATTAGGCTCGTGAGGCATGACCTTCCCTTCACAAAGCCATGTTGACTATCATAGTCATAGTCATACTTTATTGATCCCGGGGAAATTGGTTTTTGTTACAGCTGCACCGTAAATAATTCAATAGTAATAAAACCATAAATAATTAAATAGTAATATGTAACCTATGTCAGGAAATAAGTCCAGGACCAGCCTATTGGCTCAGGGTGTCTGACCCTCCAAGGGAGGAGTTGTAAAGTTTGATGGCCACAGGCAGGAATGACTTCCTATGACACTCTGTGCTGCATCTCGGTGGAATGAGTCTCTGGCTGAATGTACTCCTGTGCCCACCCAGTACGTTATGTAGTGGATGGGAGACATTGTCCAAGATGGCATGCAACTTGGACAGCATCCTCTTTTCAGACACCACCGTGAGAGAGTCCAGTTCCATCCCAACAACATCACTGGCCTTATGAATGAGTTTGTTGATTCTGCTGATGTCTGCTGGTGTCTGCTGCCCTCAGCCTGCTGCCGCAACAGCAAACATGATCGCACTGGCCACCACAGACTTGTAGAACATCCTCAGCATATTCCGGCAGATGTTAAAGGACCTCAGTCTCCTCAGGAAATAGAGACGGCTCTGACCCTTCTTGTAGACAGCCTCAGTGTTCTTTGACCAGTCCAGTTTATTGTCAATTCGTATCCCCAGGTATTTGTAATCCTCCACCATGTCCACACTGACCCTCTGGATGGAAACGGGGGTCACTGGTGCCTTAGCTCTCCTCAGGTCTACCACCAGCTCCTTAGTCTTTTTCATATTAAGCTGCAGATAATTCTGCTCACACCATGTGACAGAGTTTCCTACCGTAGCCCTGTACTCAGCCTCATCTCCCTTGCTGATGCATTCAACTATGGCAGATTTCAGAAATCTTCTGAAGATGACAAGACTCTGTGCAGTAGTTGAAGTCCGAGGTGTAAATGGTGAAGAGAAAGGGAGACAAGACAGTCCCCTGTGGAGCCCCAGTGCTGCTGATCACTCTGTCGGACACACAGTGTTGCAAGCACACGTACTGTGGTCTGCCAGTCAGGTAATCAAGAATCCATGACACCAGGGAAGCATCCACCTGCATCGCTGTCAGCTTCTCCCCCAGCAGAGCAGGGTGGATAGTGTTGAACGCACTGGAGAAGTCAAAAAAACATGACCCTCATAGTGCTCGCTGGCTTATCCTTGAGTAGACTGTACTTCTCCAAATGCTCGTCAATCCTATTCTTAAGAATTCTTTCCAATAGTTTGCAGACCACCGACTTAAGACTCACCGGTCTATAGTTCCCAGGATTCTCCCTATTAACTTTTATAAACAAGGGAACTACATTTGTCATTCTCCAATCCTCTGACACCTCCGCTGCAGCCAAAGAGGATTCAAAGATCATAGCTACTGCTCCAGCGATCTCTTCTCCCACTTCCCACAGCAACCTGGGTTACATCATGTCCTACCCTGGGGACTTATCAAACTTGATGTTTTTAAGAAGATCCAACACTTCTTCCTTAATCTCCACATTGTCCAGCACACAGGCCTGTTCTATTTCGACCTCACCCTGATCAAGGTCCTTTTCACTTGTGAATACTGAAGCAACGTATTCATTTAGGACCTCCTCAACCTCCCCAACCTTCTCAGCCTCCAGGCACATGTTGCCTTCTTTATCCTTTAGTGGCCCCACCTTCATTCTTGTCATCCTTCTGTTCTTCACATGCGCATAGAATGCCTTGGGGTTCTCCTTAATCCTACATGCCAAGGCCTTCTCATGCCCCCTTCAAGCTCTCCTAAGTCCTTTCTTAAGCTCCTTCCTGGCTACCCTATATTTCTCATGAGCCCCTCCTGCTTCCTGCTTCTTATATCTAACATATTCTTCCTTCTTCCTCTTGAAAAGTTGCCTCACGTGTTTTGTCAGCCATGACTAGACTGAACTCCTGCCTCAGCAAGGACCTGGGCCCATTGCAATTTGCCTATTGTCACAATAGGTCAACGGAAGATGCAATGTCAATGGCTCTTCACAATTCTTTAGACCACCTGGACAATATAAACACCTACGTCAGGAAGCTGTTCATCGACTATAGCTCAGCATTTAATACCATCATTCCCACAATCCTGATTGAGAAGTTGCAGAACCTGGGCCTCTGTACCTCCCTCTGCAATTGGATCCTCGACTTCCTAACCGGAAGACCACAATCTGTATGGATTGGTGATAACACATCCTGCTCGCTGACGATCAAAACTGGCGCACCTCAGGGGTGTGTGCTCTGTATACACATGACTGTGTGGCTGGGCATAGCTCAAATACCATCTATAAATTTGCTGATGATACAGCCATTGTTGGTAGAATCTCAGGTGGTGATGAGAGGGTGTACAGGAGTGAGATATGCCAACTAGTGGAGTGGTGCTGCAGCAACAACCTGGCACTCAACGTCAGTAAGACGAAAGAGCTGTTTGTGGACTTCAAGAAAGGTAAGATGAAGGAACACATACCAATCCTCAAAGAGGGATCAGAAGTGGAGAGAGTGAGCAGTTTCAAGTTCCTGGGTGTCAAGATCTCTAACCTGGTCCCAACATATTGATGTAGTTATAAAGAAGGCACGACAGCCTTCATTAGGAGTTTGAAGCGATTTGGCATGTCAACAAATACACTCAAAAACTTCTATAGTGTACCATGGAGAGCATTCTGATAGGCTGCATCACTGTCTGGTGTGAGGTTGGGGAGGGGCTACCGCACAGGACTGAAAGAAGCTGCAGAAGGTTGTAAATCTAGTCAGCTCCATCTTGGGCACTAGCCTACAAAGTACCCAGAGCATCTTCAGGGAGCGGTGACTCAGAAAGACAGTGGCCATTATTAATGACCTCCAGCACCCAGGGCATGCCCTTTTCTCACTGTTACCATCAGGTAGGAGATACAGAAGCCTGAAGGCACACACTCAGCGACTCAGGAACAGCTTCTTCCCCTCTGCCATCCGATTCCTAAATGGACATTGAACCCTTGGACACTACCTCACTTTTTTAATATACAGTATTTCTGTTTTTTTTTACAAGATTTTTAAAATCTATTCAATATATGTATAATGTAATCTTTATTTATTTATTTTTTCTATATTATGTATTGCATTAAACTGCTGCTGCTAAGTTAACAAATTTCTCGTCACATACCGGTGATAATAAACCTGATTCTGATTCTGAAAACAGATTGATGAAGGTAGAGCAGTAGATGTAGCGTATATGGATTTCAGTAAAGCATTTGATAAGTTTCCCCATGCAAGGCTCCTTCACAGAGTAAGGAGACATGGGGTCCAAGGGGACATTGCTTTGTGGATCTAGAATTATCTTGCCCACAGAAGGCAAAGGGTGGTTGTAGATGGGTTATATTCTGCATGGAGGCCGGTGACCAGTGGTGTTCCATTGGGATCTGTTCTGGGACTCCTCCTCTTTGTGATTTTTATAAATGACCTGGATGAGGAAGTAGAAGGGTGGGTTAGTAAGTTTGCTGATGACACAAAAGTTGGGGGTGTTGTGGATAGTCTGGAGGGTTGTCAGATGTTACAGCGGGATGTAGATAGGATGCAGAACTGGACTGAGAAGTGGTAGATGGACTTCAACCCAGATAAGTGTGAAGTGGTTCATTTTGGTAGGTCAAATTTGAAGACAGAATATAATACAAATGGTAAGACTCTGGGCAGTGTGGAAGATCTGAGAGATCTTGGGATCCGTGTCAATAGGACACTCAAAGCTGCATCGTAGGTTGACAGTGTTGTTAAGAAGATGTACGATGTGTTGGCATTCATCAACCGTGGGATTGAGTTCAAGAGCCATGAGTTAACATTATGGCTATATAAGACCTTGGTCAGACCCCAGTTGGAGTATAGTACTGTGTTCATTTCTGGTCACCTCACTACAGAAAGTATGTGGATACTATAGAGAGAGTGCAGAGGAGACTTGGAAGGATGTTGCTTGGATTGGGGAGCATGCCTTATGAGAATAGGTTGAATGTACTTGGCCTTTACTCCTTGGAGTGATGGAGGATAAGAGGTGACCTGATAGAGGTGTATAAGATGATGAGAGGCATTGACCTTGTGGATAGCCAGTGGCTTTTTCCCAGGGCAGAATGACTAACACGAGGGGGCATCAGTTTAAGGTGCTTGGAAATAGGTACTGAGGGGATGTCAGGGTAAGTTTTTTCACACAGAGAGTGGTGGGTGTGTGGAATGTACTGCCAGCGATGTTGGTAGAGGCGGATACAATAGGTCTTTTAAAAGCCTCTTAGATAGGTACACGGAGCTTCAAAAAACTAGAGGGCTATGCAGTAGGGTAATTCTAGGCAGTTTCTAGAGTGGGTTACATGGTCAGCACAACATTGTGGGCCAAAGAGTCTGTAATGTGCTGTAAATTTCTATGCTCTATGTTCATTTCCATAGATGCTGCCTGTCCTGCTGAGTTCCTCCAGCATTTTGTATGTGTTACTCTGGATTTCTGCAGAATTTCGCGTGGTTAAGGATACTGAAACAGCCGGTCCATAACAGAGAAGAAATTCATCCCAACGAGACAGGGCAATTCCACGAGGAAGGGCTGCAATCTGTAGTTGCCAAAGAAGGTCTGGGGTAATGTTAAATTGTAGAGCACACAAGAGCTGGTGGTAGGGTCAGGGGACTGGGAAGGCTTTATAGGATCCAGCAGCCAAAGACCTAAAAGCTGAGAAGAAAGGAGAAATGTGATTTGGAGAGAAAAGGTGTGTGAGTGAGTGTGAGTGTGAGTGTTAGTATGAGGGTTAGTGTGAGTGTGAGTGTTAGTGTGAGTGTTAGTGTGAGTGTGAGTGTTAGTGTGAGTGTTAGTGTGAGGGTTAGTGTGAGTGTGAGTGTTAGTGTGAGTGTGAGTGTTAGTGTGAGGGTCAGTGTGAGTGTGAGTGAGAGTGTGACTGTGAACGTGGGGAGTGTCAGTGTGAGTGTAAGTGTTAGTGTGAGTGTGAGGGTCAGTGTGAGTGTGAGTGTTAGTGTGAGGGTCAGTGTGAGTGTGAGTGTGAGTGTGAGGGTCAGTGTGAGTGTGAGTGTTAGTGTGAGTGTGAGGGTCAGTGTGAGTGTGAGTAAGAGTGTGAGTGTGAACGTGGGGAGTGTTAGTGTGAGTGAGAGTGTGAGTGTCAGTGTGAGTGTTAGTGTGAGTGTGAGGGTCAGTGTGAGTGAGAGTGTGAGTGTGAACGTGGGGAGTGTTAGTGTGAGTGAGAGTGTGAGTGTCAGTGAGAGTGTCAGTGTGAGTGTGAGTAGCTCTGGATATGTAAATTGTAGATGTGGGAGCTCTGGA
The DNA here is from genome assembly GCF_030028105.1 of Mobula birostris. Taxonomy (NCBI): domain Eukaryota; kingdom Metazoa; phylum Chordata; class Chondrichthyes; order Myliobatiformes; family Myliobatidae; genus Mobula; species Mobula birostris. The sequence goes on from NC_092379.1 coordinate 147,079,482, forward strand.
GAATGAGGCTGCGGAGCTAATAACTGATAGCAAAGAAATGGCAGATAACTTCAATTCACCTTTGCAGCAGTTTTTATGGGGGAGGAAGCTGCAGATATCCCCAAGGTACAGATGAGTTCATTTCAAATAATGTGGAGGAACTTTTAAAAGTTGCAACCAAAAGGTTAAAGATAGACACATTGCAGGGATTTGAATCCCTGATCCCAAGGGGGAGGGGTTTAATGGAAGTGGCTGCAAAAGCCACGGAATGATTGGCTGAAATTTATCAAAAGTCGGTTAGCAGAGAAAATTGACAAGGATGTTGCTGGGACTTTAGAACCCGAGTTATTGGGAAAGATTGAATAGATTTGGAATTTATTCCCTGGAGCTTTGGAGATTAAGGGGAGATGAGATAGAGGAATACAACATTATGTGGAGTATAAGTTTGTAGGTTAAATGCAGGCTTTTTCCACCGAGGTTGGGTGAGACTAGGAGGAATTTTTTCGTTCAGAGGGATGGTGAAAGTATGGAAAGAGCTGTCAGCAGGACTGGTGGGTGTGGGATCGTTTTCCACATTTAAGAGAAGTTTGGACAGACACATGGATGGGAGAGGTACGGAGGGAGGTCCATGTGTGGGTCGATGGGACTAGACTGGCGCAGACTAAATGGGCCGAGGGGCCTGTTTCTGTGCTGTAGTGTCCTATGACTCTTAACCCCATGAGGAGACCAGAAAACTAGAAAACAGTTGAAGTCAATCCTTTGTTTGAAAAGCAGGAAGACAGAAGGCGTGGAACAATTGGTCAAGGAGCTTAACACCTGTCGTTTGCACATCCATAATCAAAGGGGGAAGAACCAGTCATTGAGGTAATCAGACCTCGATGACATGGCTTTATGAAAAGGAAAGCACCTCTGACAAATAATTCAAATTCTTTGAGGACAGAACTGGAAGATTTTATAGAGGAGAACCAGTATTTAGATTTCCAAAGGGCATTTTGACAAGGGGCTACAGCGGAGACTGGTGCACAAGTCAAAACCCCAAGGCAGAGGTAAATTAGAATTGGTTTATGATTGCCACATGTATTAAGACACAGGGAAAAACATCTTAATACAGACCTAATCACTACACAGTGCATGGAGGTGGAAGGAAAAAGAATAACAGTGCAGAATGAAGGGTTACAGTTACAGAGGAAATGCAGTAAGGGTAGAAAATAGGGTATAAAACAATAGCGAGATAGATTATGAGGTCAACGGTCCATTTTATCGTATTAGGGAATTGTCTTATAACAGTGAGATAGTAGCTGTCTTTGAAGCTGGTTGCTCCATAAGACCACAAGGCATAGGAGCTGAATGAGGCCATTCATCCCATTGTTTCTGCTCCACCATTCCATCATGGCTGGTTATTATCTCCCTCAACCCCATTCTCCTGCCTTCTCCCCATAACCTTTGATGCCATAACTAACCAAGAAGCTCCACTTTAAATATTCTCAATGACTTGGCCTCCACAGCCATCCATGGCAATGAATTCCACAGATTCGGAGGGCTTTGGTTCAACAGGGCTTAGGCGATAACGGGTTGAGGCGAGGTAGGTTGTCTGCATAGAATGCAGACAGGAAGTACGTGTGTGAGGCCGGTGTTCTGCGCTCGGTGTCAGATGTGGGAAGTCCTGGAGACTCTCAGCTTCCTGGAAGGCCACATCTGTGCCAGGTGTGTCGAGCTGCAGCTCCTTAGGGACCGGGTTAGGGAACTGGAGATGCAGCTCAATGACCTTCGTCTGGTCAGGCAGAGTGAGCAGGTGATAAAGAGGAGCTACAGGCAAGTAGTCACACCAGGGTCTCGGGAGACAGATAACTGGGTAATAGTCAGGAGAGGGAAGGGCAGGAGCAGATGCCAGAGAGCACCCCTGTGGCTGTCCCCCTTAACAATAAGTACTCCTGCTTGAGTACTGTTGGGGGGGACAACCTACCTGGGGGAAGCAACAGTGGCCATGCCTCTGGCACAGAGTCTGGTCCAGTGGCTCAGAAGGGTAGGAAAAGGAAGAGGATGGCAGAAGAGATAGGGGACTCCATAGTTAGGGGGTCAGACAGGCAATTCTGTGCATGCAGGAAAGAAACATGGATGGTAGTTTGCCTCCCAGGTGCCAGGGTCCAGGATATTTCTGACTGCATCCACGATAAGTGGGAAAGAGAGCAGCCAGAGGTTGTGGCACATATTGGTACCAATGGCAAAGGGTGGAGGTCTGAAAACAGACCACAGGGAGTTAAGAAGGAAGATGAGAAGCAGGACCTCCAAGGTATCCCATACAAGGCTTATTAAGAAAGTAAGGAGGCATGGGATCCAAGGGGACATTGCTTTGTGGATCCAGAAATGGCTTGCCACAAAAGGCAAAGAGTGGCTGTAGATGGGTCATATTCTATATGGAGTTCGGTCACCAGTGGTGTGCCTCAGGGATCTGTTCTGGGAACCCTACTCTTTGTGATTTTTATAAATGATCTGGATGAAGAAGTGGAGGGATGGGTTAGTAAATTTGCCGATGACACAAAAGTTGGGGGTGTTGTGGATAGTGTGGAGGGCTGTCAGAGGTTACAGTGGGACATTGATAGGATGTAAAACTGGGTTGAGAAGTTGCAGATGGAGCTCAACCCAGATAAGTGTGAGGTGGTTCATTTTGGTAGGTCAAATATGATGGCAGAAGATAGTATTCATAGTAAGACTCTTGGCGGTGTGGAGGATCAGAGGGATCTTGGGGTCCGAGTCTATAGGACACTCAAAGCTGCTGCGCAGGTTGACTCTGTGGTTAAGAAAGCATACGGTGCATTGGCCTTCATCAATTGTGGGATTGAGTTTAGGATCCGAGAGGTAATGTTACAGCTATATAGGACCCTGGTCAGACCCCATTTGGAGTACTGTGCTCAGTTCTTGTCGCCTCACTACAGGAAGGATGTGGAAACCATAGAAAGGGTGCAAAGGAGATTTACAAAGATGTTGTCTGGATTGGGGAGCATGCCTTATGAGAATAGGTTGAGTGAACTCAGCCTTTTTTCCTTGGAGCGACGGAGAATGAGAGGTGACCTGATAGAGGTGTATAAGATGATGAGAGGCATTGATCGTGTGGATAGTCAGAGGATTTTTCCCAGGGCTGAAATGGCTAACATGAGAGGGCATAGTTTTAAGGTGCATGGAAGTAGGTACAGAGGAGATGTCAGGGTAAGTTTTTTACGCAGAGAGTGGTGAGTGCGTGGAATAGGCTGCCAGCATTTGTGGTGGAGGCAGATACGATAGGGTCTTTTAAGAGACTCCTAGACAGGTACATGGAGCTTAGAAAAATAGAGGGTAGCCCTAGATAATTTCTAAGGTAGGGACATGTTCAGCACAGGTTTGTGGGCTGAAGGACCTGTATTGTGCTGTAGGTGTTTCATGTTTCTATGTTTCTAATGTAGTAATCTCAGGATTACTGCCTGTGTCACGTGACAGTGAGTATAGGAATAGAATGAGATGGAGGATAAACGTGTGGCTGAGGGCTTGGATCAGGGGGCAGAGATTCAGATTTCTGGATCATTGGGACTTCTTTTGGGGCAGGTGTGACCTGTACAAAAAGGATGGGTTGCACTTGAATCCCAGGGGGACCAATATCCTGATGGGGAGGTTTGCTAAGGCAAGTGGGGAGAGTTTAAAATTGGATTGCTGGGAGGTGGGAACCAAACTGAAGAAAAGGTGGAAGAGGCGTCTGGTTCACAAATAGAGAAAGCTTGTAGACAGTGCGAAAGGGAGGAGAGGCAGGTGATAGAGAAGGGATGCGCTCAGATCGATGGTTTGAGATGTGTCTATTTTAATGCAAGGAGTATTATGAACAAAGCAGATGAGCTTAGAGTGTGGATCAGTACTTGGAGCTATGACGCTGTGGCCATTACAGAGGCTTGATTGGCTCAGGGGCAGGAATAGTTACTTCGAGTATCAGGCTTTAGATGTTTCAGAAAGGACAGGGAAGAAGGTAAAAGAGGTGGGGGTGTGGCACTGTTGATCGGCAATAGTGTCAGGGCTGTAGAAAATGTGGACACCATGGAGGGATTGTCTAAGGAGTCTCTGTGGGTGGAGGTTAGGAACAGGAAGGGGTCAATAACTCTACTGGGTGTTTTTTATAGACCACCCAGAGACATCGAGGAACAGATAGGGAGACAGATTCTGGAAAGGTGTAATAATAACAGGGTTGTCATGGTGGGAGATTTTAATTTCCCAATATTGATTTGCATCTCCCAAGAGTGAGGGGTTTAGATGGGGTGGAGTTTGTGTGTTCAGGAAGGTTTCTTGACACAATATGTAGGTAAGCCTACAAAGAGGAGAGGCAGTACTTGATCTGGTATTGGGAAATGATCTGGTTAGGGGTCAGAACTCTCAGTGGGAGAGCATTTTGGAGATAGTGAACGCAATTCTATCTCCTTTACCATAGCATTGGAGAGGGTTAGGAACAGACAAGTTAGGGAAACGTTTAATTGGAGTAAGGAGAAATATGAGGCTATCAGGCAGAACTTGGAAGCATAAATTGGGAACAGATGTTCTCAGGGAAATGTATGGAAGAAATGTGGCAAATGTTCAGGGGATATTTGCATGGAATTCTGCATAGGTACGTTCCAATGAGACAGGGAAAGGATGGTAGGGTACAGGAACCGTGGTGTACAAAGGCTGTTGTAAATCCAGTCAGGAAGAAATGAAGAGCTTATGAAAGGTTCATAAAGCTAGGTAATGATAGAGATCTAGAAGATTATAAGACTAGCAGGAAGGAGTAGAAGAATGAAATTAGGAGAGCCAGAAGGGGCCATGAGAAGGCATTGGAGGACAGGATTAAGGAAAACCCCAAGGCATTCTACAAGTATGTGAAGAGCAAGAGGATAAGACGTGAGAGAATAGGACCAATCAAGTGTGACAGTGGAAAAGTGTGTATGGAACCAGAGGAGATAGCAGAAGTACTTAATGAGAATTTTGCTTCAGTACTCACTACAGAAAAGCATCTTAGTGATTGTAGGGATGACTTACAGCGGACTGAAAAGCTTGAGCATGTAGATAATAAGAAAGAGGATGTGCTGGAGTTTTTGGAAAGCATCAAGTTGGATAAGTCACCGGGATCGGATGAGATGTACCCCAGGCTACTGTGGGAGGTGAGGGAAAAGATTGCTGAGCCATTGGTGATGACCTTTGCATCATCAATGGTGATGAGAGAGGTTCGGGAGGATTGGAGGGTTGCGGAAGTTGTTCCCTTATTCAAGAAAGGGAGTAGAGATAACCGAGGAAATTATAAACCCATGAGCCTTAATTCAGTGGTAAGTTGATGGAGAAGATCCTGAGAGGCAGGATTTATGAACATTTGGAGAGGTATAATATGATTAGGAATAGTCGGCGTGGCTTTGTCAAGGGCAGGTCGTGCTTTACGAGCCTGATTGAATGTTTAGAGGATGTGACTAAACACATTGATAAAGGTAGAGCCGTAGATGTAGTGTATATGGATTTCAGCAAGGCATTTGATAAGGTACCCCATGCAAGGCTTACTGAGAAAGTAAGGAGGCATAGTATCCAAGGGGACCTTGCTTTGTGGATCCAGAACTGGCTTGCCCACAGAAGGAAAAGAGTGGTTGTAGATGGATCATATTCTGCATGGAGGTCGGTGACCAGTGGTGTACCTCAGGGATCTGTTCAGGGACCCCTACTCTTCGTGATTTTTAGAAATGACCTGGATGAGAAAGTGGAGGGATGGGTTAGTAAATTTGCTGATGACACAAAGTTTGGGGGTGTTGTGGATAGTGTGGAGAGCTGTCAGAGGTTACAATGGGATATTGATAGGATGCAAAGCTGGGCTGAGAAGTGGCAGATGGAGTTCAACCCAGATAAGTGTGAAGTGGTTCATTTTGGTAGGTCAAATATGATGGCAGAAGATAGTATTCATAGTAAGACTCTTGGCAATGTGGAGGATCAGAGGGATCTAGGGGTCCGAGTCCATAAAACACTCAAAGCTGCTGCGCAGGTTGACTCTGTGGTTAAGAAGGCATACGGTGCATTGGCCTTCATCAATCATGGTTTGCGTTTAGGAGCCTAGAGCTGTATAGGACCCTGGTCAGACCTCACTTGGAGTATTGTGCTCGGTTCTGGTCACCTCACTACAGGAAGGATGTGGAAGCCATAGAAAGGGTGCAGAGGAGATTTACAAGGATGTTGCCTGGATTGGGGAGCATACCTTATGAGAATAGGTTGAGTGAACTCGGCCTTTTCTCCCTGGAGCGACAGAGGATGAGAGGTGACCTGATAGAGGTGCATAAGATGATAAGAGGCATTGATTGTGTGGATAGTCAGAGGCTTTTTCCCAGGGCTGAAACGGCTAGCACAAGAGGGCACAGTTTTAAGGTGCTTGGAAGTAGGTACAGAGGAGATGTCAGGGGTAAGTTTTTTATGCTGAGAGTGGTGAGTGTGTGGCAATACACATCAAAGTTGCTGGTGAACGCAGCAGGCCAGGCAGCATCTCTAGGAGAGGTACAGTTGATGTTTCAGACAGAGACCCTTCGTCAGGACTAACTGAAAGAAGAGTTAGTAAGAGATGACTGCATTGGCGCTGCTTCCTGCATGCATGCTGAGCTCGTTGACTTTATTAACTTTGCCTCCAACTTTCACCCTGCCCTCAAGTTTACCCGGTCCATTTCCGACACCTCCCTCCCCTTTCTAGATCTTTCTGTCTCTGTCTCTGGAGACAGCATATCCACTGATGTCTATTATAAGCCTACTGACCCTCACAGCTATCTGGACTATTCCTCTTCTCACCCTGTCTCTTGCAAAAATTCCATCCCCTTCTCGCAATTCCTCCGTCTCCGCCGCATCTGCTCTCAGGATGAGGCTTTTCATTCTAGGACGAGGGAGATGTCCTCCTTTTTTAAAGAAAGGGGCTTCCCTTCCTCCACCATCAACTCTGCTCTCAAACGCATCTCCCCCATTTCACGCACATCTGCTCTCACTCCATCCTCCCGCCACCCCACTAGGAATAGGGTTCCCCTGGTCCTCACCTACCACCCCACCAGCCTCCGGGTCCAACATATTATTCTCCGTAACTTCTGCCACCTCCAACGGGATCCCACCACTAACACATCTTTCCCTCTGCCCCCCCTCTGCTTTCCGCAGGGATCGCTCCCTCCGTGACTCCCTTGTCCATTCGTTCCCCCCATTCCTCCCCACTGATCTCCCTCCTGGCACTTATCCTTGTAAGCAGAACAAGTGCTACACATGCCCTTACACTTCCACCCTTACCACCATTCAGGGCCCCAAACAGTCCTTCCAGGTGAGGCGACACTTCACCTGTGAGTCGGCTGGGGTGATATACTGTGTCCGGTGCTCCCGATGTGGCCTTCTATATATATTGGCGAGACCTGACACAGACTGGGAGACCGCTTTGCTGAACACCTACGCTCTGTCCGCCAGAGAAAGCAGGATCTCCCAGTAGCCACACATTTTAATTCCACATCCCATTCCCATTCTGACATGTCTATCCACGGCCTCCTCTACTGTAAAGATGAAGCCACACTCAGGTTGGAGGAACAACACCTTATATTCCGTCTGGGTAGCCTCCAACCTGATGGCATGAACATCGACTTCTCTAACTTCTGCTAATGCCCCACCTCCCCCTCGTACCCCATCCGTTATTTATTTTTATACACACATTCTTTCTCTCACTCTCCTTTTTCTCCCTCTGTCCCTCTGAATATACCCCTTGCCCATCCTCTGGGTTTCACCCCCTTGTCTTTCTCCCCTGACCTTCTGTCCCATGATCCTCTCATATCCCTTTTGCCAATCACCTGTCCAGCTCTTGGCTCCATCCCTCCCCCTCCTGTCTTCTCCTATCATTTCGGATCTCCTTATCATTTCTATCATTTCAAATCTCTTACTAACTCTTTCTTCAGTTAGTCCTGATGAAGGGTCTTGGCCTGAAACGTCGACTGTACCTCTTCCTAGAGATGCTGCCTGGCCTGCTGTGTTCACCAGCAACTTTGATGTGTGTTGTTTGAAATTCCAGCATCTGCAGAATTCCTGTTGTTTGGTGAGTGTGTAGAATGGGCTGCTGGCGATGGTGTTGGAGGCAGATACGATAGGGTCTTTTAAGAGACTCCTGGACAGGTACATGGAGCTTAGGAAAATGGAGGGCTATGTTTAACCCGAGGTAATTTCTAAGGTAAGTACATGTTCGGCACAGCATTGTGGGCCGAAGGGCCTGTATTGTGCTGTAGGTTTTCTATGTTTCTATGTCTCTATTTACCACCTTCTGGCTAAAGAAATTCTTCGTCATCTCTGCTATAAATAATTGTCCCTCTATCCTGAGACTGTGCCCTCTGGTCCTCGAGTTCCCCACTATAGGAAACATTCTCTCCACATCCACCCTATCTAGGCCTTTTAATACTCGGTAGTTTTTAATGAGATGCCCCCCCCCCCCCCATTCTTTTAAACTCCAGTGAGTACAGGCCCAGAAACATCAAATGTTCCTCATATATTAACCTTTTCATTCTAGGAATCATTCCCATGAATCTCCGCTGGACCCTTTGCAATGCTAGCACTTTATTTCTTAGATAAGGGGCCCCAAACTGCTCACAAAACTCCAAGTGCGGTCTGACCAAAACCTTATAAAACCTCAGCTTTTCATACTTGCTCTTATATTCTAGTCCTCTCGAAATGAAGGCTAACATTGCATTTGCCTTCCTTACCACTGACTTCACCTGCAAGTTAACATAACAGAACATAGAGCATAGAAATTCACAGAACATTACAGGCCCCTCGGCCCTCAATGTTGTGCCGACCATGTAACCTTCTTTAGAGACTTCCTTGACTTTCTCTAGGGCTTAGTCCTCTATTTTTCTATGCTCCATGTACTATTAACTTTCAGGGGATTCTGCATGTGGACTCCCAAATTCATTTGCGAATCTGATTTTTGAATTTTCTCTCTGTTTATAAAATAGTCTATGCTTTTATTCCTGAACCAAATCTAAAACATTGACATATAATGTGGAAAGAATTGGTCTCAACACTGACCCTGCTGGACACCAGTTGTCAGCAGCAGCCAACCAGAAAAGGCTCCCTGTATTCCCACTCTTTGCCTCCAGCCAATAAACCAATTGTCTATCCATGCCAGTACCTTTCCTGAAATACCATGGACAATTATCTTATTAAGCAGCCTCATGTGCAGCACCTTGTCAATGTAAACAAGTAAGCAACATCCACTGACTCTCCTTTGTCTATCCCGCTTTGTATTTCCTCAAAGAATTCCAACAGATTTGTGCGCAACATGTTCCCTTGAGGAAACCATGATATTTGGTTATGTGCTTCCAAGTACCCCAAAGCACATCCTTAACAATGGACTCCAACATCTTGGCAATCACTGAAGTCAGGCTAACTGGCAGAAGAAGGATTTCCTTTGTTCTGTCTCCCTCTGTCCTCAAAAAGTGGAATGATGTTTGCAATTTCCATTCCTCCAGAACCATGTCAGAATCTATTGATTCCTAGAAGATCATTACGAATGCTTCCATCTACCTTTTTCAGAACTCTGGGATGTCATCCAACTGGCCCAGGTGACTTATCTTGCTTTCAGAGTTTGCTATCTTACATAGAACATAGAACATAAAATAGTACAACACAGTACAGGCCCTTCGGCCCACAATATGGTGCTGACCCTCAAACCCTGCCTCTCATATGACCCCCACCTTAAATTCCTCCATATACCTGTCCAGTAGTCTCTTAAATTTCAAGAGTGTATCTGCCTCCACCACTGACTCAGGCAGTGCATTCCACGCACCAACCACTCTCTGAGTAAAAACCTTCCTCTAATATCCCCCCTGAATTTCCCACCCCTTACCTTAAAGCCATGTCCTCTTGTATTGAGCAGTGGTGCCCTGGGGAAGAGGCGCTGGCTATCCACTCTATCTATTCCTCTTATTATCTTGTACACCTCTATCATGTCTCCTCTCATCCTCCTTCTCCCCAGAGAGTAAAGCCCTGGCTCCCTTAATCTCTGATCATAATGCATACTCTGTAAACCAGGCAGCATCCTGGTAAACCTCTGTACTCTTTCCAATGCTTCCACATGCTTCCTATAGTGAGGCAACCAGAACTGGACACAGTACTCCAAGTGTGGCCTAACCAGAGTTTTATAGAGCTGCATCATTACCTCACGACTCTTAAACACTTCCTGATGGGAGAGAGGAGAAGAGAGAATTTTACTGAAATGGTGAGAAATGCAGAGTGGAGAGGCAGCTGGGTAGCTGAGACTGGAGGAAGTTTGTTAGTATGGATTGAAACATGGCTCACACGGGGACCTGAGATTCTACAGGTGCTGGAGGAACTCAGCAGGTCAGTCAGCATCTATGGAAATGAATAAACAGTCAATGTTTTGGGCTGAGACCTATCATCAGGACTGGAGAGGAAGACAGCAGAAGCCAGAGTAAGGGGCGGGCGGGGGAGCAGAAGGAGTACAAGCTGGCAGGTGATTGGTGAAACCGGATGATTGGTGAAGCCAGGTAATTGGTAAAGCCGGGTGATCGGTGAAACCGGGTGATTGGTGAAGGTTGGTGACCTCACCAAAAAACATCAAACCATTGTCTGCCGTACCATCACCACCCTTTTCAAATCCAGAGGCCTTCCATCCTCTGCCACTAAATTCATAATTCCCACACCTCGTACTGCTTGGTTTTACCTCCTCCCCAAGATCCATAAGCCTGACTGTCCCGGTAGACCCAGAGTTTCTGTCCGCTCCTGCCCCACCAAACTTGTACCTGCCTACCTGGACTCCATTTTGTCACCCATAGTTCAGTCCCTCCCCACCTACATCCAGGATACATCCCATGCCCTCCACCTCTTCAATAACTTCCAGTTCCCTGGTCCCAACCGCTTCATTTTCACGATGGATGTCCAATCCCTATACACTTCCATTCCTCATCAAGACGGCCTCCAAGCCCTCCACTACTTTCTGGACAATAGACCTCACCAGTTTCCCACCACCACCACCCTCCTCCAGTTGGCAGAACTGGTTCTCACACTTAATAACTTCTCTTTTGGCTCTTCCCACTTCCTTCAGACCAAAGGTGTAGCTATGGGCACTCACATGGGCCCCAGCTATGCCTGCCTCTTCGTTGGTTATGTGGAACAGTCTGTACTCCAGACCTATTCTGGTACTGCTCCCCAACTTTTCCTTCGGTACATTGATGACTACATTGGTGCTGCTTCCTGCACCCATGCTGAGCTCGTCAATTTCATCGACTTTACTTCAAACTTCCACCCAGCCCTCAAATTCACTTGGTCCATCTCGGACACTTCTCTCCCCTTTCTCGATCTCTCGGTCTCCATCTCTGGAGACAGACTGTCCACTGACATCTTCTACAAGCCCACTGACTCTCATAACTAACTCAACTATACCTCTTCCCACCCCGCCACATGCCAAAATGCCATTCCCTATTCCCAGTTCCTCCGTCTCCGCCGCATCTGCTCCGAGAATGAGGTTTTCCGTTCCAGGACACCTCAAATGTCCTCTTTCTTTAAGGACCGTGGTTTCTCTTCTGCTGTCATTAATGATGCCCTCACCCGCATCTCCTCCATTTCCCGCACTTCGGCTCTCACCCCATCCTCCCGTCACCACAACAGGGACAGAGTTCCCCTCATCCTCACCTACCACCCCACCAGCCTCTGGATCCAGCACATTATCCTCCGAAACTTCCGCCACCTTCAACAGGACCCCACCACTAAGTACATCTTTCCCTCTCCACCCCTCTCCACCTTCCGCAGGGATCGGTCCCTCCGCGACTCCCTGGTCCACACGTCCCTCCCCACAGATCTCCCACCTGGCACTTATCCCTGTAAGCGTAAGTGTCCCTACACCTCCTCTCTTGCCACCATTCAGGGCCCCAAACAGTCCTTACAGGTGAGACAACACTTCACTTGTGAGTCTGTTGGGGTCATCTATTGCATCCGGTGCTCCCGGTGCAGCCTCCTCTACATCGGTGAAACCCGACGCAGATTGGGGGACCGCTTCATCGAGCACCTCCGCTCCGTCCACCACAACAGACAGGATCTCCCAGTAGCCACCCACTTCAACTCTGCTTCCCATTCCCATTCAGGTATGTCCATACATGGCCTCCCCTACTGCCATGATGAGGCTAAACTCAGGTTGGAGGAGCAACACCTCATATACCGTCTAGGTAGTCTCCAGCCCTTTGGTATGAACATATAATTCTCCAACTTCCGGTAATTCCTTCCCCCTCCCTTTCCCCATCCCAGTTTCACTCTGCCCCCTCCCCCAGCTGCCTATCACCTCCCTCATGGTTCCGCCTCCTTCTACTACCCATTGTGTTTTCCCCTATTCCTCCTTCACCCTTCCCGCCTATCCCCTCCCTGCGTCCCCTCCCCCACCCCTTTATCTCTCCTCTTACTGGTTTTTCACCTAGAACCTACCAGCCTTCTCCTTCCCACCCTCCTCCCACCTTCTTTATAGGGCCTCTGCCCCTTCCCTCTACAGTCCTGATGAAGGGTTCCAGCCTGAAATGTTGACTGATCGTTTCCACGGAAGCTGCCTGACCTGCTGAGTTCCTCCAGCGTGTTGTGAGTGTTGCTTTGACCCCAGCATCTGCAGAGTATTTTGTGGTTATGATTGGTGAAGCTGGCAGGTGATTGGTGAAGCCAGGTGAGGGGGAAGGTTCTGTACGGGGGAGGGGGAGGGGGAGGGTCGATGAGATGAGGAGCTGGGAGGGAGAGGGCTGAAAAAGTAGGAATCTGAAGGACGACAGTGGACCGTGGGTAAGTGGAAGAAGCTAGGGATTGGGAGGGAGCTGATGGGAAGGCTGTGAGGACAGAAGGAGTGAGGGAACCACCGGCGTTGGGGAAAACATGGGAGGGGGAGGGGGAAGGGAAAGCAGAAGGGAGTGGTTACCAGAAGTTAGAGAACTCGATGTTTATACCGTCTGTTTGGAGGCCACCCACACAGAATATGAAGTGTTGCTCCCCTAACCTGAGTGACTCTAGAGAAGGTCACGGACAGACATGTCTGAGTGGGAATAGGAAGTCAAATTCAAATGGGTGGCTACTGGAGATTCTGCCTTTTGCAATGGACAGCGTAAAGGTGCTCAACAAAGCTGCCCCACAGTCTGTTTCAGGTCTCACTGATGCAGAAGAGGGAGGACTGGATATAATAAATGAGACCATGTCCTTAAGACATAGGAGTTGAATTGGGCCATTCAGCCCATCGAGCTGGGAACTAAGCTGATGGTACAATTTTGAAATAGCCACATCCATGCAGATTCAGAAACATCCAGTGGAAGTAAACATGAACGTTTGAAGTGGTTACACTTTGCATGACGGTATCTCTGTGGAGTTCATTTTCCCTCTGTTCAGAATTCCAACTTCTGATAGAACTATGGAGGGCTATGTAGGAGGGAAGGGTTAGGTTGATCTCAGAGTAGGTTAAAGGGTCGGCACAACATCGCAGGCTGAAGTGACTGTTGTATGTTCTGCTCAACACACAAACTACCGGCCTTCTCTTGTTGGGAAGCCGCAGGGTATTTACAGTCAGTGGAGTACATTTGGAACACAGCCACTGGTGCAGAGTAAAAAGACAAAGCAGCCAATTACTACACAGCAATCTCTCATTTCCACGGACGTAGAACATAAATGTAGAACATAGAATAGTACAGCACAGTACAGGCCATGCGGCCCACAATGTTGTGCCAACCCTCAAACCCTGCCTCCCATATAAGCCCCCACCTTAAATTCCTCCATATACTTGTCTAGTAGTCTCTTAAACTTCACTAGTGTATCTGCCTCCACCACTGACTCAGGCAGTGCATTCCACGCACCAACCACTCTCTGAGTAAAAAACCTTCCTCTAATATCCCCCTTGAACTTCCCACCCCTTACCTTAAAGCCATGTCCTCTTGTATTGAGCAGTGGTGCCCTGGGGAAGAGGCGCTGGCTATCCACTCTATCTATTCCTCTTATTATCTTGTACACCTCTATCATGTCTCCTCTCATCCTCCTTCTCTCCAAAGAGTAAAGCCCTAGCTCCCTTAATCTCTGATCATAATGCATACTCTCTAAACCATGCAGCATCCTGGTAAATCTCCTCTGTACCCTTTCCAATGCTTCCACATCCTACCTATAGTGAGGTGACCAGAACTGGACAGAGTACTCCAAGTGTGGCCTAACCAGAGTTTTATAGAGCTGCATCATTACATCGCGACTCTTAAACTCTATCCCTCGACTTATGAAAGCTAACACCCCATAAGCTTTCTTAACTACCCTATCCACCTGTGAGGCAACTTTCAGGGACCTGTGGACATGTACCCCGAGATCCCTTTGCTCCTCCACACTACCAAGTATCCTGCCATTTACTTTGTACTCTGCCTTGGAGTTTGTCCTTCCAAAGTGTACCACCTCACACTGCTCCGGGTTGAACTCCATCTGCCACTTCTCAGCCCACTTCTGCATCCTATCAATGTCTCTCTGCAATCTTTGACAATCCTCTACACTATCTACAACACCACCAACCCTTGTGTCGTCTGCAAACTTGCTAACCCACCCTTCTACCCCCACATCCAGGTCGTTAATAAAAATCACGAAAAGTAGAGGTCCCAGAACAGATCCTTGTGGGACACCACTAGTCACAATCCTCCAATCTGAATGTACTCTCTCCACCACGACCCCTTGCCTTCTGCAGGCAAATCAATTCTGAATCCACCTGGTCAAACTTCCCTGGATCCCATGCCTTCTGACTTTCTGAATAAGCCTACTATTTGGAACCTTGTTGAATGCCTTACTAAAATCCATATAGATCACATCCACTGCACTACCCTCATCTATATGCCTGGTCACCTCCTCAAAGAACTCTATCAGGCTCGTTAGACACGATCTGCCCTTCACAAAGCCTTGCTGACTGTCCCTGATCAGACCATGATTCTCTAAATGCCCAGAGATCCTATCTCTAAGAATCTTTTCCAGCAGCTTTCCCACCACAGACGTAAGGCTCACTGGTCTATAATTACCTGGACTATCCCTACTACCTTTTTTTGAACAAGGGAACAACATTTGCCTCCCTCCAATCCTCCGGTACCATTCCTGTGGGCAACGAGGGCATAAAGATCCTAGCCAGAGGCTCAGCAATCTCTTCCCTCACCTCGTGGAGCAGCCTGGGGAATATTCCGTCAGGCCCCGGGGACTTATCCGTCCTAATGTATTTTAACAACTCCAACACCTCCTCTCCCTTAATATCAACATGCTCCAGAACATCAACCTCACTCATATTGTCCTCACCATCATCAAGTTCCCTCTCATTGGTGAATATGGAAGAGAAGTATTCATTGAGGACCTCGCTCACTTCCACAGCCTCCAGGCACATCTTCCCACCTTTATCTCTAATCGGTCCTACCTTCACTCCTGTCACCCTTTTGTTCTTCACATAGTTGAAGAATGCCTTGGGGTTTTCCTTTACCCTACTCGCCAAGACCTTCTCATGCCTCTTCTTGCTCTTCTCAGCCCCTTCTTAAGCTCCTTTCTTGCTTCCCTATATTCCTCAATAGACCCATCTGATCCTTGCTTCCTAAACCTCATGTATGCTGCCTTCTTCCACCTGACTAGATTTTCCACCTCACTTGTCACCCATGGTTCCTTCACCCTACCATTCTTTATCTTCCTCACCGGGACAAATTTATCCCTAACATCCTGCAAGAGATTTCTAAACATCGACCACATGTCCATAGTACATTTCCCTGCAAAAACATCATCCCAATTCACACCCGCAAGTTCTAGCCTTATAGCCTCATAATTTGCCCTTCCCCAATTAAAAATTTTCCTGTCCTCTCTGATTCTATCCTTTTCCATGATAATGACATGACAACAGGCAGTTTCCATGGCACTGAGAGATTGGTCCCAGCACACGGAGACATTGCCTCTTCTTCTCAGATAATATCACCCAGGGGCTGGTTTGGGAGGAGGGACTGAGACTCTGATCAATGTCTAATCTCAGAGATGGCTGTTAACAGATGAAGCACACAGAGTTTGCGGGCAGGCATAACAAATAGATAGATTTCAGATTTACATTTATTTAGAACATGTGCATCAATGTGACATTTTGCATGCCACAGTTCCTGAGGAGACTTTGGATTGTGTATAGGGAGAGAGAGAGTTGAAATGAAGTAAGCAAGGACCATTGGCACGTTTTGCATGCCTCAGTTCCTGAGGACACAATGGATTGTGCATAATTAGGGACTTGGCAAGGCCAAATAAAAAAAAGTTAGGTTTAAGCAGACCACATCAAAGTTGCTGGTGAACGCAGCAGGCCAGGCAGCATCTCTAGGAAGAGGTACAGTCGACATTTCAGGCCGAGACCCTTCGTCAGGACTAACTGAAGGAAGAGTTAGTAAGAGATTTGAAAGTGGGAGGGGGAGGGAGAGATCCAAAATGATGGGAGAAGACAGGAGGGGGAGGGATGGAGCCAAGAGCTGGACAGGTGATTGGTAAAAGGGATATGAGAGGATCATGGGACAGGAGGCCCAGGGAGAAGGAAAAGGGGGAGGGGGGGAAAACCCAGAGGATGGGCAAGGGGTATAGTGAGAGGGACAGAGGGAGAAAAAGGAGAGAGAGAAAAAGAATGTGTGTATATAATTAAATAAATAAATAACGAATGGGGTACAAGGGGGAGGTGGGGCATTAGCAGAAGTTAGAGAAGTCAATGTTCATGCCATCAGGTTGGAGGCTACCCAGATGGAATATAAGGTGTTGTTCCTCCAACCTGAGTGTGGCTTCATCTTTACAGTAGAGGAGGCCGTGGATAGACATCATTTTTAAACTTCCGCTAATGCCCCACCTTCCCCTCGTACCCCATTCGTTATTTATTTATTTGTATACACATATTCTTTTTCTCTCTCTCCCTTTTCTCCCTCTGTTCCTCTGACTATACCCCTTGCCCATCCTCTGGGTTCCCCCCTCCTCCCTAGACCTCCTGTCCCATGATCCTCTCATATCCCTTTTGCCAATCAACTGTCCAACTCTTGGCTCCATCCCTCCCCGTCCTGTCTTCTCCTATCATTTTGGATCTCCCACTCCCCCTCCCAATCTCAAATCTCTTACTAGCTCTTCTTTTAGTTAGACCTGACAAAGGGTCTCGGCCCGAAATGTCGACTGTACCCCTTCTTAGGGATGCTGCCTGGCCTGCTGCGTTCACCAGCAACTTTTATGTGTGTTGCTTGAAATTCCAGCATCTGCAGATTTCCTCGTGTTTAGGTTTAAGCAGAGCAGCCATTGTGTGAATGGGCCAGTGTTGGAGTGTACGAGAGGAAGAAGGGTTTGCTGTCTTGAGGTAAATTAGGGTGAATAAATCCCCAGAGCTTCACAAGGTGTTCCCTTGGACCCTGTGGGAGGCTAGTGCAAAAACTGAGGGGGCCTTAGTGGAGTATTTGAAACATCCTTGGTGACAGGTGAGGTGCCAGAGGGTTGGAGGATAGCCAATGACTGAAAATAAACCAGGAAATCATAGGCCATTGAGCCGGACATCTGTCGTGGGGAAGTTATTGGAAGATATTCTAAGGGACTGGACATGTAAGTATTTGGACTGACATGGATTGATTTGAGATAGTTAGGGTGGCTTTGTGCATGATGCTTGTCTAACCAATCTTATAGAGTTTTTTTTCAGGAAGTTACCAGCAAAGTTGAAGAAGGCAAGGGAGTGGAAGTTGTGTACATGGACTTTGATAAGGGCTTTTCCACCCAGAACATGGAGCAGAGAAACTACCAGCATCTGTTTGTGGGTGACATGCCTCCACTGATGTGGTGAGGGATACAATGGTTATTGTGAAGGTAAGCAAAAGAGCTCCCCGGAGTGATTCACTCTGACACATTCTTTCAGACCTGTATTTGCAGCGTCAGTCTTATTTCTGCACTGATCAGCATTGTTCCTCTGATGGTGTGAGATTACATGTCCGGGAGGTTACATGGTTCATCACCCCTCTGGAAACTGCTCTGTACTCTGCAGAAAATTCAATGAGGTCATTGGATGATTGGTTCCAATTACCCTTTAAGTGTAATCTTTAAGTGGCTTTAGTTGCTGGGTGCTGATAGTTTGGTGCTCCCCCTCTCTTTCCCCTCGGTTGTTCTGGTGGTGAAACCTGCTGTGACACATGGAGCATTGTGTGTGTCTTTGTTCAGCTGTAAACACACAGGTTCCGTCCCTTCCAGACAGCAATCTCTGATTAGCACTGCATCACAGGTCCCCTCAGTTCCCTCTCCCTGAATAAATTCAACTGAATTTCCCTAAAACAATCCCAATGATGCTGTTTCCCTAAAAACTCAACCCCAAAGTTGTTTCCCTAACAAACTAATTCCAACAATGTTCTGTTTCCCTAACTAACCAATCCCAACGTTGTTGTTTTCCCAATAAACCAATCCCAACAATGTTGTTTTCCAAACAAACCAATCCTAACATTGTTGTTTTCCCAATAAACCAATTCCCACGGTGTTGTTTCCCCAATAAAAATGTTTCCCTAATTAACCAATGCCAACGATGTTGTTTCCCTAATCAACCAATGCCAATGACGTTGTTTCATCGTTGAAACAACAGTGAAGCAGAAGGCGGTCTTTTCCTGTGTCCTGTCATGCCCCTGGCTCTCCATCTGCCCAGTAAGGCAGAACGGACTTCACATGCTGGGACTGGCAAGTCCCTACCTAAGTAAGGATAAGAGGCCCAGGGCAACCATTATCTGCTTTAGAGGGGAGAGAGTGTGTCAGGGATGGAGAGGGGAGAGAGTGTGTAGGGGAGGGAGAGAGTGTGTAGGGGAGGGAGAGGGGAGAGAGTGTGTAGGGGAGGGAGAGGGGAGAGAGTGTGTCAGGGACGGTGGGGGAGAGATTGTGTAGGAGAGGGAGAGGGGAGAGAGTGTGTCAGGGAGGGAGAGGGGAGACAGTGTGTAAGGGAGGGAGAGGGGAGTGAGTGTGTCAGGGAGGGAGAGGGAAGAGGGTGTATCAGGGAGGGAGAGGGGAGAGAGTGTGTAGGGGAGGGAGAGGGGAGAGTGTGTCAGGGAGAGAGAGGGGAGAGAGTGTGTAAGGGAGGGAGAGAGGAGAGGGAGAGGGTGTGTCAGGGAGGGAGAGAGGAGTGAGTGTGTCAGGGAGGGAGAGGGGAGAGAGTGTGTAAGGGAGGGAGAGGGTAGAGAGTGTGTTGGGAGGGAGAGCGTAGAGAGTGTGTAGGGAGGGAGAGGGGAGAGAGTGTGTAGGGGAGGAAGAGGGGAGAGAGTCTGTCAGGGAGGGAGAGGGGAGAGAGTGTGTCAGGGAGGGAGAGGGGAGACAGTGTGTAAGGGAGGGAGAGGGGAGAGAGTGTGTAAGGCAAGGGGAGGGGAGAGAATGTGTAAAGGAGGGTGGGGGAGAAAGTGTGCAGGGGAGGGAGAGGGGAGCGAGTTTGAAAGGGAGGGAGTGGAGAGAGTGTGTCAGGGAGGGAGAGGGGAGAGAGTGTGTCGGGGAGGGAGAGGGGAGACAGTGTGTAAGGGAGGGAGAGGAGAGTGAGTGTGTCAGGGAGGGAGAGGGAAGAGGGTGTGTCAGGGAGGGAAAGAGGAGAGAGTGTGTAGGGGAGGGAGAGGGGGAGAGTGTGTCAGGGAGGGTGGGGTAGAGAGTGTATAGGGGAGGGAGAGGGGAGAGAGCAAGTAGGGGAGGGAGAGGGGAGAGAGTGTGTCAGGGAGGGAGAGGGGAGACAGTGTGTAAGGGAGGGAGAGGGGAGTGAGTGTGTCAGGGAGGGAGAGGGAAGAGGGTGTGTCAGGGAGGGAAAGAGGAGAGAGTGTGTAGGGGAGGGAGAGGGGAGAGTGTGTCAGGGAGGGTGGGGTAGAGTGTGTGTAGGGGAGGGAGAGGGGAGAGAGTGTGTCAGGGAGGGAGAGGGGAGAGAGTGTGTAAGGGAGGGAGAGGGGAGAGAGTGTGTAAGGCAGGGAGAGGGGAGAGAGTGTGTAAAGGAGGGTGGGGGAGAAAGTGTGCAGGGGAGGGAGAGGGGAGAGAGTGTGTCAGGGAGGGAGAGGGGAGAGAGTGTGTAAGGCAGGGAGAGGGGAGAGAGTGTGTAAAGGAGGGTGGGGGAGAAAGTGTGTAGGGGAGGGAAAGGGGAGAGAGTGTGTCAGGGAGGGTGAGGGGAGAGAGTGTGTCAGGGATGGAGACGGGAGAGTGTGTGTCAGGGATGGAGAGGGGAGAGAGTGTGTAGGGGAGGGAGAGGGGAGAGAGTGTGTCAGGGAGGGTGGGGGAGAGATTGTGTAGGGGAGGGAGAGGAGAGCGAGTTTGAAAGGGAGGGAGTGGAGAGAGTGTGTCAGGGAGGGAGAGGGGAGAGAGTGTGTCAGGGAGGGAGAGGGGAGACAGTGTGTAAGGGAGGGAGAGGAGAGTGAGTGTGTCAGGGAGGGAGAGGGAAGAGGGTGTGTCAGGGAGGGAAAGAGGAGAGAGTGTGTAGGGGAGGGAGGGGGAGAGTGTGTCAGGGAGGGTGGGGTAGAGAGACTGTAGGGGAGGGAGAGGGGAGAGAGCAAGTAGGGGAGGGAGAGGGGAGAGAGTGTGTCAGGGAGGGAGAGGGGAGACAGTGTGTAAGGGAGGGAGAGGGGAGTGAGTGTGTCAGGGAGGGAGAGGGAAGAGGGTGTGTCAGGGAGGGAAAGAGGAGAGAGTGTGTAGGGGAGGGAGAGGGGAGAGTGTGTCAGGGAGGGTGGGGTAGAGTGTGTGTAGGGGAGGGAGAGGGGAGAGAGTGTGTCAGGGAGGGAGAGGGGAGAGAGTGTGTAACGGAGGGAGAGGGGAGAAGGAAGAGGGTGTGTCAGGGAGGGAGAGAGGAGTGAATGTGTCAGGGAGGGAGAGGGGAGAGAGTGTGTCAGGGAGGGAGAGGGAAGAGGGTGTGTCAGGGAGGGAGAGGGAAGAGAGTGTGTAGGGGAGGGAGAGGGGAGAGTGTGTCAGGGAGGGTGGGGTAGAGATTGTGTAGGGGAGGGAGGGGAGAGAGTGTGTCAGGGAGGGAGAGGGGAGAGAGTGTGTAAGGGAGGGAGAGGGGAGAAGGGAGAGGGTGTGTCAGGGAGGGAGAGAGGAGTGAGTGTGTCAGGGAGGGAGAGGGGAGAGAGTGTGTAAGGGAGGGAGAGGGTAGAAGGGAAAGGATGTGTCAGGGAGGGAGAGGGAAGAGAGTGTGTAAGGGAGGGAGAGGGTAGAGAGTGTGTAGGGAGGGAGAGGGGAGAGAGTGTGTAAGGCAGGGAGAGGGGAGAGAGTGTGTAAGGGAGGGTGGGGGAGAAAGTGTGTAGGGGAGGGAGAGGGAAGAGAGTGTGTAAGGGAGGGAGAGGGGAGAGAGTGTGTAAGGGAGGGAGAGGGGAGAGAGTGTGTAAGGGAGGGTGAGGGGAGAGAGTGTGTCAGGGAGGGAGAGGGGAGAGAGTGTGTAAGGCAGGGAGAGGGGAGAGTGTAAGGGAGGGTGGGGGAGAAAGTGTGTAGGGGAGGGAGAGGGGAATGAGTGTGTAGGGGAGGGAGAGGGGAGAGAGTGTGTCAGGGAGGGAGAGGGGAGAGTGTGTGTAGGGGAGGGAGAGGGCAGAGTGTGTGTAGGGGATGGAGGGGGAGAGAGTGTGTCGGGGAGGGAGAGGGGAGAGAGTGTGTCGGGGAGGGAGGGGGAGAGAGTGTGTCAGGGATGGAGAGGGGAGAGAATGTGTCAGGGCGGGAGAGGGGAGAGAGTGTGTAAGGGAGGGTGGGGGAGAAAGTGTGTAGGGGAGGGAGAGGGAAGAGAGTGTGTAAGGGAGGGAGAGGGGAGAGAGTGTGTAAGGGAGGGTGAGGGGAGAGAGTGTGTCAGGGAGGGAGAGGGGAGAGAGTGTGTAAGGCAGGGAGAGGGGAGTGTGTAAGGCAGGGAGAGGGGAGAGTGTAAGGGAGGGTGGGGGAGAAAGTGTGTAGGGGAGGGAGAGGGGAATGAGTGTGTAGGGGAGGGAGATGGGAGAGAGTGTGTCAGGGAGGGAGAGGGGAGAGTGTGTGTAGGGGAGGGAGAGGGCAGAGTGTGTGTAGGGGATGGAGGGGGATAGAGTGTGTCGGGGAGGGAGAAGGGAGAGAGTGTGTCGGGGAGGGAGGGGGAGAGAGTGTGTCAGGGATGGAGAGGGGAGAGAGTGTGTCAGGGCGGGAGAGGGGAGAGAGTGTGTAAGGGAGGGTGAGGTGAGAGAGTGTGTAAGTGAGGGTGAGGGGAGAAAGTGTGTCAGGGATGGAGAGGGGAGAGTGTGTGTTGGGGAGGGAGAGGGGAGAGAGTGTGTAAGGCAGGGAGAGGGGAGAGTGTAAGGGAGGGTGGGGGAGAAAGTGTGTAGGGGAGGGAGAGAGAAGAGAGTGTGTAAGGGAGGGAGAGGGGAGAGGGTGTGTAAGGGAGGGTGAGGGGAGAGAGTGTGTCAGGGAGGGAGAGGGGAGAGAGTGTGTAAGGCAGGGAGAGGGGAGAGTGTAAGGGAGGGTGGGGGAGAAAGTGTGTAGGGGAGGGAGAGGGGAATGAGTGTGTAGGGGAGGGAGAGGGGAGAGAGTGTGTCAGGGATGGAGAGGGGAGAGTGTGTGTAGGGGAGGGAGAGGGCAGAGTGTGTGTAGGGGATGGAGGGGGAGAGAGTGTGTCGGGGAGGGAGAGGGGAGAGAGTTTGTCGGGGAGGGAGGGGGAGAGAGTGTGTCAGGGATGGAGAGGGGAGAGAGTGTGTCAGGGCGGGAGAGGGGAGAGAGTGTGTAAGGGAGGGTGAGGTGAGAGAGTGTGTAAGTGAGGGTGAGGGGAGAGAGTGTGTCAGGGATGGAGAGGGGAGAGTGTAAGGGAGGGTGGGGGAGAAAGTGTGTAAGGGAGGGAGAGGGTAATGAGTGTGTAGGGGAGGGAAAGGGGAGAGAGTGTGTAAGGGAGGGGGAGGGGAGAGAGTGTGTCAGGAATGGAGAGGGGAGAGTGTGTGGCAGAGATGGAGAGGGGAGAGTGTGTGTAGGGGAAGGAGAGGGGAGAGAGTGTGTCAGGGAGGGAGAGGGGAGAGTGTGTGTAGGGGAGGGAGAGGGGAGAGTGTGTGTAGGGGATGGAGAGGGGAGAGAGTGTGTCGGGGAGGGAGGGAGAGAGTGTGTCAGGGATGGAGAGGGGAGAGAGTGTGTAAGGGAGGGTGAGGTGAGAGAGTGTGTAAGTGAGGGTGAGGGGAGAGAGTGTGTCAGGGATGGAGAGGGGAGAGTGTGTGTAGGGGAGGGGGAGGGGAGAGAGTGTGTCAGAGAGGGAGGGGGAGGGAGTGTGTCAGGGAGGGAGAGGGGAGAGAGTGTGTAAGGCAGGGAGAGGGGAGAGAGTGTGTCAGGGAGGGAGAGGGGAGACAGTGTGTAAGGGAGGGAGAGGAGAGTGAGTGTGTCAGGGAGGGAGAGGGAAGAGGGTGTGTCAGGGAGGGAAAGAGGAGAGAGTGTGTAGGGGAGGGAGGGGGAGAGTGTGTCAGGGAGGGTGGGGTAGAGAGTGTGTAGGGGAGGGAGAGGGGAGAGAGCAAGTAGGGGAGGGAGAGGGGAGAGAGTGTGTCAGGGAGGGAGAGGGGAGACAGTGTGTAAGGGAGGGAAAGAGGAGAGAGTGTGTAGGGGACGGAGAGGGGAGAGTGTGTCAGGGAGGGTGGGGTAGAGTGTGTGTAGGGGAGGGAGAGGGGAGAGAGTGTGTCAGGGAGGGAGAGGGGAGAGAGTGTGTAACGGAGGGAGAGGGGAGAAGGAAGAGGGTGTGTCAGGGAGGGAGAGAGGAGTGAATGTGTCAGGGAGGGAGAGGGGAGAGAGTGTGTCAGGGAGGGAGAGGGAAGAGGGTGTGTCAGGGAGGGAGAGGGAAGAGAGTGTGTAGGGGAGGGAGAGGGGAGAGTGTGTCAGGGAGGGTGGGGTAGAGATTGTGTAGGGGAGGGAGGGGAGAGAGTGTGTCAGGGAGGGAGAGGGGAGAGAGTGTGTAAGGGAGGGAGAGGGGAGAAGGGAGAGGGTGTGTCAGGGAGGGAGAGAGGAGTGAGTGTGTCAGGGAGGGAGAGGGTAGAGAGTGTGTAGGGAGGGAGAGGGGAGAGAGTGTGTAAGGCAGGGAGAGGGGAGAGAGTGTGTAAGGGAGGGTGGGGGAGAAAGTGTGTAGGGGAGGGAGAGGGAAGAGAGTGTGTAAGGGAGGGAGAGGGGAGAGAGTGTGTAAGGGAGGGTGAGGGGAGAGAGTGTGTCAGGGAGGGAGAGGGGAGAGAGTGTGTAAGGCAGGGAGAGGGGAGAGTGTAAGGGAGGGTGGGGGAGAAAGTGTGTAGGGGAGGGAGAGGGGAATGAGTGTGTAGGGGAGGGAGAGGGGAGAGAGTGTGTCAGGGAGGGAGAGGGGAGAGTGTGTGTAGGGGAGGGAGAGGGCAGAGTGTGTGTAGGGGATGGAGGGGGAGAGAGTGTGTCAGGGATGGAGAGGGGAGAGAGTGTGTCAGGGCGGGAGAGGGGAGAGAGTGTGTAAGGGAGGGTGGGGGAGAAAGTGTGTAGGGGAGGGAGAGGGAAGAGAGTGTGTAAGGGAGGGAGAGGGGAGAGAGTGTGTAAGGGAGGGTGAGGGGAGAGAGTGTGTCAGGGAGGGAGAGGGGAGAGAGTGTGTAAGGCAGGGAGAGGGGAGTGTGTAAGGCAGGGAGAGGGGAGAGTGTAAGGGAGGGTGGGGGAGAAAGTGTGTAGGGGAGGGAGAGGGGAATGAGTGTGTAGGGGAGGGAGATGGGAGAGAGTGTGTCAGGGAGGGAGAGGGGAGAGAGTGTATAGGGGAGGGAGAGGGCAGAGTGTGTAGGGGAGGGTGAGGGGAGAGAGTGTGTCAGGGATGGAGAGGGGAGAGTGTGTGTAGGGGAGGGAGAGGGCAGAGTGTGTGTAGGGGATGGAGGGGGAGAGAGTGTGTCGGGGAGGGAGAAGGGAGAGAGTGTGTCGGGGAGGGAGGGGGAGAGAGTGTGTCAGGGATGGAGAGGGGAGAGAGTGTGTCAGGGCGGGAGAGGGGAGAGAGTGTGTAAGGGAGGGTGAGGTGAGAGAGTGTGTAAGTGAGGGTGAGGGGAGAAAGTGTGTCAGGGATGGAGAGGGGAGAGTGTGTGTTGGGGAGGGAGAGGGGAGAGAGTGTGTAAGGCAGGGAGAGGGGAGAGTGTAAGGGAGGGTGGGGGAGAAAGTGTGTAGGGGAGGGAGAGAGAAGAGAGTGTGTAAGGGAGGGAGAGGGGAGAGGGTGTGTAAGGGAGGGTGAGGGGAGAGAGTGTGTCAGGGAGGGAGAGGGGAGAGAGTGTGTAAGGCAGGGAGAGGGGAGAGTGTAAGGGAGGGTGGGGGAGAAAGTGTGTAGGGGAGGGAGAGGGGAATGAGTGTGTAGGGGAGGGAGAGGGGAGAGAGTGTGTCAGGGATGGAGAGGGGAGAGTGTGTGTAGGGGAGGGAGAGGGCAGAGTGTGTGTAGGGGATGGAGGGGGAGAGAGTGTGTCAGGGAGGGAGAGGGGAGAGAGTTTGTCGGGGAGGGAGGGCGAGAGAGTGTGTCAGGGATTGAGAGGGGAGAGAGTGTGTCAGGGCGGGAGAGGGGAGAGAGTGTGTAAGGGAGGGTGAGGTGAGAGAGTGTGTAAGTGAGGGTGAGGGGAGAGAGTGTGTCAGGGATGGAGAGGGGAGAGTGTAAGGGAGGGTGGGGGAGAAAGTGTGTAGGGGAGGGAGAGGGGAATGAGTGTGTAGGGGAGGGAAAGGGGAGAGAGTGTGTAAGGGAGGGGGAGGGGAGAGAGTGTGTCAGGAATGGAGAGGGGAGAGTGTGTGTCAGAGATGGAGAGGGGAGAGTGTGTGTAGGGGAAGGAGAGGGGAGAGAGTGTGTCAGGGAGGGAGAGGGGAGAGTGTGTGTAGGGGAGGGAGAGGGGAGAGTGTGTGTAGGGGATGGAGAGGGGAGAGAGTGTGTCGGGGAGGGAGGGAGAGAGTGTGTCAGGGATGGAGAGGGGAGAGAGTGTGTCAGGGCGGGAGAGGGGAGAGAGTGTGTAAGGGAGGGTGAGGTGAGAGAGTGTGTAAGTGAGGGTGAGGGGAGAGAGTGTGTCAGGGATGGAGAGGGGAGAGTGTAAGGGAGGGTGGGGGAGAAAGTGTGTAGGGGAGGGAGAGGGGAATGAGTGTGTAGGGGAGGGAGAGGGGAGAGAGGGGAGAGAGTGTGTAAGGGAGGGGGAGGGGAAAGAGTGTGTCAGGGATGGAGAGGGGAGAGTGTGTGTCAGGGATGGAGAGGGGAGAGTGTGTGTAGGATAGGGAGAGGGGAGAGAGTATGTCGGGGAGGGAGAGGGGAGAGAGTGTGTCGGGGAGGGAGGGGGGAGAGAGTGTGTCAGGGAGGGAGGGGGGAGAGAGTGTGTCAGGGATGGAGAGGGGAGAGAGTGTGTCAGGGCGGGATAGGGGAGAGAGTGTGTAAGGGAGGGTGAGGTGAGAGAGTGTGTAAGTGAGGGTGAGGGGAGAGAGTGTGTCAGGGATGGAGAGGGGAGAGTGTGTGTAGGGGAGGGAGAGTGTGTGTAGGGGAGGGAGAGGGGACAGAGTGTGTCAGGGAGGGAGGGGGAGGGAGTGTGTCAGGGCGGGAGAGGGGAGAGAGTGTGTCAGGGAGGGAGGAGGGAGAGAGTGTGTAGGGGAGGGAGAGGGTAGAGAGTGTGTAGGGGAGGGAGAGGGTAGGAGAGTGTGTCAGGGAGGGAGAGGGGAGAGAGTGTGTAAGGGAGGGTGAGGGGAGAGAGTGTGTCAGGGGATGGAGAGGGGGAGAGTGTGTGTCAGGGATGAAGAGGGGAGCGTTTGTGTAGGGGAGGGAGAGGGGAGAGAGTGTGTCAGGGAGGGAGAGGGGAGAGTGTGTGTCAGGGAGGGAGAGGGGAGAGTGTGTGTAGGGGGAGGGAGAGGGGAGAGTGTGTGTAGGGAGGGAGAGGGGAGAGAGTGTGTCAGGGAGGGAGGGGGGAAAGAGTGTGTAGGGGCGGGAGAGGGGAGAGAGTGTGTCAGGGAGGGTGGGGGAGGGAGTGTGTCAGGGCGGGAGAGGGGAGAGAGTGTGTCAGGGAGGGAGGAGGGAGAGAGTGTGTAGGGGAGGGAGAGGGGAGAGAGCAAGTAGGGGAGGGAGAGGGGAGAGAGTGTGTCAGGGAGGGAGAGGGGAGAGATTGTGTAGGAGAGGGGAGAGAGTGTGTAAGGGAGGGAGAGGGGGAGAAAGTGTGTGAGGGAGGGAGAGGGGAGAGAGTGTGTCAGGGAGGGAGAGGGGAGAGAGTGTGTCAGGGAGGGAGAGGGGAGAGAGTGTGTCAGGGATGGAGACGGGAGAGAGTATGTCAGGGATGGAGAGGGGAGAGATTGTGTAGGAGGGGGGAACGAGTGTGTAGGGGAGGGAGAGGGGAGAGAGTGTGTAAGGAGGGAGAGGGGACAGAGTATGTCAGGGATGGAGAGGGGGAGTGAGGGGGGAGGGAGAGGGGAGAGAGTGTGTCAGGGATGGAGAGGGGAGAGAGTGTGTCAGGGGTGTGGGGGAGAGAGTGTGTCAGGGATTGAGAGGGGAGAGATTGTGTAGGAGAAGGGAGAGAGTGTGTAAGGGAGGGAGAGGGGAGAGTGTGTAAGGGAGGGAGAGGGGACAGAGTGTGTCATGGATGGAGAGGGGAGAGTGTGTGTCAGGGATGGAGAGGGGAGAGAGTGTTTAGGGGAGGGAGAGGGGAGAGAGTGTGTCAGGGAGGGTGGGGGAGAGAGTGTGTCAGGGAGGGAGAGGGGAGAGAGTGTGTCAAGGAGGGAGAGGGGAGAGAGTGTGTCAGGGATGGAGAGGGAGAGAGTGTGTAGGGGAGGGAGAGGGGAGAGAGTGTGTCAGGGAGGGAGAGGGGAGAGAGTGTGTCAGGGAGGGTGGGGGAGAGAGTGTGTCAGGGAGGGAGAGGGGAGAGAGTGTGTCAAGGAGGGAGAGGGGAGAGAGTGTGTAGGGAGGGAGAGGGGAGAGAGTGTGTCGGGGAGGGAGAGGGGAGAGAGTGTGTAAGGCAGGGAGAGGGGAGAGAGTGTGTCAGGGCGGGAGAGGGGAGAGAGTGTGTAAGGGAGGGTGGGGGAGAAAGTGTGTAGGGGAGGAGAGAGAAGAGAGTGTGTAAGGGAGGGAGAGGGGAGAGAGTGTGTAAGGGAGGGTGAGGGGAGAGAGTGTGTCAGGGATGGAGAGGGGAGAGTGTGTGTAGGGGAGGGAGAGGGCAGAGTGTGTGTAGGGGATGGAGGGGGAGAGAGTGTGTCGGGGAGGGAGAGGGGAGAGAGTGTGTCGGGGAGGGAGAGGGGAGAGAGTGTGTCGGGGAGGGAGGGGGAGAGAGTGTGTCAGGGATGGAGAGGGGAGAGAGTGTGTAGGAGGGGGAACGAGTGTGTAGGGGAGGGAGAGGGGAGAGAGTGTGTAAGGGAGGGAGAGGGGACAGAGTATGTCAGGGATGGAGAGGGGAGTGAGGGTGTAGGGGAGGGAGAGGGGAGAGAGTGTGTAAGGGAGGGTGAGGTGAGAGAGTGTGTAAGTGAGGGTGAGGGGAG